>NW_015622509.1:1134022-1581553 GCF_000836275.1 Exophiala mesophila
AACCCCCCCCCCCCCCCCCCAAAAGTTTTTGGACTGGGTCAAGCGAAAGCCACGCCTGGCCGAAATATTTCCATACATAGACGGCAGGAAAGGACCTGCTTACTGTACTGCTATGACTCGGGAGAAGATGATATACGAGCAACCAAAGATTCTCGTTTCACGGTCCTACTATCTCGAGACCTACTCTACTTGTGAAATCGTCGTGTCGGATCGTAAGTGTGGTAGTACATGTATCTGCATGACAGTCGCTCACGCTTCCTATTTTATTTATGTCATCTCGTCATACTTTCCATCCTTGTGATATGCATAGCTTCGTTCTATCCAAACAGAAGCATCACAGCAACGGTCTATGATGAAAAGTGATGCTGATTGTAAATATGCCACCCCACTTCATGCTATGCAATATCAAACATTCATCTCCTTCATCTTCGTCTCGACCTCAGCCCCGCGACATTGGCTCCTGACGACATTGAATCAGAAGCCCGCCAGGACCCTCGATTGTTACGCCGGGAAGAACCGTCATCGCCCAAAGACAGGCCCCGTAACTCTGTTGATACGCTATTCGAGTTCCTGGGCATATGAATCTGTTGCGAGTCGCCGTACCGGCTAGATTGAGGCGTTTCCCATGGCGCAACCGAGGAAGCTGTTGACGTCGACGTCCTACTGGTCGTGGATTCATCGGAGTCTCGACGGGGCTGGGAGGCCCGGACATGTGGCCTCGTGGGCGAAGAGTATAGTGGAGTCTGTGGTGGAATACAATGTAAAGATGGTTGGAATTGGAGATCTTGGTACGGTGATACCATGTCGTGATGAAGTTCTGGTTCTCGAACGGGGGCCGGTTCGGTTACCTTCGTTGGCGGTGTGATTTTAGTCGGAGGCCGAGACGTGAGTTCTGCCGAATGCATCTGAACAAATTCATGGGGCAGTAAAAGGGCCACCAGCCCGATGGCAAGCTTGTTCCACAGGTCCCGAAAAGCGCCTCCAAAATGATCTCTTGCAACGGCGAGGCAAATCAGAGCCACTGCTTCAGCTACAAAGACAAGCGGTCGAGCGACTTGTCCCGGGAACCGGCCTGTCACCAGGTCGTGGAGAAGGTGACCAACAGGGATGGCTGCACTAAAAATAGTGATATAGAACCCCATATCGGAACCGGTTGGCTTCAGTGAGGTCTCGAATAGCCACACGGTGACGGCGACCAAGATGACAAAAAAGGAGATTCCACTAAATATGGAAGCTCCCGAAGAGGTACCTTGAGAGCCCACTGCCTGCTCTGTGACTGTGGACTCTTGTAGGGTTGTTGCCTGAGAAGATTTATGTCCGCTCATCATTCGGTCCTCGACGCTGCTATCTCTCAGAGAAAACACCGAATCAAATATCTTCTCCAGGCCAGTATCAGCCTGACCCTGAAGGCCAAAGAACTTGGGTTGCGCGAATGCATCACTTGGAGGTTGTGGACCTCGAGGGGAAAGAGCGGACGATGGCTTTTTATCAAAAAATCCTGGAGGGAGACCAATGGCCTCCTTTGGTTCCATCTGCTGACCCGGAGTGGTTCGAATGCCCCTGGCTTTCAGTGCTGGCAGTTTGCCGAAGAAGGGAGAAGGACCGCTTGGAGCTACACGTACCGGTTTTGGCGCAGGACTGAATGTTGGCTGGGTCGGAGTCCAATCCATAGAGTCTCCGGTGTCTGGGGGAGAGGGCGGTTTCCAGGCTTCGTAAGGTTGGGCGGAGACTGATGATAGAGAGTTTATATTGAACGCTCTCTCTCCACTGGTTTCAAGTTGTTGCTGCTGTGTTTTGGTGGGAGGGGGTATGAATTGGCCAGAGGTAAGCAAGGCAGCAGGGTCTTGATGCCAGTCGATCGGCTGGGTTAGACGAACTGTGATTATTCTGAACGTGGACCAAAGCCCAGCGACTGCCATAGAGATGGCGAAAACGGCATGCAGGGCAGAGGCAGCGATCTCGGTGAACGGAATATGGTGAAGCAAGGCTAAAGCTGCAAATCTGAGAAAGAGGATGGCAAGCTGGATGAGATAATACCGCTGCAGTCCAATCAAGCGACCTTCGTTGTTCGAAATTTTATGTTGCCACTTTGGATTCCACCAGATACAGAGTAGGCCTAAAATGAGAGATAAGTTGGCTATAGACTCAGTCTGTTCGAAGCATACCAGGCTCCATGTCCCGTGCTTGAGGCAGGAAGCAGTATTGAGTCCAAGTTCGCCTGGGATCCATTGAACCTGAGAGCCATACAGATGCCAGACAACCTGGGTGGCAAGACTGATGCCATAACCACAGCCAGCAGCGCTGACGAGTAGACTCCTCCATCCGAGACGGCTTGCAATTCTTCGTTGACGAGATTTGTCCAATACTCTTCGCACATGATCGGTCCTAGCGTTATAGGTTGCCTGTTGCAATTGACGACGCACTTTTGGCTCACACTGGATACAGCATTGTGGATATCTCTTCTCCAGCTCTTTCTTAAAGGCAGGAAAGTCGGCCTCGTATCGAGCATATTCGGGGTGATCAGGGTCAGGAAGAAATTGAGACAGGTTGTATGTGTAGAGATGTTGATTCTTCAGGCATGTGGAACAGAAGATGGAATCCTGGGCGGCATAGTCGTCCGCAAGGGGATCTCGAAATGCGGGCTGGGCGAACCGCTGAGGAGGGGCGGCCACGTCAATGGGAACATCAGCGATTTCCCCATTCTCATCGAAGAAGTTGACAGCCAGGCAGTTGTCACACTTGAACTTCTGGCCTGGAGCCTTTCCGGATTTCGACCGATGGCCGCAATAGTGACAGTTCAAGCGCGGGCGGAGTTGGATGGGCATGGCGACTCATGGGCGAGAGGAGAAGATGCAATGGACGTAAGGAGGATGGAGGGGGGTTTATTGTTGTTGTATCGTCTGAGTGTCCATTTGAAGTAACTAATTACAAAGTCAGTCACTAAAAAACGGCGTTTCTTTGTGTAGGAGAAGGTAAAGAGGACATGATTGATGTTGGTCAGTGACTTTCAAGAAAGAAGTCGTTCATACACTGATTGCCTGATGCGGTTAGATGGAGAGGTTAAACTCAACTTGGGTTAAGGCTGGTTGGAATGACACAAATGACACAAATGACCAAAACACCAAGAGAACGACATGCTTCCATTTCTCGCCAACTTATCCTTCAGAATTTCAATCTAGAGGTCTTTCAACACCGATTTCAATGGACTTTGACGCCCAAGAGTCCTCTGGATAAGGTACTGTGTGTTGTGTCCTCTCAGGCTCCGCCAGATACAATTCAAATCACCTCCGACCGCCACGACATCCCTGGTTGTTTCTGAATATAAAACGCAAAGGCCAAGTATGGCATCGGGATTGATCATGATCCATTCTCTGACCAGGTGATCGCTGTGGAGGACATTTCAGGATAATAACTCGGGGGCATTGACATGTCTAGCGAAGACATCACAGCTTAAAACCGTACGAAGAACCACAAAGATTTCAAACACCACAGTCGCACCATTCTCAGTAAACCATGCTCACCCTCCCCATCAACATGTCTACTCAAGGCATTCTCCTCTTGGCTGTCATCGCCAACACTATTGTCCTCCTGGTCATTCTCTTTCTAGTCCGACTCTCCATGATCCTGTCTCGGCAACGACCACCACGAACCCGTCCACAAGCATCCACAGAGCATCCAACCCATCTCCTCGTCGTTCTAGGCTCAGGGGGACACACCGCAGAAATGATCAACATTCTGTCCTCAATACCCAATCTCAACCGCCTGTTCACTCATCGTACCTACGTTGTAAGCTCGGGCGACTCATTCTCAGCCCAGAGAGCGCACGACTTCGAAAACCAGCTCAGCTCGAGGGACAAGAATCCATCCCCTTCGTCGTCGTCATCTTCTTCTTCATACACAATCGCTACCATCTACCGCGCCCGTAAGATCCATCAACCTCTCCTCACCACGCCATTCAGCTCCTTGAAATGTCTAAAGGATAGTCTCCAAGTCCTGCGTCAACATGATCTCTATCCAGACCTCATCTTGACCAACGGACCAGGCACCGGCGTCATCGTCGTGCTTGCATCCATCATCCTCTTATTCTTCGGACTTCATGGACCTGTAGTTTCCCATGCATCATCGGTATCAGCATCAGCATCGCCACCACAATCCTCCCACCCAACGGGTCGCATGCGCTCCATCTATATCGAAAGCTGGGCCCGTGTACGCACATTGAGTCTCAGTGGTCGGATTCTCAAGCCTCTGGTCGATCGCTTCCTTGTCCAGTGGCCGCAGTTGGCGGTATCCGAAGATGATGGGGTTGGTGTTCAATTAGACTCGACATCGCCCAAGCCGGAATTTGTGCCGGCCAAGGCAGAATTCATTGGTCCACTTGTTTCATGAATACAGTACACGATATCCGGATCATGTGGTGAGTTTGAGACTGGAATGATAATGTGACATAGAGAAGAGATAGATGAAATGTAATATTATAAGTTTGTGCTGGAAAAAGGTTCTCACGACAGAGGCCTCCCATCCATTACCGGGTTAAATGTTGATTCATTTATAAGGAAGGAGATCTCCTGAGAGGCATGTGTAAAGCACCCAGGGATGCCCACATGCTCCATGGACCGAAGATGGTTGTTATAGGTGTGGATGATGATTTCTATCTTTACATTTCTTTACATGCACACGCAAGGCTGCCCAGTGCAATGTTTTACAGCTTTCTGTCTACGCCTTTCTCTCGATTGACTATACAAGGTTGTGTGTATCGATAGGAGAGGGAGAAAACCGAGTTTGTTTGGTTGGATGGATAAAGTGGCGAGTGACTTCCACGAGATTCCCATCTAGCTTCTGGTAGCCCGATGCTCGTGGAGAAGACTTATCACAGCCAAGAATTAGAGCCATTGTATCTTCTCTTCCGACTCCTCTGGAAACCACCAAACCATCTACTGCTCTGCGGAGACTTGCGGCGGCGGTGGCCTCACAGTCGACGACATCTGAGCAAGCTGTGCCTGGCGCTTCGCTGCGGCCTTTTGCATATTGTGCTTTTTCCACTCGGTATGTGGAGTATCCAAGGTGCGAGACTCATACCACCTCGATCTGGCGTCCTCGATGATCTTCATCCGCACAAACTCTTCCTCGTGCCAGCGACGGCTGTTGGAATAGCGTGAGATCAATTCGTCCACAACGCTAGATCTGGGAAGGGGAGAATCATAGATTGATGGCAAGTGGGTGACCTGTTCGACCTCTCTGCGGCGGGTGTCACTGTCAAAGGTTCTGAACTCTTGGACGTCGGTCTGAGGCCAGGAAATCTCAGTGTCTGAGCCCCCGATGTATCGGGTATGTGACGGAATGTTGGACCCGTGTTCTCGCTCTAGGAAAGGTGCCCCGCCGCGAATGTGATTGACGATGACGTCCCGATCTTTGAGGATGCGGCCGGTGCTATCGTCGACGATCGTGTGTCGGAATACCAGACGGACGTCCTGGATCGGGAGAGGGACTTCAACGGATGTGAAAGGGGTTGTTTGAGCTTCGGCGGTGGTCTGTGGTATTTTAACGTCGGCCTGTTGGGAGCAGTAAGATCATTGATTAGCAAAATCGTCGGTGTATTGAGGAAGATTGATGTTGGTTGACCGCAACACAACACAAAACGTACCATGTTGATGCCTTCAACTGAGATTTCATTCCTGTCCAAAAATATCTCTTTGACCTTTCCGATTCGGCCTTTTGTCCCCTCTCTGCCTCTGATCACACACACTCGATCACCAGCAAGAATATTCCTCGCATTACCCTCAATCACCTTGCTCTCGGGGATTTCGTGAGGATCCTCGCCTTCCTCGTCGTCGGGGTCTTTCGACGTATCGTCTTCTCCCAACCTGGCATTGCGTGGCACTACTGGACTTCGTGATGCGGCGGTCTCTATGGTTCCGTACAGCCCCTTTAGACGGCCAACATCTCGCTTCGGGGCTAGTGGGCCGGCAATCCAATCTTCCCGACGATTAGCCCGTTCCTCTTTGATGGCCTTGGTGCGCGTCCGCTGTCCCTGAACAAACTGTTGTTCATATTCGAACCATTCGCTTTTGATCTTCTTCAAGTTGTTCCTTCGCGCTGCCCGCACCCCTTGGTTGCGGGCGTTGAGATTGATGCGAAGGATCTTCTGCATGCTGGGACTAGAGTCGGCTGAGATAAAGAGGAGGTACGGTGGGTTGTGGTGGGTTCAGGTCGAACTGAAAGCTCCAAGGCAAGGTGTGCGCAACTGTTAAATGGGCGATGGACGGAGAAATGGCTAGGGTGCGCTGCTTGGATCTAAGCCATCTCCTGGACACCTGATTTCCGAATTGGGAGCCGTTTATATAGAAAACCCAGATGCTTGAGAACGAGGATAACACCCGCAGGGGAGTTGGGTGGAGTGAAAGTCAATGCTGGTGAAGCGTGGAAGCTGGACAATAAAAATCACCAGATGGGATGGAGAGTCGAAATCACTAAAGGGATAAAAACTTCACCGTTGTAAAAATCAAGCGGAGCAGATGATCAACGGCGAAACGGTGGCGCTTTGTGTGGCGCTAGTTTTGTGGCTCCTCCTTCCAAGCGCAGCCTTCCATCTTCATCATTACAACTATGTGGTACCTTCTCTTAACTCTTTCTCAAACCTACAATCTACTGACACTTCGCCACTAAATGCTTACGAAACACACAAAAGTCGAGTAGATATAGAAGAGATCGATGTTCTGGCACATATTGCCAGTTCCATATCTGCAGGTCGTAGATATACACTATTTTGGATCCAAATACTGCCACAGTCTGTGATCTGTTGGTCACCTGAAATACCCCTCTGGAACTCGTCCTGGTCGAGAATGAAAATTACTATCGCACATCCACCGTCATCCCGTCCAGATCCAGCTCGACTTCCTCGGGAAGACAATTTCAAAAATGCCCGCCGCTTCATCATACATCATGTGCCATCATGTCCATGCTCAAAGCGGCCTTTGTTGCCGTGACCACGGTTCTCTCAGTTTGAATTTGCCTCTTGGACATAGGCGAGGCAAAGAGGCTGGGCCCGAATGCTGCTGAAAAGTTGACCTCCATGCTGGAACTTTTGATCGTTTCATCTTGCCTCCCCCTCGTTTCACAAAGATGCATTTTCAGTTTCAGCGTTGCCCTCGATGCCACATCAAAATATACCCGATAATCTGTTTCGAGCACTGTCCAAATTCCCAACCAAAAACAAAAGGAACGCATGCAAGGACATCCTGCGCCTTGCTGTCTAAAACCAGGGTATTTAAGGAACAAACTTGTTCTTGTTTGGTCGTATCTCCGTCCAACGTCGTTGTGTCGAAATTGTCTTCACGGCTTACGACTATTTTTCGAAGTTGAGCCGTACAATGTTCTGTGTGGGGTGGGTTGAGAGACATTATCTCCTTTGCTTGACAGGGCCCATGACCATCCCGTCGTCATCCTCGTCCTCAGATTCTCCACCATCATTTTCGTCTTCCAGGCCTGAATAGTCTGCCGTGGGCCAGTCTTCCAGCGCAGGTGCTGAAGCAGTCTGATCGCGACGCCCATTTTTCGTCACCGTGTCAGCCGTTCGCATGAATGAGGGTTCAAGGTCTTTGCCAGTGGCCGGAGGCCCAAGCATGTCTTTTCTATGCACATCAAGAAACCCTTCACCTGGTGGTGACGAGGCACTTGAATTCACGCCAAAACTCGGGTTGGACATGCTCTGTGAGACACTGCTTGCACCGTAGCCATCCATCGACGATGCGATAGTGCTAGCCGAAGGTTCTCCTTGAATAGGTACAGAGTCAATGGAAAAGTGGCTGACATCGTTGGCCATCCGCATCCGTTGCTTCTGCAAGAATGTAATATCGTCTGGGGACGGTGGACAGGCACCAACGTCTTCCTGGCTCTGTGATCGCTTAGTTATCTCTGCTTGCGCTGTTGCCTGGGCCTGGTGATCGGCTTCTTGTATGAACCTTCGTTGGTTGACATCTTGGGCGTGTTGAAAGGCCTCTTGAGTTGAAGTCGGAGCTGGGAAGCCAGTCTTTAGTTCGACCACGGGAGGGGATCCGTTGGCATAACTGACGGGCGATGTCGTTGTGCGCAATGCATCCGGTTGCTCAAGAGCACCTGTAGCAGATGCCGTGCTAATGGCAAGACTCGGACCCCCACGTGCGGCCCACGACTCCCCGTCGGAAGATTGTCGGCTAGATGCTGGAGATCGCCCGGCTCTTGTTGAGTGTCGATCACGACTGGCGAGACGAAAGAGGGGCTTGGTGCCTTCCCACAATCCCTCGATCTTGCGCGTGGCGTTTCTGTCTTGCGACGAGGATCTTTCAATATCATGTGCTGGGGCTAAGATGGAAAGTCTCGGTGTGTGCTGGGAAGCTCGAATAGTCATGACCGACTCGGTGTTCGAAAGAGCTGAGACTGTTCGATCAGGTCCTCGCGGCCGGTCTTTTGAGTCTGGCAGTGGGGTGTGGCCTGTGGAGGAGGCCTTGAGCGTGGGTACCGGGCCACTGAAATATTCTCGCACATTGTCAACCGGACTGACGGTTTGACTTTGTGCGAGAGGGTGCTCAGCACCTTCTCTCGAGTTCTTCAAGGCATTCAACACCTCGTCACCGCGCAGGCTTGTTCGGCGTGCTTCCTTGGTCTTGTCTTTCTCCTTTTCCTTCTCAGTGCGACCAATCGTTGTATTCGAGCTCGACGGCGTAGCAACGGACTCGCTGGAGCGACTCGCCGATGTTGTCGATGTAGCGGCACTCGGGGCCCGTTTACGGGTATTGTTCCTGCCTAAGAGGCTGCCAGCAAGACGACCAGCTGTGTTCAGGGCACGTTCAATGATATTTCGTCGTCCGACGGCGTGCGAGATCTCCTTTTCATCGACTTCTAGGATCTTCTTTTTCTTCTCCTTCTCCAAGCCGGTGACATTCAACCATTGGAGAGGATTCTGCAGCCCTTCAACGACCCACTCATGACGTCTCGCTTCATCGATGGTCATTCTCTTTGAAGGGTCCTTTATAAGCAGCTTTCTGATCAGGTCCCGAACGCCTTCGGGAACTTGCTCGAATTTCAGCTCATAGTCGAGTCTCTTGTTGCTATTGATGGTATAGGGCACCGAGCTGCTCGGCGAGTCCACAGAGGTATCAACAGCAACAAGTCGAGTTTTGGGCAGAAACGGCTCACCCGTGCAAACAATTTCGTGCAGGCCTTTTTCTTCTGTCGCATAGAAAGGGAGGCGAGCATAGATCATACAGTATAGCGTGATTCCTAGGGCCCATAAGTCAATTGCTCCGGTGATCTTGGGTGGATTGCCATCTTCGAAAATAGATGTGTCATCATAGCAAAGTTCAGGAGCCCAGAACGCGGGAGTGCCAACTGATCTCGCAAGTTCTCTTTCATCGTCGATATGAGAAGCGTCCTTCTCGGTCAACATGGTTTCAGGGTCCTCTTCGGTGGTAGGACGACCCAGATATGAAACGCCAAAGTCAGATATCTTGATGTTACCTTCCTTTGAGACCAAGAGATTTGCGGGTTTGATGTCTCGGTGAATGATACCGATGCCGTGTAGAAACTGCAAGCCGGCCAAGGTATCACGGAAGGCCCGTCGAGCTTCATCCAAGGTCATTGCAGGCACATAGGAATGCTCTTCGTCAATTTCGTCGAGGTTATACTCTGATGACATGTGGGAAATGGCACTTGCGGCTATGCTGAACTTCCGATCGCGATAGGCAGTGGGATCGTATGCTCCGTACATGCTGCCTGCCAGTGCGGCACCGGTGTAGTCATCGTGGGAAGGGGTCCGGCTGTAATGAGCATGGTCGGAGAAGTGTTGGGAGCTGGTTCTAGAGATGTCAGGAACATCATCATCTTCCTCATCAGGATCCGCCCCGCCATGTTCGAGACTCCAAGAAGGACCCGCAGCAAGCTGCAAAGCCTTGCTTCTCTCGGCAGCATCATGTCGACGTTTAGCTTGAGCGACATGGAACAGGTCCCGGTCACTTGCCTCGACAGAGGTATTGTAGCCATTCCGCTCTTGCTCGAATCTCGAGTTATTGACGGCGAGAACTTCACGAACACCACGTTTTCTCCACTTGATTTCACCCTTCTCCACGTACTCGAGAATCAAGTAGACCTTGTTCTTGCTCGGATCATCAATCACCTCGAGGAGACTGACCACGTTGGTATGGCGAGCCTTTTTCAAGATGGCTACTTCACGCTTTGTGCGGTCCTCTGGTGCTCCTAGTTTCCCTAGCCTTCGTTTGACCGAGTATCTGGGAACGATCTTGATGGCCACCAAGACCTCGGCAGGCTGAGCCTCGAGGTTGCGGCCCAGCTTGACCTTACCGTGCTCACCACGTCCCAGCTCTCGACAGATCTCATAGTTGTTGATATTCTTGTTGCCCGAGAATGTGTCATGCTCAATCTCGGCGGTGTGAGTTTCTTTCGGCTGCTGTAGGTGGTGAAGCTGAGAGCCGGAGTCGGAAGCAGAAGAGTGGGGGCCTAGTCGACCAGAGCTGAACAAACCCGGGCTTGATATAGGCGTGTTGTCGGCAGTTCTAGTGCGTTGACTGGCAGTGCTTCGATTGCGGGACAGAGATGGGGTCCAAATATCCATTTCATTATAAAGCAGGTTTTGGGCAGGATGTGAGCTTCTCGTGCGTAGAGGGGGATATGGGCGAGAGCTGTATTGTTGTGATTGAAGAGCAAGAAATGATTGATCGGGAAAAGCTGGGCGATCATAAGGATGTCTCTTGCTGGTTGATAAAGAGGCCGACTTCGAATGAGACGGACGCCTTCCACGTGACTGGTAGTGCTGGAACTGTGAGCCCCACGAGCCGGACGTCGGAAGCAGAATAGGACTCGGATCACTAACGTTCTCAGACAAGGCGTTGAGAGAGTTTGAGGAAGTTTGGGTAGACTTTGTAAGAGACTGGCTGAGAATGAGTGGAGTCCAGGCGGAACTGGGAGCCACTTGGTGTGAGGATGATTCCAAACCATTGCTCAGGTCTTCATCAACGGGCTCCGTAGTCTCTTGCGCTGTCAAGGCAACTGGTGTGTTTCTTTGAGTGGTACTATCATCGCCACGAGAGTCCGGTCGCTCCATCCTCAAAGTGGGTGTCTCTGCGTCGATAGAAGAGAGTGAAGGTGGGGGTTCAGCTTCGTTTGACACTCCATTGAACTGGCTAGGATGCTGCAGGTCTGGATCCCACCTGATGCCATTGTTCTCTGCCATGGCAAGGAGACAGGATTCTCAGTATGTTGCCTTTGTCTCTTTGCGGGACATGAATGAGATTCACACCGAGGGTCGAGGGTCGAGAGTCGATGTCCTCATACACCAACGGAGGGGTGTAGAGTTGAGCTTGCCATCTGTCTGTTTGAAAAGTCGCTTCGTGCTGGTCTCAGGGTGGGAACGGCTGGAGGCTGGACCACATTTGCCTGAGAGGGGAAACAAGGCCCGATGAGGTGGAGGTGTAGGTGTAGGACAGGTGCAAACAATTCTACCTCGACCGGCGAGGTGGGTACGAGTCAAAGGTAGAGGTAGTCGAAGAAGGCAAAAGAATCGAATTCGTGTACGAGTACGTCCTACGAGACAGGAGGGCAGACAGGAATGGATCGTCGCGGTAGTGGTAGTAAGTTCAGGTAGTTGCGGAGGTGAGCATGTGCAGTTGGTCAGCGGAGGCAGGATGCGGTTCCGGAGTGGTTCAGCGGACAATGAAGGACTTTGGCGAATCAAAGGAGAGAAAGATATAAAGGAATATACAGAAGATGAATAAACAGCCCGAGCGACAAAGCTGAGACGTCGATGTTGGGCACGAGATTGAGGATGAAGAGTCGAGAAGTTGGGTGGGCGACGATGACAGTGGATGGGTGGGTGGATGAATTTGACAGAGGGAGCCAGCGGAGAGAAGGCAGGTTGCAGCCAGCAGACGCGGGCAGAGCAAGGGAGCGGGCGGGCAACCCAGTCAAGTTGTGCCAGTGCCTGTGCAGTGATGACGGGGTGTGGGAATGGGTATGGGTTGTGGGTGTGTAGCGCTGTTGGTGGTGCAGAGTGTAAAGTCCAAGGGCTGCCGAGCACAAGAGTCAAGCCTGTTGAGCGGGTGGCTGATTAGGTAAAGAAGAGCACAACCACCCACCAAAATCCTAGGCACACTGGCAGAACATGGTGGGCATGGTGGACATGGTGTTGCTCATCCAGTCCTGACCAGCCATGACAGGCCTGTCGGGTCCACTGCCTACAGCCTAATGCCTACGTAGCCTGGATACCGCCACCACTTGGCCTAAAAGTCGCTGGACGCGGGGCGAGGAACAAGTGCGAGATGACGCCGCTGCAGGTTGGCCCCCCTTCGATTGTTGGGTGTCCACTGTTCCTATGTGCAGTGTCCACTGCCTGCGCCAGGTATCCATGCCCGGGCAATGTGGATGCACCGCCAGAGGAGAGTTATCAGTAGTGGCAGATTGGCTCCCTCGGCCACCCATCAACGGTTAGTTCCACCCCTACCGTCAGAGTTGACTCAGTGAATGAACTGGCGTGACTGGGGTAGTTAGCTCAACCAACTACTGCAACAGAGCGAGGTTAGCCATGGTGGGCCTGCCTGGGTGAAGGCTTTACTACGACATGGGGTTGATATGAGGAGCCGGCAGGACCAGTCAGAGCTAACTGGTGTCAGGATTGAAGCCAACCCTAGACGTAAGGCGAGTCAGTGGCCGAAGACAGATAACGCACTGCAAAATGGCTATCACGAGAGAACTTGACACAGAGTGTATTGGAGAGAACGTGGCCTCGCCAGGTCCGAATGTGGACGTGCGTTGTGCGTGGTCGGCGCTGGCGGCGATTACTACTAGTAGAGAGTTTGTGGCCTGTTGGGCGCTCTGGCTGGAAAAGAAAAGGATGAACACGATATGGCTGTTTTGGCTCCAATGACGATGCTTTGCTAGGCGGCCAACTTGCGATGGGGCAACAAAGAATGGTGTGCACAAGATGGACCATGCGCATCTGCCAGCTCACGCCGCCGACGCCCACAGCGTGTGAGCGTACAGTACGGAGTATGTTGAGCCCATTCTCAAAGGCCGCGGGGCTTGCACAAGAGGTGGCACAGGTGGAGATGCTAGGCTTAAACCAACTGGGAGTGCGGGCCGCCCTAGCCCAGCGAGTTGGGGTGAATTCTTATTTGCACCCTGGTCCGTGGTCACCAAAGATGGTATCCCTCACCCGATTCTGCCCTTGTCATGGCCAACGTCCAACACCGAGAAATGGCACAAAGCACAAAGCACAAAGCACAAAGCCTGGACTCAAATCGAATTGCTTGCGCCTTTCAAAGTTCTACGCTCGTTGGTGACGGCAACGGCAAGCCCTCGGGCTTCCAGCACCATCAAACTTGTAGAGGGTCGACATCCTGCGTGGCTCGACTAGTGGTTGAGCACACTTGACTTCGTTTGTATCTGACCGTTTACTCGTGCTACACTACGCATAAACCCCAACCCCTGGTGGGTTAAAAAGCAGGAAGGATGAGGGGAAATCAACGCTGGCGCCGCTTGATTGAGTTAGTAGTTGTCTGATCAGTGATCAGCCATGAAAAAAAAAGTGAACCCATTAACCCATCTTTATTGACTAGGTAGGCTCGACGAGCCACACGTTTTGAGCATTGGACCAGACCGCATGGGGCTGCATGAGGAGATGGTCTGAAGAAGCGCCCAATCTGTAAGTAAACAAATTAGGTCAGAGTCAGGGAGAAAGACAAAGATCCAAGGCTCCAGAGATATCGGATAATTCTATAGTCTAATAGGAACAATCACCATGTATCCAGGGTGCAGGTCAAGTTGTCTGATGATTGTACTGTTGGCTCCTGATAAGTCGAGATTGATGATACCTGGGACTTGGACTCCAAACTGGAAGGGGTCATGGTACGAATCATGTCTCGTTAAATTTCACGATCAACAGCCCTGGGGAAAGACATCCTACCCTGGTCCTGGTCAACATTGCGAATCTATGTGCATGCAGACTGTACGGAGTAGAATGACAGCTAGTGGCAAATCTTTACGCAGGAAATGCCCGACAACTTATTACTGTACGGAGTACACTTGGTGACCAGAGAATCAGTCCACTGGGAAAACGGTAAAATAATAGACCTTGGAGAAAGTGTGTCCTGTGCAGTAGTGGTAGAAGGTACATTGGAACTCTAAGTACAATAAAATGGTTGAGACTTGGTTGATAGAGTCCATTCGCTCATTGTTCTCCTACCTCAGGCGGTGCCTGCAGAATGTCATTTCAGCAGGGACTTGAGCAGGTGGGAATATGTAAGGAACGGTAGTTGCAGTCAAACACGAACCGCTCTTCTAGGCATTCATGCACACGAGCTCGTCGTGTTTCTACTTGTTGTCAGCGTTTGTTTTACACCTCTGTTTATCTGCAGTGATGCCCAAGTTTTATTGTTGAGGATTTTCACATGTCAACTGTGGCAACCAACAGAAATTGTTTGGTTGTGATCATCGTGATCGACCATTGATCAACTAGTCTCTCAGAAGGTGCCTGGGCTTCGGAGGACGGGGGACTGGGGCCACCAAGATTGACTCCCGTGATTTCTCAAGATGCTTGGTAGCCTGGCTCCGTGGGTTCCCATTTTCATCACATACTCGTAGATGATAGATGCATTTGCACATGAGTGATATTAATGGTATCTGCAGTCGACACAATCTCCGACGCACGGCCGCAGAATGCTGCCACTACCATTGATAATACTACGGAGTACTTTCACTATCATCAAGCTAAGTGGTCCACCAGCACGGAAAAATCATGAGAGCGCAAAGAAATCTCCTGTGTTGGCACTTCGAGACTACACCTATCAGACCTCTCCAGAAGCGATGGGGCGTGTCCACTCTCTACGCTACAACCTGCTGTCCGTCTCGCGAAACCATTTCAGAGGATGATCGGCATACCCATCCTCGTAGGTTCAGAGGCACGAGAGGCTAGAGCCTAAGGAGACCCACGAGACCTTAAATTTAGCATCTTGGGAGAGAATTTACAATGACGACAAGAAGCATGATCGGCTCCATGTGCGAATTTAGGCTCTTGGCCCCTAATGAGTCTCTTGCTAAAAGGCACGTTGAGGGGGCATCAGGGGTTGTCTAAGGCGCTGAGGAGCCCTAAACATCCAATGAGGGCCGCTGCGCATTTGACATTGGCCTGCCTCTGGGGCTCCAAGCCTTGGTTTGTAGGCATCGTGGGTACCTACTCCGTACCTAATACTTGTGTATTCGCAGCTAAGTGGGCCTCTTCAGTCGTTGGTCGACCCTCTTATCGTGGACCTCCGTGACTCTAGTGGAGAACCTTTTTTTGTCTTTCCATTGTTCTATTCAAATTGTCGAGTACTACAGTACGAGTAGGTATAATCACAGGTCTTGTGAACTGTTTGACGCCAGAGCTTCATGTAGGGGTGCCACGGCACCCTAACCAAGGCACTCCAATCACACCTGCTTAGCCATCTCCCATCTCTCATGTCTCTTGACCCAATTCGTTGTGGATTCTGATAGTTTACGAGGTTCAATCTTGGCACGGCCATGCGATGAAGCATGTACAGAACCTACAAGAATATGTCACGGCGAGTAGGCTTATTCGTGCAGTTGAGTATTCAACCCAGTCTGGCTCTCAACACGTCAAATTGGTGATGCAGGTTCATCAGGATGGAGAGCAGGCATGGCAGGGAACAGGCGGCGTTAACATTGCCACCAACCCGCCTGGACACGACAAGTCCAGGAGTCTACAGGGGTCCCCCGCAACAGTGGTGCGCCATAACCTGGAGCGACCTATAGCAGCTACAAGTAGGTCCTTGCCAGGTTCTCCTCAGTGCTCGCAAAGCCCACCACCAAGGAACCAGGGATTCTCAACACTCTCTGACTCGCGGACTTCGGCACGGTAATCTTTCCCGGATCGTTTTCACGGGCTGCTTGGAGGTGAAAATCCACCTGAGGTAGGAGACGTGTTTTCCCCATTTCTTTCATTGCAGCAGCGCAAAACTCGAGGTGTGGGAGAGCTCTCATGACCGAGGCACGCATGTCATCAACAAAGTGCTCAAGACCCAGGTGCATGGAATCGGCGAGTATGACTTGCATGACACACAACTCCTCTGAAAGTTCCTCTGACAGCTACATGAAACGAACACTGCCTGGCCAGGATCAGGGAACAGTAACAAGTCGAAAGTCACAAGCAAGAGCAACCAAATTGAGACAGGCATTACACACTCCGTCATCACGACCTCGAAAGGTCTTGGTTAACCAATAATTAATTCACTCGGAATCACCCACAGCATCGACGACATCCAGACCGGGCACGGGCTCCTGTAGAAAAGCGGTCACTGTCGCTTTGCCCTCCTCGCGACATCAATGCTGACTTCAGGTCTGCCAAGCTGAAAACTCAAAATCCTGACCTACGTGATTTATTCAGCCACTGCGGAAAGTGGTCCCGGGGTAACCGGCTGCTCAAGCTGTATTTCGCCTTGGATGATGTTGTGGGCCATCAAGGGTGTTTATGTAAACTTGTAAAGGAAACTGACTACGCGCATACGGATAGGCACGATCGTGATCGCATTGGGCAGGTAAGAATATAGATGATGACGAACTTGCATGTTGACTAAGGTCCCGGTTGTACGGTGGAGGGGACACGTGCCATGTCAATGCGCTGCACGTGTTTGTCGGGTCCAACTCGGAGCCCATTGAGGTTAGGACTTCTATGTAACCAAACATACGGACTTATGTAAGTACGGTACGCATGGTGGATTGTCTTCGCCTTGAGCCAGATGTCGCTTATCTCATACTGGTAGTCCTCGTCCCGCAACACCTTCCAAAAAGAGATAACTTTACAGACTCCTTATGTTACTGGCACAATACGCTCTGTCTCTATTGTTTCAGAACAGCACCGCCAGTTGAATGAGTCAGGTAGGTACCTAATGTATGTATTGTCGCATGGGTGGGTGCAGGTGCTTGTGGGAAACGACGGGGTTCACGTGATGCGTTTCAACAACCTTGAACATTCCTTGCATTTCGCACGAGTCATGTTTTAACCAGAGCACTCACTGCAGCAGTTTTTGCACGAGTCAAGACATATATCGCCCTACATGTACAAACAAAGTCCATTATACCAATATTTACATTGGACAAGACATCCAGAGTTGGCGATTGACATACAATTAGACCTAGTTATCGCAATGAAACTCTGTGAGATGTCCAACACGCTCTCAAAGCGTAGTCAAAATGCATAAGGCCAGTTTTGTCCCTTAAGTGTCTGCTTGGTCATGTGCATTATCTCCTCCTTCCACATCGTGACGCGACAAAACCATTGCGGATGATACTTCGTCAGCGTTGTACTGACGGTCGCAGGTTCCAATAATGATCTGCATTGCTCGAGTTCAAATGCACCATGGGGGCTAGAACTTCAGACGAGAAAACAACAGGCCAGAAGCTGGCATAGATGGACGGGCCAAGTCTGGCGACCATTTGAGAAAACGTTATCAAGTTGGGAAAAGTCATTGCCGTTTATTGCATTCAATCCTTGCGTGTGAGTTGGGGCTCAATCAAGCTTTACCTTACAGCACCAACGAGTCAAGTAAGCACCCAAAAAAGCTAGATTCTGGGGAGGGCGGAGGGCGATGCACAGATTCGCAACTTCATTACAGATTTAGTCAGGGATGACAAGCAGTTGGAAATCAAAATCCAGGATCCTTGGCAGTAATTAACTCACGTGCGAGTAATTACCGCCATTGACCGTTTGACCGCCGCGGGACCGTCCGCCGAGAGCAATGACATCACGCTTTTCAACGGATTTCAGACTTCCGCCCCGAGACTTCAAGTATGTATTTCCAATTGCTTAGAGATAAATGATCTTCGCAAAGAGAGTTTGACTTCGCCCAGAGATACTGTTGCACTCGCAAAAAGAGTTTGGTATACGATACATGACATTTGGATGGGACATGAGGTCCACCTCATATCCATAGACGAAAAATGCCCAGAAGACCTAGATGCTTGACCGTGGAAACCATGCACAGGAAGATACGGCAGATCACAAATTGGGCGTAGGGAAAATGAAGCCACCAGTGCTACCCTCGACTTTCTTCGACGGACAATCCCCCCCTCGCCACCACAAACCCCTACCTCGCTTCTGTCGACAGGAAACCGACGGAAAAGTGACGGAATTCATTTGCTGTGGTACTTATCACCACGCTTCACCCCTCTGATCTCTCGCTCTTCCGGTTCTCACATCTTGTCTGGGTCAAAAGAAAAGGACCGAACCTGTGCAATATCTCGTGTGATTACTTACGCAGGAAGGCAAGGCAAGGGTCTTGCTGTTGCGGAGCATGAGCATTCAAACTCTCCAACAAAGCAAACACAAGACGGAATTGCTGGCCCCAAAATGTTCCGTCGAGATGGAACCTAGGTCAAAGTTTACTGGTGATGTCCCAGGTTTCCAAAAGACTCGCTGACCTAAGCCTGCAAGTAAATACTGTAACCGCCAACACAAGAATGTCCATGACCTGTCAAGTTGTCATCAGCCTCGTCATGGTTAAGTCTACCATCGGGACGTCCAAGCCTGGGCATATCTAAGGTACTCATAACTTACGGAGTACTGGGTCGGGTGGGCTTGGGCGTCGCGCTAGTCACAAATCTCCTCTCCTCCTCCCGTCCCACGGCTTTCAAATCCCCTCGCCTGTGCCGTCACGGCCGCTTGGACGAACCGAGTCCTACTCAAGCACTACTGGAAGCCCGAGAGGCCCCCTCGGCCCCAGGCGCACCCAAACCATACCCTACGCAGTAATGACGGCTACTGTTCGCAGTAATTTCTACAACCCAAGCAACTCGACTTCCGCGCCGGGGTCCAAGAACGCTAAGCCCATATCGTGAGCCCTATGCGAAACATTCTACCCTTACGGCTAGGTGCACGGATGACGCTCCTGGTAGGCTCAATTCTCTTTTTTTCCCTTGTGCTTGTGCAAGCCCCCGCGCCATGTCTTTTTCGCACGAGACAATACCATTGTGTGTATTTCCAAGCTTAGTGTCAGCAAGCGATCTTGTTGTGAGGCCCATCTTTTACCCAACCTTGACCCATTCAAGTCCGCAAACAGCGGTACCGGTATTGACCGTTGGAAATCATGCCTTTGCATCCAATGATATTCGTCCAACGAATTTCAAAAACCGGTTAGACCACGGTCTTACCCTATAGTATTATCATGCATGGAACGCGATGGTTATGAAATCATTTCCATGGAAACTGTGGAAGCTGACCTAACCATATGGAAATCGATATAGAATCTGCCATCACCTTCTCGCCTTTGCAGCATGACTCAAATTCTCCATATAGTCACAGCTGTGGCGCCCCTTTGCCGACATGGTCACCCTCGAGCAGCATTGTCCTATTCCGGACTTGACAGAGATCCACCACTTTCAGCACTCAATGTCCAAAGACAAGAACGACACAGACCAGCCAGCACCCTTTCGCGGTGAGTTTTCATTCGTGAACAAGGACGCAGGCAACATCGACTCCAAAGAACACAATGCTGCCGTCTCATGGCATGTTATGAACCGTTATGAGAGGTGGAAGAAACAAGAGCTAGCCAAAAAGCTCCGCGCCTCTGCCAACGTCCCAATCGGAGCACTCTCTGAGCCCTCTCTAATCCCTCAGCAACAAGTCCAGTCCAAGCCTGGGTCATCACAGCCTCCGCCCACTAGTCGGCCACAGCAATCATCTGTACGTCGCTTTCCATCTAACGTTCGTCAAGCAGGATTGACCGACTATTCCCAGACCAGGACAATACCTACAACGCCTTCGTTTGGATTTGACCCATGGACCGCAGAACCAGTCCAATTGGGATATGCTGGCCTCAGCTCAGGGCAAGGTTCCAGCAGCGGAATCCAAACGTCTGCCGCTTCTACGCCGTCCACTCATTCCAGCTTGCTCAACGATGAGCCCTCGGCGGTCATTGCCCCGATGCCAGGCTTTCTAAATCTCACAGACACCAGCTTCGACGAATCAATCGGCTCCATCGGATCTTTAGTTAGCAACCTGATTTCCTTTGCCTATGAGGTTTTCATCCCACAACTGTGGCCCAAGGAGTCGGAGCGATCGAACCATACCTACGAGCTTGCCCGGAGTTGGGACGACGCTTCCTTTGTCAATCAGGATATGTGTTACTTCAATGCTTACCTCAGCCTACTCGCGGCTTCAATGGCTACAGCCAGTGACGATGAATCGCTTCTCTACCAAGTACGCTCTTTCCAGGGTCCGGCCATGACAGAGTTGCGCGCACGAGTAGCCCGTCAAGGAAGTCAAGATCTCATCACTCTAAAAGCAATCCTAAAGTTATTCTCTTCCGAGACCATTGTTGACAACACCTCGACCGCACGCATGCACCTCAAGATGCTTCGCAATCTAGTTAACGGAGCTGGGGGTATCATTTTACTTGACTCTTGGTTTCGAGAAGATCTTCTCTCTTGCGATGCATATTTTGCACTGAAATACGAGACGCGACCACTTTTCCCAGCGCAGGAATGGACTCCTGGACCACTCAGTCAGCCCTGGAAAGCTCGATTGATGTCGGCCGGAATCTTCGGCGATCATGCCGCTGGCATCGATCCATTGATCGACCATCCAGTATTGAAGGCCGTTATGACCGACCTGCGTGAACTTTTCAAAACCAACGAGTATACCCAATCACACGATGTCCCGGCTGACGATCAGCTCCTCCGATGGCAACGAATTCGCACTTTCGACTGCATCTCGAGGCTTGCTGATCACTATGTCAACTTGGCCATTTATCCCCATCTGTTTAGCCGGCCGCTCTGTCAAGCGTATGCATGCATTGCGACGGCCCTTGTTGCCAACATGGTCTTGGGATCGCCGGAACCCGTACGATTTGGATTGAAGCTGTTGAATGACCTCCGCAACAAATTGGTTCAGAGCGAGAGTGAGGAGGACCAAGGACAATTTCGACGACTTCGGTTGTGGGCCTTTTACGTAGGTTTCATGGCGGAAAAGGTGCACCCAGTTGATAAAAGTCAAGCTGGTTGGTTCGAGAGGAACTACCAAAGCCACGCCGCTGCCTTGGGCGCTTCAGCTTGGGAAGACACCAAACGTGTGGTGAGACAGTTCTTGTACTCGGACAACCTCCACCAGGAGATCACGGCGGGACGAAGTTATCGATCGGTGGACGCGAGGCAGGGATACTATGCTGCATCTGGCTGTAGCTGGCGAGAACCAATGCTTGATACTGGCCTCGTCGGTACAAATGAATCTGAGCTTGGAGGCAATGTGGGAAGTGGGAAGCAGCCAGCTGCGGGTATCTGAGGGCATTGAGAGCAGATGACTTCCAGCATACGAAGGCGTCGGACACACGTTTAGCCGTGCCAGCGTACCAGCGTACCAGACGCACGATGGGTCGGTTGCAGGCCTGGGGCATTTCGCTTTTAGGCACGGTACGCACCTATCAAAGACCCGAGGCCCCTCGGCCACATGTAAGTCAAAAAAGCCAACGGAGTTCGGGCATGATAGGTAGGCCAAGACCACCCTCTAGGATCGACATAACTATCACCCAGCCTTTATGTCGGGACGAACGACTGGCACTCGCAGAAAACTCCTCATGCATGCGTCATGAGGGTGCTGTATGAATTTTGAGGCATTTGTTGGAGTTCAATAGGAGATACCAGGCTGGGGAAAGTACCGCAATCAGGTGTGGACATTCAATTGACGGATCAAAACTCATAGATAACGTTCTCAAATTCCAACATGAACCTTACATCGAGCTACTGCCACTCCATCAAATCTGATCCATGCTTCATCTCCCTGTTTATCATGCTACGCCAACTGGCCAGCGACCAGATTCTGTGCTCCTTCCTCCTCCCCCTCCACCCTTTGAGAGGAGAGGCTAATCCTGAATAGGCAATATCAGGTCTCTCGGCAATGTTTCCTCAATGATACCTCACTTTTGTGTCATCAGCAACCACCATCGACATCAACAGATGTCTCACCAAAGTCTCTTTGGCTGAACGATATTTGACCCAAGTCATCCCTTGGGTGTGATCAGAGATTAGATCTCACGCTGTCCAGGTTAGCCGTTTCCGTTGCGGTCATTCTGCGCTTCAAATGCGAACGGCGCTTGGTCCACGACTGAGATCTCAAACTTGTCTGCGTCTCCGTCTCCCATCGCCCCGATCACCTCTCTTCCCACACCAATGTGTCACAGCTCAACAGGAGTCACTACCTAATGCTCCATCACTCCGCGCACACTGCTGCTACTCGACCAACACGTCAGCTGTGCAGAAATGGCCCCTCCGCGACCTTCGAGACATCTCTCGAAAGACTCCGCTAATCTTTCACCTGACCTCCGATAATCCCTACTATAACCTTTCAATTGAGCACTACATCCTCGTCAATTCCGATCCTGCATCGCAAATCCTGTTATTCTACACCAACCGACCATGCGTGGTTATCGGGCGCAATCAGAACCCGTGGTTGGAGACAGACTTGGGTAGGTTGAAGGCAGGCCGCAGGATATCCAAGACCGACAATGTAAACAAGGACAGTCTAGATGGCCCTCTCGATCTGGTGCGGCGACGCAGCGGTGGAGGAACTGTGTTTCACGACGACGGCAACCTGAACTATAGCGTCACCGTCCCCAACACGGCCAAATCCTTTACACGGTCGCTTCATGCCGAAATGGTCGTCCGGGCTTTATCACCTCTGGCGGCGCGTCTTGGATTCACCGATCTCAAGGTCAATGACCGCAACGACATTGTCATGCGCTCTAAAGAATCTTCCCCACAAACTTCGGCCTCGCCAACGTGGCTCAAGGTCAGTGGCAGCGCATACAAGCTCACCAAAGGCCGTGCTCTCCACCATGGCACGCTCCTGTTCTCAAGCCCAAACCTGTCCAAAATATCATCTCTCCTACGAGGTCCCGGCCACGATTATATTCAAGCCAAAGGCGTGGAGAGCGTGCGCAGCAAAGTCGGCAACCTTGCATGGACCGACAATCTCGATCAACGAGCTCAGACCAAACAAGTCATTACTGAAGCCATCTGCACCGAATTCTGGGACATGTACGGACTGGACTCCGACCAGACACGGATTCCACGCCAAGTAGGGTACAACGAAATCTATCTCGATGGAACTGAAGCCGACGAGCGACAGAATCCAGATATCGCAGCTGGAGTTGCCGAATTATCCACGCGGGAATGGACCTTTGACCAGACTCCAAAATTCGACTTCACCAGTCCTGTGGTCGACGGAGTCCAGATCATGTTCCACGCTGATCGAGGTGGACTGTTACATCGTATCTCGCTCCATCGCACCAATGGCGATGCTGACGTAATCGTGCGTGCTCTCGATAAGGATGAGTTGAAGCGACGTCTGACTGAACACCCTGGCCCTAGCCATGGCAATGGCAATAGTGACGCCACACTCGGTCATGTATCGCAATTCGTCCAAGAAGCTGGCCGTATTCGTACCGTCACTAATTGGAAGGGACTTCTCAATGCGTTGTTTGTCGACCCTGCTGTCGATAACGTCGACATCTATATTCCAGAGGCTTTGATACAACGTATCGAAGAGATCTTCCCATATATATCCGTCGGCTCTGAGATGAAATAGGGTAAAGAAGCATCATGAGAAAAGTATTGGCCCTCTTCAAGATCGTTGAGGGGGGGGGATTGGTTGCAAATTACAAGACTTAAAAAACAGGAAATCAGAAAACAGTACTGGCAAATAGATACAAACAATATGTAGATATGTAAATGTAAATGTATATATGTATACCCTTATGGTGTCCATGATGCCCTGGTGGTCCAGAATGTATAACAACTACTCATTGACTCACTTCATAGATCGGTGACTTGTGTCTAGTGTACACAGTGCTAGGGAACTTTTTCTATTTTATTCCCTCTATCATATCTCCGTCGAATGTGTCTCCTGCGTAATCGAGAATGATTTTGGTATTTAGGGAACCTAACAGTATGCCATTAAGATAGTGTGCGATTGAAATAGCCCGGATCGGTTCAAATTCATCAGAGAATTGTGCGATTCACGTCTCCTGGGACAAGGCCATTCGTATCGCCGTCGTTGTACTATATGTAATATGTTTTATGCTTTATTTCTCATGTCCTGACCTCTCTTGGGGCACAGGCAATGCGCCGCAGCACAGATAAGCTATACAGTATGTTTATAGCCGCCGTTAATGTCAGTCGTCGTCCACATCCGTAGTCATTCTCACTGGGATCTCAAATTGTTCCTTGTCGACTGCCTAGTTGCATGACCGGAGTGTCAATTCAGCAACATCGAATGTCCAGTTGCATGACCCGGAGTGTCAAATCAGCAACAGATCAAATGCTTCTTTCCAACCCAGCGTCTCTGACATGAATCATTTCCGAAGTGCATTTCACCTGGTGTTCGCACAATCAACATGGACAATTCCAAGGTATTTGTACAGCTTTCACTCGCGAATTAGACCCTGTTAGTGGGCGAATCACCATATCCTCCAGAGGTTCAGCTGATGACCTCGATCTTGACAAGCTTCTTGTTCCTGAGGATAAACCTCCACCTGATCCCACTTCTGGTATCGCGGTCAGGACGGCGCACAATGAGCCTGATTTTGAGTGGGCCCATTCGAAGGGCCCACCTTCTTTGAATCCTTTCCGAGCGACGAAGGACTGGACTCATGGTCAAAGTCGCTGGATATGCGATGCTCGCGAAGTCTTTCTGTTCCTTATCAGCGCTCATCCAGGACAAAAGTACACAAGAGCGATTCTTCAGCGCCTGACAGGGTTGGCCAGGGCGGGAGTCAGAGGGATGAGACCTAGGAACAGAAAGAACGAGGTAGCCGGGAATAAGTCTGCTTACCGAAAACGAGCCACGCACGCTTCTCTGTGAGAACAGGTTAAAATCCTAGGAGGTCGCGCAAGCAATGATTTAAATGAAGGATGGAGAAGGGGCGGTCGAAAATGTGGTCGGTATGTGCTGAACGAGATTGTGGAGGAGGAAACTTGCGTTGGAATGATGAAGTCTCGATGCGGCGGGATATATAAAAAGCGGAAAGACGCCAAACTCAGTTCTGAGTCAAGAATCCGATGATTCTGATCTTTGTTTGCGAGCCAGAAAAAAGAAGACAACATCACGCCGGTTCGTTTGTCGTTTCCTCGTCGGTCCCTTGCTAATCCCAAGTTGTCCGTGGGGTTTGACCTCCCGAAGGTGCTTTGTTTGGCGAAACAGTGGTTATACAACCGCGATGAACATTGTTCCAGCGGGTCATAGCAGATGGGCACAAAAGTACATTCAACAGCGTGCGCCACAAAGGGGATAACCTATCGGGAGCCAGTGTGCCCACTGGTGGTCATTCTGGTAAGTTCCGAACTATTCAGTCTAGGGCCTCGTTCCAGAAATTCCTTAGTGGTCAACCAAGAAGAAGAGGGTGGCTAGGCGATCCCGGTCCTCATCATAATCGGCAGAACCTTGTCCTGTAAGTTTTTGTAAATGTCCAAAGTGCCAACCATGCCGGGCCACTTCTTTGCCAGCGTGTTAAGAAGAATGAGGCAGGTGCCTGAAACATCGTGGATCCCTGAGAAATCTACCGAACCATCGTGAGAGTCTGCACTTAGCTCCCGCGAGAAGCTGACCACCGGCAGGCGAGCATCGATGGCAAGGAGGCAGTGTGCCATGATGGCCATCGACGCGGAAAAAATATAGTGGGCCGAGATCAGCGTGACCGGATACATACCCCACGTAGTGCCTTCGGTGCCCCGGAAAACCTTTTTATAAAATTCCACCACATTGACGGCGGAGCGATAGCTTTCGAGGGGTATAACATCATGAGAATCGGGAGGAAGAACAGGGTCCTTTGTGGCTGCCAAAGCACGTAATAGCAAAGGTTGGAAGAGAAAACAAATCGATGAATCAAAGCTAATGTCGCAAGTCATGCTACCCATGCCCAGGCCGGTGTCGAGGAACTGTAGTTCTCTGCGCCAAGCGAGAATATGTTCTAGGCTTTGCTCGTACCAAAGGCGGGGCAGATTAGGAGCAATGGCTGGAAGATAGAGCTCACGAAAGATCTCAGAGCGAAGATATGCAAGGCGATAGGAGTGGGAGGTTAGGATGAACTGAAGAGTATCGGGATCTGCGAGAGCTGATTCGTTTAGAGAGGCAGGATATTCTGCTGTGATGATCTCTTCGGTAAGATCCGAAGGACGGCCTAGATGTTGGCCGACGGTGCGCTCGACTGAATAGAGGCCCCAAAAGGTTGATCGTCGTCTCCTTCTTGCCTTTTCGTCTTCGTACTCGTCATTAGGCTCTGTGTGGTAGCCAAGTTCTACGCTCAGGCGGCAGGCAAAGTCCAACAGCTTCCAGATATCACCTCTTCGAGGGTAGAAGAGGGCAAAGAGAATGAGCAGAAGTAATGCTTCAAGAGCGTCGGCGGAAATGTCAGAAGTGACCTCTTCGACATATTGAACTGCTTCGGTGTAGTAAGCGGTAGCTTCAGCCTCGTACAGGGATTGATGTCGAGACTTGTTGGCGGAGGCGATGGCGCAGATCATGGAGATACGGAAAAACTGATGAGCTTCCTTGCCCGTGAGGTATTTGACACCCATTCCAGCGTGGCTTAGGTAGAGGTCAAGGTCGGTGGAGACGTCCTGGCGGTCAAAACAAACGACAAGTCCATTTGTGGTGGACATATAATAGTCGACCAACATGTCGACTTCAGTGCGAGATGGGGGAGATGTCCGTTGAGTAGATTCTAAGAGTTCGGTCGACTGAGCATTCAGCCAGAATTCAGGACCGGCATAGTCAGGGTGCTGGACCATAGAGCCCAGCTTGGCCTGGGCGTGAACCAAGACTTCAACGGCAAGGGCATAAGGAGAGGAACTGCCCAGGAACTGCCAACAGGTGGGATTTGCATGATTGACAATGAAGTGTTTGTCAAAGGAAAGGTCGGAGGTGTAGGTACCCCATTCGTTGGGAGGGGGCTGGAGAAGCTGGCTCGAAGTAGTAGAGATATTGCGGTGGTGCTGGGGGATGGGAAAAGGGTCGAGGGGTTCCGCTGAACCATTGACAGTGGCCTGGACAGAACGTAATCGTCCAAGGCGAGTGAGCAGTGAATGGACGTAGCTCCGAGGGAGAGTCTGCTGCAGAGCATGATCAAAGAAAGTACACTCTGCCTTTCCTTTTTCACACAGTCGACAGGCAGGCAGGTTGGTGTCGCATTTTCTACGAAGTCGACGACATCGTTGACAGGTAGGTAAGAGGCGGGTTAAGTCAGCTTCGGAGATGGTCGTGGTGTCGGGGTCCATGGTCAATGACTGGGTGATCAAGTCCGCGGTGGCTTGAGAGAGGCGTTGGAGGTTGAATTAGGACTTGTGCGCTGTTGTCATCTCACAGCCTTGCAGAAAGCCGAGACATTGAGATCGGACGACTGAAAGACAGGTAGGTGGGCTGATTCTGGATGTCATGTCCGTAGACTTGAGACAACAATAATAGTGATGATGGAATCTGAACAAGAGAGACACGAAGGCTGAGTTGAGATTGAGAGCGAAAGGCCAATGAGGGGGATTCACGCACTGCGCTCCTGCGTTGTTGGAGGCCGGGTGCCTGCCGGTACGATAGCCGGTCAAGCCTCAAGGAAGGAGCGACTGGCTATCAACACCAACACCAAATGGCAGGAACCAGCACAACTAACAAAGGGAAGCTACGACCCCCTCTCCATTTCCATATCCAATGCACCTGCTATATTAGGTCAAATCTGAACTGGAAGGACCAAGTGCTGCTGCCCTGTCGTGACTGCCCAGTTTGCCGGTGCCTGCGACATCTCCAAAATGCCAACTCAGTATCGTATCTGCACCTTGTCCTTCGAAGCTATCTTATGTGTCTTAGACACTTACAGAATGTTTACGAGAAGTTTACTCGAGGGCATGAGCGGCCTTACTCCGTAGAGGTGAGTACGGACTTCGGACGTCCTATTCTTGGCCAGACGTGGACCAGATTGTTCAGAAGCGCATATGCAGGTAGCCCTCGGCCAATCCATGCTCCCTGTTCAATCTCAGCTGCCTAACTAGGACAAGCAGAACCATGTTACGGGCTTCTAATGGGGGCATCGAGTCCCCCATCCCCTAATTTCCAACCAAACTTGTCCTTGAAAAGGCGTTGCCGAGGGCCAGTCGGGCTCCATCTGGCTACAATTGCCCCCTTGCCATAGGCTGGATGTTGGCCACTGGCTACTGCGTCACCACCCATGGCCCAACATGCGACATAGGCGGGGAATGTCATCTTCGCCCTTGTTTTTTCATTATCGATCTATCATCAAAAAACACCTCAATGAGATAAGAGACGACTGAGCTCTTATCAAGGCTCGTACAACCTCATCTTATGAACTGATGATTACTGACTTGCTAGTCTCAGCACCCGCTACAGGCTCGCTCACACCTTGTGTACTCGTATCACAGGTCCTCTGTTATCGAAACAAGAATACCCATACGCTCCCGTATCTATCCTACCTACCTGGTCAGGTGTTTCATGATAACCGACCCTCCTCGCTGACGCCTTCTTCGCTTCCCCCCATCCTCGAAACGGACACATACATACTTGGCTAGTCATATCCTCGGTGATTTGACCACCGAACCCCCCACCAAATCTCTCCAAGAAATACATCTTTCGACTACCATTACCTCGTCGTCGCTGTCCAGGTCAGACGCCCATCCACCTGATCTCGGTTGGGAACAACCTTCGTCTCCTCGGCATCGTGCCATGGTCTGACTCCACTTCCCAACATCATGGCCGAGTGTCGCCGCTCTGTTCTGTCATGCGCTCGGTGTCGGCGGCGCAAGATCAAGTGCGACCGAGCCATTCCTTGCGGCCAATGTATTTCTGCAAAGTCTGATTGCACTGGGTTCAGCTCCAAGGATCAAGATCCAAACATTCCTCGCAGCATAGTCCAGCACTTAGAGGCAGAGATTGCAAAGATTGAAGGCGAACTCGCCCGCAATGGCCATCTTGAGGAACTCAATGCCTCCGACATCCTCGCTGGAATGCCCACAAATGACGGCATTCCCCTCGAAGAACACGGCGCCGTACTTCCCATCCTGGATCTGCCCCAACTTGACGCAGAGTCGCCTAGATTGTCTCTCGCTGTCGACATTCCGCCTGCAGTACCTGACTCGCAGCGGGACACCTCTAGGGACGAAATCATGTCATGCGGAGAAATTCAAGCCATGATCTTCGCCATCTTACCAACTGGACCCGGAGTCACTGATCTTATCGCTCGAGTCCGCATGAGCCTGACTCCGTCGACCGCTGTTGCATCCGGCTCACCACGCGATGCCCGCAGGAAATCAATATCACGGGCTAGCAACGAAGTCAGCTGTAACATGCTCAAGTCGATTCCTGTCGCCATCCTACGATCTCTTATCAAGAAATACATGACTCGAGTATATCCCATCTACCCAATCCTCCATGCGCCGACTCTATGGAAGCAACTTGACAATGTTGTAACCAAACTTCAAGAACTCCCCGAGCGCCATCGCACCGTGCCACCCTCATATGATTTTCTTATTGTCTACCTAATGTTGTCAATCTCTGCTACTTTGGGCTCCTCCCGCACCGGTCACGAAGCCAAACACATGGTCTTCTCGGGTAGTCTGTTTGAAGAAGGCATCCAGCACCTTTCTGACAAAGCAAAGATCCCCTCGGATCTGGCGGGCATTCAAGTCACGTTGATGGTGCTTCAATATGCATCCATCAATCCGCGCCTCGCCAATGTTTGGATGCTGACTGGCGCCGCAATGCGGGCTTGTCTTGAGCTGGGCCTCCACCGGGAGGCCCCAGAGGCCCTCGCCTTTGACCAACTCACCCTAGACCTGCGACGCCGGGTGTTCTGGTCAGCATATAATTTCGACCGCGCCATCTGTTCAGCTTTGCAACGCCCTCTCAGCATTCCTGATCAGACTATTGATGCTCGATTCCCTTCTATCCTAGATGATCGACACATTCATCCCACGGGCATTGATCCCACTGGAACCGAGACGAAAATTCACATGCTTCGCTGGATTCATTTCCGAAGATTACAGTCCACCATGACAGAGGTCCATTTCCAGGGCAAACCCCTGGAACAAGGCCAAACTTGGGAAGACTGGCTGACGGCCATGGAACGGCGTCTCCAGGCCTGGTATGAGGATTACAACGACGGCCACGAACTCACCGAGTTTACATTGGCACATGGACTGACTAACCTTCATCGTCCCTCCCCACGTGTCCCCATGCCCGAGCCAAGGTCGTTGATGGTGGCCTTCGAGGCCGCCTGCTCATCAGCCAAATTTCTGCGGGATCACATCCTCACGGGATTCTACCGGCGTTCGTGGCTGATTGCCCACCACGTATTGGAGAATAGCATGGTTGTTCTCTTTTGTCTGCGTCACGGATATGACACTATCAGTGGCCGGTTTAGTGCTCAGCAGATTTTCGAAATGACAAAGGTCTTTACCGCCAACTTTTTGGCCCTCGCCGCACAAGGGTGGAACGAGGTGAGCAATTATGCGGGGATATACGAGAGGCTGCTTGGGCCTTTACTGGAGTCGGTCTTCAGCAACCGCCCACCCTCTCTGGCGTCGTTCGGTCCAGCACAAGATGCTGAACTGACGCGCCTTTTGTACCCCGGGCCTGCACAGCTTGACAAACTCCGGTTCGGTAGTCGGCCTGGTCACGGAGATGGTGGGGTCAACATGTTCGATGTTGCAACCTTGAATTGGGACGACTTCTCCATGAGTGATGGCAGAAGCGGGAGTGTTGACGGCTTTGTGGCGGGATGGGACCTATTTGATCCGTCGAGCACAATGAATGGAGGCCGCAACTCCGCTGCTCATGATACTGTCTTTGGCATGGCTTAGGTTGTGTGACGGAAATACATAACCTTTTATCGATCGTAAAAAGTTTGGCGCCCCTGAAGATATAGCATGGATAGCTGGTGCAATTGAAATTCTCTAGGTCATTGTTATATGAATACCTAAACACGTGTTCCAAGTTGGTAGTTTGTCTTCAGGCAAAGCCGTTGTCTGACCATCAATTAATTCATTCCACCACAAATGCTTCCCTCTATCATGCCTAATCCGGGTAAATATTGCAGTCTGACTAAAGCGCACTGTTGCTTCCCGGCTATCGCAAAAAACAAGAGATTCAGACGCCGATCCATCTCCACCTCCGCACTCATTGAAACCTCGAGAAGCTGTTGGGATCCAGTTCGAGCTTTTCCTTCTTCCTTGTAACCAACACTTCTTGCAGTCCTTCCACACACCCAAAACAAAATCTCTTTGGCCCAGCATGTGTTAGTTGCTGTGTGTACTTGATTGCGACTCCCTCTACCGACGAACCCCCGTCACCTGAGCCTCCAACCTCAGCATGGCAGCGATAACAAGACTATTGGCGACGATGCTGACCTCGACTGAGGTGGCTGCGGCGTCAGAAATCCCACTCACCACCCGCGAGGCGCTCTCAGGTATCTTTGGGTCCATCTCGCTCTCCTGCTGGCTGTTCCTGCTCCTCCCCCAACTCCTGGAAAACTACCGCAACTCCTCCGCCGAAGCTATCAGTCTCGCCTTTATATTTGTCTGGTTCATCGGCGACGTGGCCAACTTCGCGGGTGCCATCTGGGCAGGCCTAGTCCCCGTCATCACCGCCATTGCCGTCTACTTCTGTATTGCCGACGGAGTCCTCATTGGACAGTGCTTATACTACGGGATCAAGAATAAGAGAAAACAAGGCAAAGCCCTCCTAAGTGCTCGTCCATCTTCTGCTGGGGCGTCATCGTCCAGTGCAGCACCGGACGGACGAGTAGGTCAGCAAAGTTCTCGCGTGCCAGATGAGGAAGAGCCACTCTTGAAACGGGCCAACAGTATTACGATCCCTGGTTCGGCCGACACTCGTCGGCGGAGCAGTGCCAGTGCTCGTCGGCGCAGGAGCAGCGTAGCCAGACAGGATGACCAGCTAGCCAAGATCCTGGAGGAGAGTGACGAGAACGGTGCTCAGCTATGGTTCAAGAATGCGATGAGTATCATGGCCATTGCCGTGGTGGGTGCGGCTGGCTGGGCGGTCGCTTACGAGTCGGGGGCTTGGAAACCCTCGCCGACGTCTGCGGATGATCATGGAGAAGAGATGGCCCTCGGTGCAGAGATTTTGGGATATCTGAGTGCGGTTGCGTATCTCGGTGCTAGGATCCCGCAGATTGTCAAGAATGCGCGGGATCGCAGTTGTGAAGGTATGCTACTCTCCCCGGACTTTGAGTTATTTTTAAGGCCAATGGCTTGCCCCGTCCTGCGATACTGACTAGGATCTTGCACAGGTCTATCACTCTTGTTCTTCATTCTGTCCCTAATGGGCAATCTCACCTACGGCGCGGGGATTCTGTTCCATTCGACCGAGTCGACATATGTAATGAAGAACCTGCCATGGCTGATTGGAAGCCTGGGAACCATGGCGGAAGACGTTGTTATTTTTGCACAGTTCCACATGTATAGGGTGCAGGACACACAGAATGCTGCGGACGAAGCCATCATCTAATTGTCTGGGGGGATCGTCTGTACTTGTAACCAGCAAACTTGGAATGGGATTGGACTTGCAGGCGTTGGCTATAGCAGGACAAACATTATGAGGTCTGTCATGGGACTACAGACCCGCTGTCCTTGTGAGTTTGGTTTGGAATAATGCATCTTCGGTCAGTCGAACCTAGGGTATGAAGTTGAGCGCGTGTGCCATGGATCTCCTGGCATTATTTCAGTGGCTGAGATTCATGAAGCGATTGGCCAGGCACTGCCAGTCGTGTTCATCAATTAATTAGGATCAGTTCTCATGGTGTACAACGTACAGGATGATTGATAATGGTTTGCATGAACTGTGCATAGCCGAGAATTGCCATGGCAGAGAACAGTTCTCTCTCGGCCTAGATGTCGTCAACAGATTTCCGTCCAGTTGGACTTGAGACTGTTCCACAAGTGTTCGCCAGGCCAATAGAGGAAGAAAGAGGAGGCAATCATGTATGTATGTACGTTACAGTAGAGGATGACATCGGCAGTTGTTGAAGATCTACATCAAATGCACATCCATGTTTGACTATGAAGCCTTCAGACGTCATACTACAGTTTCTAGCACGCCTGGTCACCTTGGAAGCCATCAAAGCCAGGTATCCTGGCATATCAGGACAATTTTACAACCCAGTCAGCAATCAGCACCAGTTGCCGGGACATTAACAGTACTCCGGTATGACGAGCAACCACCATGACATCCCCACGTGATTGCTAGGATGAAACTTGATTTGCAACACCAGTTGCAACGGGGCCCGGGGCTTACGCAGTCTCATTCGTCTGCCAGATTTGATGGTCATTTTAGCTGAGGGCGAACCTCGAAACCTGGCCCATCAGTCGAGTTGATCCAGGTTCGCTTGCAGCGGTGAGCCACCAAGTCCCCATCGTGTCTCCTGTTCTCCTCATCTCCTTACAGTGCAGACGGTAGATCGCCCGAGGCTGGCTGCATCGTTGTTGTTGTCATTTGGGAAACCAGGAGCATCTCTCTTGTGTACTGAAAGCCGCTTGCTCGGTTTCATGTTTTGGGAGTTTCTACGAATCACTTCTTACCATGATTATTGTCATGATGTCTAGACTGCTCTGAAGTTGATGTGTAACTTGTCATAAGCAATGTGGCTGGCTGGCAGCCGAGTGTACCAACTCTTGTTAAGCGTAGGCGGGCACTAATCACTAGCATTGCCCTTAAAGAGCCATGATTAGGCGGTGGCCGTCATGCTAACATGACTGGGTCCCGGGGAGGGCTAGGCGGGAGGCTCCGGTTGACCAGTAGACTGCAATAACCGCCTGGGGGCAGTGGGTTTCTACGCAGAGTCACGACCCTCAAACAAACGCCCCTCGGGTGCCACCCTCAATGCCCGCACGGCCAGTCAGAGACCTAATAATACCTAATTAGTGACAGTCACAATGTGCACCCATCACTCTCCCAAAGGACGCCCCCAAGGCCAGGGTCACGCTGGGTAAGAGTAACAATGCCCGCTGCCAGAAACCAAGCTCGGACCTCTTTTTTTTGTTCCCTTTTTCCCTCACTGGCTTCTTTTTCTTCCAAACCATGTGCCTTGAGCCGGCAAACTAAACTGCAACCTGCACAAGAAAGTCAACAATCTTGCGTGTCCGTCGATCCACTTGCACTGCCTGCTACACTCCCACACTTCCTCACTCTCCCCTACTACCTACTTACTGTTCACTACTATTCCATCCTATTCCTTCTTTCTTCTAATTCCATCTCCTCTTTGTCTCATCAATCCCTTTTCTGAATCACTAACAACAAAATAACCTCTTCTTTTCAAAACACCTTTATTCAGCGTGTCCCTATTGCCTCGCCCCACCCGCAGTTGGACACTCAGCACGCTCGCTTGCTCGCTCGCGCTCTTCTTCGGCCAGACAACACTCGTTAGTCAGAGAGTTTCACACCACTCGTCACCACAACCGGTTCTTCCTTTGCCGCTCCCTCTCCATCCTTGGTCCCTTGACCATTATCTTCCTCGCTCCTCCACCAGAGTTCGATCTCAAGTTGGACCTCAACACATTAACACATCAACATGCACAAACCATCGTTTTACATCGCCGCCTTACTGCTGGCTTCTGCATCCGTGGCTTCCGCTGATCCCTTAGACGATGCTATTGCCCTCTTCAGACGTCAGACTGCGAGTGCGTCCACGGGCGTCAGCAGCGAGAGTGACACTATTACCTCCAGCGATCCTACCTCCACTCCTACTAGTACACCTTCTACCACCAGCTCCGTTGTGACTGAGTCAACCACCTCAACCATCACTCTATCCACCGCTTCTACCACAGTCATCACTGAAACTTCCACTTCCACTTCGACAGATCCCACAGGCAGCGAGACCATCACCACCACTGAGACATCTACCATCAGCACCCCCACCCCAGAGTCGACCTCCAGCCAGACCGTGATCACCACTACCTCGTTCCAGGATGTCATAACCACCATCACCACTGTCACCGATGGTTCTACTCGACAAATCACTAGTACAGGCAGCACTGCCATACCAGTGACAACTACTGCTGGTTTGTCAGGCGGCGATGGCAACAATGGCGGTTCGGGCGGTCTTAGTGACACAGCGAAAAAGACCATTGGAGGCGTCGTTGGAGGTGTGGGTGGTGCCTTGTTGCTGGCTGGTCTAGGATACACTGCATGGCGCATTTGGGGCAAGAAGAAGACTCTACACGACGATGACTTGTATGACCCCAACCTCAACCAGGATAAACTCAGTGCCACCACCGGCTCTGACAGCACTCCTTTCCGATCCAATTTGGAGCAGTATCATCAACCGGGTCCTGTCAACACCGCGTCCAATTTTTAGCTGAACTACTTCAGCTCCGTGTGGTTTCTCAGACTGTTACCAGCACCATCAGCAGAAGTAGCATCACGATCATAATGAACCCTCTGTCCACATTTAGCGAACAGGAATCTCTCCAAGCTACGGAGTGGATTCATTTCACATTTTCCAGGCGTCATACCAATCTCGGGGCGGATTGTGCGGTGCGCGATACCGCCGTTGTTTTTGTCAAGATATTCATGGGCATAATTGAGGGTCTATGGCACCAAGTATTACGGGATCCGGGATCCGCTGGAATTATCACGCGGCCATCTTGCTTCTCACTGAAGTGTACATACAACCCACGGTCGATATGGTGTGGAGGGCGGACTCGTGGCTAAAGTATGTAACAATAAAAAGCCATTCTATGTGAACAGTAGTCTTTCATCCGGCTCCAGAAGCATTCTTGAAAGCCACGTGAGATTCAACAGTGTGAGTGTACTGTACGACTCGTATGCATACGCATGCCCCAACGAAAATCCCTCTCGGAAAATTCCAATATGCTTTCTCATTCTCTGTTATTGGATCCACCGTCAGACCTGCTTCCAAGCCTGATGACATGTGCTTCAGTGTGGCTGAGTCTGCACAAAGAGACTCTTTTTACTGGTCCATATTCTGTAGTCAGACCCAACCAGGCAGATTCTTTTCCCCGGTCTTCGCGGTACTCAAACTCTGCACAATATGTCAGACGACGGCTTTATCCTTCCAAAATCTAACCTAAAAAGCACTAGTGTATCACGCCCACTCTCTCTCCGCGCCTCTTCTCTGAGCGCGACTCGCGTCACTCATTTAATCACTACGAGGACAGACCATTCCAACTATCAGGCGGGCATTGATCACTCAACCTACCTACCTGTACTCTGCCTCTGGACTCACCATATACACTCACCATTCTTTGATCATTACAGCGACGACGACGACGAGGTGACAGCAACGAGTGTACAAAGAATCCCACCATCTTCTCTCTCACACCATGTTCACCTTCTCTTCCCCAATCCACTCGACTGAGAACTTCTATCCATTCAACACGTCCAACACTCGGCAGATATCACATCCAACAACCCCTTCACCATTAAGAACATCCAAATATGCCAACCTCATGACTCCTCCACCATCAAACCATAAGAAACTCTCACCAAACCCCCTCTCCGCCACCACGCCTCGATCCTCCTCCACATCATCTTCCTCCTCCTCCACCAACAATAGATTCATGCATTTCTCCACTCGGGCAGTCAACTCAACTCCCGCAAATACACTCGCGCGACATGCGATACAAGGTCGCGAGCAGAAAAGAACCGAATTCCTCGACCGGATCAAGCGACGGAGAGACGATACCCGCACAGACGGGACAAATGATCAAGTGTTAAGAATGGATTTTGTGCGAGAGCGCAGAGGCTGGGAGGAACAGATGAGGAAGGTGGCTATTCTTGAGCAAGGTGCTTTGACGGAGCAAGAGGAGGAGGAAATGGACGACCAGTCTTATCAGGAAGAGCAACAACCAGCCACCATGGATATGGAGGCTGAAACCGACATGGATGCTGAATTGTCTCCCACCGAGGAATTTGACATCGAAAACCATGTTGACTGGCCAGGGTATCTCGATGACCGTCAGAACCAGCGGGAATTTCAGGACGATGATGAGGATAATGACAGTTTTGATCTGGACCCGGATGAGTTTGATAGGTTCTTCGTCGAGGCTTTGTCGCAACAACATCAACATCAACATCAGACCAGTGATTCGGGTGGATGGTCGACGTCTCAAGAACAACAGCCTCCATCGCTCACAGGACAAAACCACCTGCAGCCGGACCTGCTCGCCCAAGCTCAGGCTCACGCTCAGACTCAGGCACATCAACAGACACAAGCACAGGATCTTGAGTCTAGCATGGACTTGTCATGATGATCATAATGTTGGTATTACGACGCTTCTGACACCTCTGTCTAACACGACCCTGTGGGAAGTATACCTACTTATAATCCGTGTTTTTCTGTTTGTTTCAGGCCCACGTATAGAGGCAATGGAAGATTACAGTTGCATAGGGTTGACTAGCTGATTAGATCTGGGACACTGGAAGAATTTCCTCGGGCTAGGTATAGAAGGTCGTGCCGGGGAGGCCTACAGGCAGACAGGAAAACAGGCAAATAGACATTAGGTCGATCGATTTTTTAGACCTATAATAAATAAATCTCAGAATCAGCAACACTTTCTCTCTCTTTTTTTTTCCATGTGTCCCGTGTCTTCTCTGGTTGACGAGATAATGCGAGGGACGGTTGAGCAGTAGATGGCGCCTTTTGAACCAAATGGATAGATATATCTTAGGATATCAACTGCATGCTACATGCATATATATATCTCTGTCTATTTTGACTGATTACCACTCACTTCGCAGTCCTTCCTTTTAGAACGTGACAGGCTCACACGCACAAGCACAGGTGTCCCAATCACCAATGCCCAATGCCCAATGTACTTCATATCTCCCAGTACATGCTCATACTAGTACTTTTGAAATCATTGAGTCGGGCACCCCTCCTCTGGCCCTTGACCATCTTCACCCAACCCACCTAGTCCCGGCGGCATACCCATTCCAGGGAATGGATTTGCCACCAAATCTTCAGGCGGTGCGCCCAAATCCTGCATCTTCTGCATTTTCTCCCAGATGAATTCTCGATCGGCGCCATTGTCGTCACTATACGAGGCCTTTTCGAATCGAGCGACGATCTCGTCCACAATGATCCGTTGTTTGGAGAAGCGTTCGTGCTCTGACGCGGACAATTTGGGTGGTTGGTTGTTCGTCAGCCATGATGGGTATTTCTCGCTGAGTTCCTTCATCGGTTCATATAGTAGAGATTTGTGGGTTAGTTGTTCCATCATTTGCAAGAACATCTTGGATACGTCATTGTCGCCATCACCAGAAGATGGGTCGCCTCCTGCGCCAGAGGCTTCCAGTGCGCGTAACATCTCGGCGAGAAGGTCTTCTTCTGATTTCTGGCTCGATTTCTGTGTTGCGCTTGTAGCTGCGGCGGACGAATTTTCCATCCGCGACAGGGTTTGGAGGATGGTTGATTCGAACGAAGTGTCTGCTTTGGGGGAGGCCTTGGCCTTGGATTTCGACTTCGACTTTGACTTTGTTTTTGTTTTCGAGGCTGATTCAATTGACTCGGCTGTTGGTGCCGATTGAGATGGTTCGGCTTCTGAGGGAGGTAGGGGTTGCGAGGAAGAGGGTTGCGACGGTGGGGCGGCCGCGGCGGCTGCTGCTGCTGAGGTCGGTGGTGTCTTTGTCCGCTCCTTCTCACTTTCGACTGCGTCGACCATCTTGTCACCTACATCCTCACCCATAATAGCTCGCAGCATGTCTTCCGGTTTGATCCCTTGGGCCTCCATCCTTCGAGTAAATTCCTCCAGCTCCTGGCCCAACTTGGCAATATCTTCAGGTGTCGCCGCTGATGCAGCAGGGTCTTGGCTGAACTGGGACATGACACTCGACATCTCAGCGGTTAGACGGGACATGAACTCTTCTTCGTCTTCTCCTTTTGACGGCCCAGAAGGGATATTGATGTTGGAAGGTAGTGCCGTGCTTGGTGGTGCCTGTGAGGCCTTGGCGGATGAGGAAGGGGACTGTTGCACTTGCGAGTGTGCTTCATCGTGGCGTGCTTGGGTGTTGGATGCGGTTGCTGCGGAGAACTGGTCGAGTACATCTATAGCATGAGAATGTCAGTTTCGTGGCTAAATGGCATCTCCGAGGCTCTGCCACATACCATCGAGGTCATCAAAGTCTGGATCTGAGTCGTCTTCCACGGTAGCGTCAGGTGGTTTCGTTGTTTTTGGTTCAGTCGCCTCTGCCATTGTGAGGCTGGCGACAGGAGTTTGGACAATAAATAGCAAAGAAAGGGTACGTAGATGTCGTAGTTCTCTAGCCAAAGGCTGCCTGCCTGAGTAAAGGGAGTGTTGAATGTGTAGGCGGGGTATTTGATTGCCCAAGGCAGGTTCAGTTGTAATCCAGGACAGTGATCAAGTAGACCAGTGGTGGGGTATATGAAGGAGGGAATTAAGACGCTCCAATCGCTGAATTATCTTGGAGAAATCTATTTCAGACCCGCGATCGTCACGGCGTCGAGCAACTTGGATGGTGGTGGTGGGAGGACGAGCCAGAGCCACAGCCAAAAGCCCAATTCATTCCCGCAGGCCGAGGCTTTTCAGTGTTCAATAGACATTTTTGGCGTATTTATTAGGCATGTTTTGTATTTCTCCCGATTCGGTTTAGAACCCCTATCAAGCTAAGCTAAACTAGGAAGTATATCATTCGGGCATCTTTTTTGTCGTCAACTTCCAATCCATCAACAGGATTGTGAGACCTGGACATCGGTATTTAAGACTTCTGTCGGCCCGCTTCGATGAGCCGTAGATTTGTCTGTCGGCTGCTGTCCCAGGTACAGAGACAAAGTCGCCTTTGTCATGGGTTCTTAAAGTTACCCCCTCAGCATCAATATATTCGCCAGATCTCTGATTTTCGAGCCACCAAGCAAAGCTCCCCACTAAGAATACTGTTCTGTGGCTCAGACACGTTCAGTATACATTCACTGAGGGCATTGTACGAAGCACAGAAATCAGAAACCGCCAATATCATCTCAATAGATGTTGTCACCAAGCCAGACCGAAGCTATGGACGGGACAACAAAAATGTCTATGTCTCTCCTATCAAGCAAGAGGCACTCTCACTTGGACTTCCCATACACCAGATAGCCACCTTCACTGGCTGGCAACCCCCTGTGTACGACTCAACATTCAATCCTGATATAAATCTGATCGTCGCCGTGTCCTTTGGTTTGCTAATCCCCAGGAGGATTATCAATGGTGCTGAGTACGGTGGATTGAACGTCCACCCTTCAATGTTGCCCGATCTTCGAGGTGCAGCTCCTCTCCAGTGGACGATTATACACGGCTTGACCACCATGGGAGTGTCGGTGCAAACTCTGCACCCAACCAAATTCGACGCCGGTGTAGTGCTTGACCAGACCCCTCAACCAGGAATCAAAGTGCCCCGCCTCGACACCGTCACTCCTGACGACCTCATCCCCATCCTAGCTCCACTAGGAGCATCCATGCTGGTCGACGCCATCAAAAATCAACTCTACGTTCCGCCATATTCTCCAGTCAAGTCACCGCTGCGCAAAGACGAAGCAAAGTTGGCACCCAAGATCACCACTGAAACATGTCAGGTCGATTTCCAAACCATGACGGGAGAGTATTTATTACGCTTGACCCGGGGGGTGGGAGCTACCCGGCAACTTTGGATTCAAGCACAGTCGATTGATGGCCAACAGCATACGCTGAAATTGTTCGATTTAAGAGATGCCACGGAGCATGAGATTCCCCTAGATATACGGAAGTTGGTATCGTCCATCCCTATCGGGCTTCCCTACTCAATTGTCCACCGAAACCACAATGTCTTGAATTGCCAGAACCCCCTTTTCGTCAATGTCATGTCAGAGAAACCGACCCGCATCCGTACATTATGCATCCCTAACCTGACTGTCGCGGGCAAGTCAAAAGCTCCAGCGGCCCGTGCAGCAGCTGGATCGAATTTCTTTGTCATGGCCGCCAAAGTCGATGCTCACATCTTGTACACATTTGCGGATCCGGCAAGCACTCAGGTGGACGCGAACGTGGAAGCGACATCTATCGGATAGCCACACCAGCATCTTCTTGGTCAGCAGGTACCTTTGTTTCTATCATCGTATTCCTTACCGACAACAGTCGACACTCCGGTCTGAGATGAGTTCTTGGCTAGAGAAATAAAAGCATCTGCACAATCGTCGAGAAATGTCTGATGTGGCGATCAGTAAACGGCCTCACCACTGGCGGCAGGATCAGTATACCTCGTGTTTCAACGCTGCCATGTTTTTAATGGCCTCAATCCTCTCTTCAGAGTATTTCAAGCCCTTATCGACAATTAGTCACATTTAATCCACCGGAGGATCGGGGTTGACGGCATCGCAGGCTTACCCATTCGGTCAAGAGCAAGCCAGGCAGCACAGCATTGACGCGGACTTTAGGGCCCTGTGTAGCAGCAAGACATTTCATGAGGTGGAGTCCAGCAGCTTTGGTGACGCTGTAGCCCATGCTACTTCCGCCGAGACTGATTCCCTGGAGGTGATTTCAGCTCAGAAGTCCATGATCTCAGAGGGGGACATACTGCAATAGACGAGGAGATAAGAAACACCCCACCGTCAGGATTGGCATTGAATGTTGGGAGAGCAGACTGCATCAAGACGAGTTGTGACATAACATTGGTTGACCAACACTGGCAGTGTCAATAGAGTGGCATCGCCTTACTAGACAAGTACCCACCTTTTGCCATTCATCGTGCGACAAGTCATTGAGGTCGCCAAAATTGGAAAAGCGAGTCCAGCCAGCATTGTTGACGATGATATCGATCCCCCCCAGCTGTTCGATGGTTTCCTTGACGACCTGTTGGCAATCTGCAATGACACCAATATCCTAGGAGCTGGATTAGTCGGAGGCCATATCTGGATGGACTCAAGGGAGACCCAACAGCTTGAAGGACAATAGCCTTGACGCCATAGTCTTTTGCGACTTTCTCGGCGACCTCGACGGCTTTGTCTTTGCTCGCGACATAATTGACAGCCACATTGGCTCCTTCGGCTGCGAACTTGTCGACGATGACTGCGCCCAAGCCCCTACTCAGAAGGTCAAGATCTTGTGATGGCAAATTTGAAGGGTGAAATTTACCTTCCGCCGCCGGTCACTAGAACATTACGACCTTTCAGAGAATAAGGCATGGCTGAAGCCAAATATCGCCAGTTGATTAGCTTACTAGAGGGGAATTGAAGGGGATGACAAAAATTTGGAAGTCGACTATAAGACGGAACTGGGTTGACAGGACTGTGTTGGACTCCGGATGGGATAAGAGAGATTGGTTCTTTCCACTGTACGATGTTTACTTGGAGAGGCTAATAAGGTATCTATTTTGATGTTGGTCAGATTGGAAAATGGTCTCACGAGAATCAATCACTCATAGAAGATTAGAAGATTAGTGAACCGATCCGATCTACTTACTTAGGATACACGGCTGTTTGAACGGGACATCAAAGCTGGATGCGGGGTTCCCCAGAGCTCTTGTACCGACCTCGATGGAGAGAACCGCGGCAACAAGGTACATACCTATTGTAAAATGTGGACATGTACTCTTATGCCGTCCCCTCCCTCCCTTGGGGATGCATACCTATTTCTCCCCTCAGTGCCGTGAAAGACCGACATACCCACACCATGCGGCCGAGGCGTCGTTTGTTATCCCATCCGCACCTGCGACGCGGAATAATTCTGACTCTACATGTTCCAATAATTAACAGTGCTTTTGTACCGACTTTCTGTCAATTCCGCGTCTGTAGCCATGCTTAATAAGCTAATTACTGGCTATCACAGCATCTAACATGAGCACGCATGAGGTAGGTACTGAGTTGCGAATTGTTTCGAGTATGACTGGTTCATTCGTCACCATCCACTCATGCTCCGAGACAGTGTTACAGATTCAAGTTGGCTTCTCAACCAACGTCACCTGTCCGGATAGCAATGGCGACGGCGATGGCGTTCCTGGTTCATGTCACGCAAAACACACTGGCTCAGATTATCCAGACAAAAGAGTTGAATCCTGAGACGTGTGGTCGTGTGTGTTCGTCTATTCGGGTGTCACTGCCATTTGGTGTCGCCTCAGCAGCGCCTTCCACGAGTGAATATACGCAATACAACACGCAACTTCCTCACTTCCCAAACCCCGTCGCCTTCCTCTTTCGAGTCCAAGTCCGTGTCGTGTCCGCGTGAACATGAGTCGTGGCTTCCCAGTGTCTACCTCTGCTCCTTCTCCTGTGAAGATGCGGTCTCCTACCAAGAAAGAACTCGCTGCCACTGCAAGTCATGGCTCGCCACAAGCTTGTCCAAGTCTTTTACAGCCATCAGCAAAACCTCAACGACGGGTCCCCATCTCAGGCGGTGTCGCTGTTGCAAACCCATCACTCTCGTGACCCTAAAGTGTCTAACTCGATGCCCTTGGACATGGCTCACAAACGCAATACCAGCAGAGGCTCATTCTCCTTCTTCAGCCTCGATACAATCCGCTCTCTCAGTCGAGCGGGAACACGACAAGGCATGTCTCAATTGCATCAAAACGGCCAGGAACTAACAGAAATTCCTACAGCAGCTCGAGTGCCCTCTGAGGCCAGCCTCGTCCCGCGCCCTACCTCGGTCTTGTCCTTCCAGTGTGATCCCAACAGTCAACCACCCCCATCCCCAACGCCCAACCGCAACCTCTATTCCTCTAACGAGTCTTTGACCCAAATTGAGCCTGTGCAGACACCAATTCCTGTCCCAAAGCCCAAAACAATTATCGCTACTGGCACTCCAAGACCTCGTGACAATGACCCGGACGCCGAAGGCGAGGTTGACGGTGACCGAAGCCGTCGTCCCAGAACCCATCGACTCCGTCCCTTGTCTTGGTTCTCTCTCTCAGGGTCCTCTTCGAGAGCCCAGTATCCCCGAAGTCTCTCCGTCCACCTGACCAAGACCGCCAGCTCGTCAACCGTTGCGAGGAGTGTCATCTCTGCACCAATACTTACAAGCACTACAAATCAAGCAGTTGCACAGAGGGAAAACGTTCCTCATAGCGAATTGTCCGAAGCTTCCTTTACGCAGACCCCTTGGAATCCCCAGACAGGAAAGACTGCACAAGCCATCCCTGATCGACTCACCGACAGCATATCAGCCTCGGCGACAAACTCTAGTGCCACTCCCAGTGGTCCAAGAACGACTTCCAGAAGAAGACGTATTCTCCGATTAGGCGATGCATTCCGTGTCAAATTGAGAGGTTCTCCATTGGTCGATTCTGGGGAGAAAGTCCCTAGTACCTCACAAGACAATGGATATGGAAAACTCATACCCACAGATGGACTTTCTGTTACGTCTCCAACACATCCGCTTGAGCATAATTTCGATCTTTATAGGGCAAAAATGAAAAAGCTCACCAGTCGCGGTTGCGCTCGCCGCAAGCCTTCAGGCAACGATTATCCGCCCACAACAAAAGACCCACCGCTTCTGGCTGAGCTCACTCAGGATTCAAACCTCGATCACTATGAGAATGACTCTGCCTTTGGGTCTCTGACTCGATCCTTTGCCAGTGCTGTCGACAAACTCGACTTTCAAGCGTCCCTGCCACGCAGCGTGTCGAACATGTCTTTCCTAAAATCCAAGTCATCTTACTTTAGCCTGAAAAAGGGGGTAGGTCAAGACGAGAAACACGGTGCAATTGTCGAATCCCAACCTGATATGTCGGCCACCATTGAATCCACCATCTTACCAGAGCGCAAGAACGCTCCAAAGGCAAAGATGAAAGATGGCTCTGCCACAGCTTTGACAACCGTCGAAGTTCTTGCTGCGCGTCAAAATGTGCCCCGACCTCAGATATTTTCTGTCGATCACAATGCATACATCTCTTCAGATCCAATCCAGCATTATCCCCGGGGGGTCAATCCGTTGAGAATGCACCCCCCAGAGTCAGGCCAACCCGCTGCCAGCCCGCTGCCGCAGAGAGCCGACACCCCAAGTCAATTGAGCGAAGACGGTGCTGACTCAATCACTCTGGAGGATGCACCAATCTATTCGCCATCCCTTGGCGACTTGAGCCAATATTCTCGAGACACACCACGCTCGCACAAGAAACCCGCTTCGCTGACGAAGAAAAGACGTGAAGTGACAGGTGGTGACACTCCAACCAGACAAGTTCACGCCAGAAGCAAGCCACCCTCGCGGGGAGAGTTAAAGAAGAGCGGGAGCGGGTTTGGCCTTTTCAATAAAGCCAAGGAAGCCAAACAGATGCATGGGAGAATTGACCAGAGCGCTGCATCTAGCGGCTCCTTCAAAGGGAGAGCTACCCCATTGAAAGAACGTGATGCAAATCAAAGCATGGCCTCTCAAGATGGGCAAGGAATCAGGAAGAGTCGGAGTCTTGTGTTTGGAGGACTATTGAAAACGAAAACGGAACCGGCCTCGAGGTCTTCAACACCTGTACCTTTTCAACCTGCCACTCCGTCTCCTCTTCGAAATGTGACACGTATACGACGGAGTCAGTCCAGGTCTACGGTCCAGGATGTTCCCACCCGACCTCGAAGCCGCAAACTCTCAAAAGGTCGGGCGGTGAGTGAACTGGTGGAGCTGAGCAAGTAGGTTTGGCACTGATGGTACCAGACGGTCGAGGAATGAGAATAGAAGACGCCAAAGTCAGGGGAGACATGGAAAGCATGGGCAATCAAGGGCATCAAGATATCCTGGGTGTTCGGGAGGAGCATCACTGTATATTTGTCGTACGGATTTTGGTGTCAATGGTCTCAAGGTACAGCGAGTTAAGCACTTGTCAAGCTGTGGGAGGGCCGGGCGGTGTAGGAGAGTTTGCGGGTGGCGTTGACTATGGCGGTTAGCACTTTGGGCTGGCGCATTGTGCCTGCATAAGTACGGAGGTAAATGTGTTTATTGACTGTGGGGTGCAGGCTGCAGATTGCAGGTTGTTGTTACTGTAAAAGCAAATTTGAGTGAAGGCATACAGTAGTACGAGTAATAGTCGCTTCGCCAGTCTCGACTCGGTAGGAGCAGTGAACATTTGGTTAGCAGCTCTCATATACTGTTGTAGTACTACTCCGTATTTGTTGTAAGTAGAAGAATTGATAAGTGACTATGGAGTAGATCCTGCAGGTTGCGTAGCTTCCCTGACGCGCTTGGGCCCTCGGGCCTAGTGTTCACCAAGACTGGCTTTGTTTGTTTATGTCGAACATGGGTCAAGAATGCACAAACATAGTCGCTCAATAACCAGGTTAGATGAATGGACAGCTCACAAGTGGATAGAAATCATAGCGGTTGATTGCATGATCCAGGAATCGGATTATTTGTCCTTACAGCACAGTCACCCGTGTCGGCACTTGATGAACTCGATGTCCCTGCGTCCATGAGCACGGTTGTGGCTAGATGCCCAAGGATGAGCATCCCTGTCAAAGCGTGACAATATGGACTGCATCTACAGATGTTACACAACGGTCCCGGACAATTACAATAAATCTCAAAGGTTAGGGCCCAAAACGCGGTGTTTTTAAACCGTATAAGGGTCGCTGAAGGGTTGCGAAGACACGCCAAAAGCCTCAAGTGGTGAGCGGGAGCACCCAAGGTGGGTGGTATACATTGCGTTATGCATCTTTTAGGGAACGATGAGGATCACGGCCATATGTTCTTCAGGGATAGATACTATTCTGATTGATGATCCTCGCGTTCCCCAAGTACCATGGAAAGCGAACCCGTTTTGGTGACGGAGATCAGTGGTAGAGCATTCTCGAGCAACGATACTGAATGGATCATGATAAAAATGTTTCTCGGTTGGTTGTACGCCACAATGCTCCTGGCCGTTGGCTCTGCGGTGGACTTTCCTTGGGGGGGATTCCCGAGGTTCCTTTGGCCTAGCACTCACAATCTACGGAGTACTTCGTTACGGAGAAGACGCACAAAGACCGTGCAAGGATTATCAAGGTGGATGCAGACGACTTTGGATCCCTCTGGTCCGAAGTCGACCCAAGATTGGATCAGAGCGCAAGCCGTCGAAATGTCAACATGTCTTCTTGTCAAGTTGTCCTGGCACGACCTGCACGGCCAGACACTGACAGGTGGATTTCATGACTGGGCAAGCTCATTGACTGACTGATATGGCGTGACTGGATAATAAACATCATAGGGTCTGGCCCCAGGACCTTGAGCCTCTCCCAGGCTTCATAAACATACGGAGTAGAGCCACCGCCTACAGGCTGCAGCTTCCAGGCGGATCCGAGGCCCCGAGGCCCTCGGCCGCAATCTGGCTAGCTTGTTGTTCCTCTATCCTGCAAGACATGACTACAGCCTAACCAAAGGTTCAAAGCCTATCATCTTCCTCATTCCGCTCAGTTGCATGCAAGGGGGTTTTCAACATATCACTGGTGAGTGTTAACCACCCTTCGAAATAGCCCTAGAAAGCTGGCATCCAGGCATCGTACTGTAAGTTCTAGCCTGTCACATCTATGGGCTAGCTAAAGTTCAAGGGAAGTACTAGGCACTAGATAGTAGGAAAATTTATTTGCGACGGCTGCTCGCTTGATCATCCCCCGGTCCATCGTCAATCCACCATAAGTCTGTAACTGCAGGTGGCTACCTACCTAGGTAGGTAGGTACCTTAGGTAGATGGAACCCGATCCGTCACCTCCTCCCGCCCTTTGCTACTAGGGTTATGTTAAGCAGCAACTCTTACCCTCGTCCCTAGCAGATGCCTAATGCAGGCCACTGAGCTTCATCAACAACACCTTTTTCGAAGAACCAATATGCCTAGATATCTCTCTGCATTCGTTGACCAATTCATAATCAGATAAATTCTGCTATTTAAGAGTGTCATTTTTTGTGCACTGCTAGCCTTACGGCATCCGTTGGCTTTGAATTGTCCTCTTGAATCCCTTCCTCAGCTCTTGTGCTTCTGGCCTCTAGGTCTTTGAAGTAGCCTAGGCTTTGAGCCCCTCGGCCTATCGCCTATCACCTATCAACAGGCAGTCGCCGGGTCGAGAAGAATCTCCGCTGGCGCCTGTGCCCCCAAGGCCCACTCTTTGCCTGTTTCTGCAAGACTGCAACCTCGTCTCCAGAGATTGACCGACCACCGACCAGTGCTGGATGCACCAGTGCCTTCCCACCTTCCTCCTAACATTGACCTTGGCTGCGCCGACCGCAACTTTCCTCAACTCCAGTGCTTGGCAGGAGCTGTCAACTCACTCCCCCAGCATAGCAACTCAACCATCACCTCTCGTTTCTCTCCGACATTTCACACACCACCGTTATCCCGTAAGTTACATGCCTGCATCAGTTGCTTGACCTCCCACCCACTGCATGTTGATCAACTTCTTCCTTCTTCACTCAGAGATGCCCCCATCATTCCATTGACACCACTTGTTTGAGTAGCGCGGAGGTTAGCCGCCGACAGCCTCGATCCGGATTCGGCCTCGTTCCCTCACGTCGCTCACCCCCCTCTTTGTACGCCCATCCTCCGAGCTTCTCTTATCATCGAAAACGACTCCTTGACTGTCATTGCATTACCCTGACCTGCATCAGTGTTGGTCATGGCCTCCTCGTCTTCCAACGTGGTTGGCGTCCACTACCGAGTGGGAAAGAAAATAGGAGAGGGCTCATTTGGCGTCATCTTCGAGGGTACAAATCTACTCAACAACCAGCAAGTCGCCATCAAATTTGTAAAACCATCCATCTGGACATGCATGGCAACATCGGCTCATAATATTCTAGGAACCACGGAAAAGTGATGCACCACAACTACGCGATGAGTACAGGACATACAAGATTCTGGTCGGTTGTCGTAAGTTGGCCTTGCCATATACTGACCAGCTCGAAAGTCCACTAACATTTTCGTAGCTGGAATCCCCAACGTCTATTACTTTGGACAGGAAGGCCTCCACAACATTCTGGTCATCGATCTGCTAGGGCCCAGTTTGGAGGATCTCTTTGATCATTGTAACCGCCGATTCACCATCAAAACCGTTGTCATGGTTGCCAAACAGATGGTAAGCCTCAGCCATCACTCCTCGCTTTGCTCTTACTCACCTCCTTTGCAGCTATCTAGAGTGCAAACCATCCACGAAAAGAACCTCATTTATCGTGATATCAAGCCCGATAACTTCCTGATCGGACGTCCAAACACAAAAGCAGCCAACGTTATCCACGTGGTTGACTTTGGTATGGCCAAGCAATACAGAGACCCAAAAACCAAACAACACATTCCCTACCGAGAACGAAAGTCCTTGTCCGGCACTGCACGATACATGAGCATCAACACACATCTTGGAAGAGAACAATCGAGACGAGACGATCTGGAAGCACTGGGTCATGTTTTCATGTACTTCTTGCGAGGCGGACTACCTTGGCAGGGCCTGAAGGCAGCTACCAACAAGCAGAAGTACGAAAAGATTGGAGAGAAGAAGCAGACCACGGCGATTAAGGATCTCTGTGAAGGTTACCCTGGTATGTCAAAGTCCAGCGACAGTGCCAGACGTGCATCGACTAATCAGCCTCACAGAGGAGTTTAACAAGTATCTCAGCTACGTTCGAAACCTAGGCTTCGAAGACACTCCGGATTACGATTTTCTTCGAGACTTGTTTACACAGGCGCTGAAGAACACGGGCGAAGTCGAAGATGGGGAATATGACTGGATGAAACTCAACGGAGGACGAGGATGGGAAGCAGTCAAGTCACATCCTTCAGCACACCATTTGCACAACGTCAATCCTCCGGCAGACGCGTCGGCACGAGCACTCCATGGAAATTCAGCTATTCGAGGACAAGAAGGACGGCCATCGCGAGATCGAGGAGCAATATCGGCGGATCGTTTAAACGCCGCGCAGCCCCCGCCCCCAGGGTCACCCGCAAAGCCGGGAGTGGCAGCTCTGGGGAAAAGCGCTCGAGATCGGACAAGCGGCGCCGCCGGGGGCAACGTACCGAAACGCGGTAGCGGACTGGCTGGACAACTCGACGTCAACACGCCGCCCGCCAGTACTCAAGCACAATTCCAGAACAGCAATGCCAACCTGGCGGGTCAGCAAGCCAGGGCCAGCCCGGCCAGTGGAGCGTTACAGAACTCTCAAGGACGACAACCTCCACAGCAAGAACAGCAACCAGGGTTCTTCCAGAAGATGATGAAGGCACTTTGTTGTGGTAGGTAGTCACAGGGTGCAACTATGACCCTGAGCGTACTGACTGTCTGTTTCAGGATGAGGACCACCAAAGCAGTGAACTGCGGGCCATGTCCGAGACGAATTTCGAGTTATTTGTGGAGATGCATGAACCAGTGGTGGTCAAGTTCTGATCATTTATTGATTGTCTCGGACGGGACGGTGCGTCCGACCACGAGGCAAACTCGGATTCACACGGACATGGATTACGGACATGGATTTCGAATGGCATGCGATTTCGTTTTGTGCGGGGTTTCCCGGATGGGACGAAGAAGTCGAGTGGCCTTTTTGACTGGCATCGTGACGAGTATGAGATGACAACAGTCAGGGTGACTTGGGGTGCAGAAATGCCATGCTATGGAGCTTCGGGCTCGACGGGCCTTGGTCATCATCATATCTCCATTGTGCGAATGGACAGCGGGAGTTGTTTTTCCGGGGGTGGGCATTTTCGGTTGGTGAGCACGGCGCTATGGGAAAAGGGACACACACGAACCACGGAGTAGCACAAACAGTCAGAGCTCGAGTGCACATGTCGAGGGGTAGAAAGACAAAATGAGTGGCAGAAGGAAAAGGGTCATAGGCGAAGAGTGGAACGTCTCGGGACGTTCCACAAGACAGCAAACCAAAACTAGCCAGGCACGCAGGACAGGTCGAGGCTACTGAAACAACATTCGTGGCTTTGTAGCATGAGGACAAAGATGACGACAAGGGTGGTTAGACCCGGTTAGATTGTGATGGGGAAAGGCTAGAAAGAGCTGAGAGAGGTTTAGAGGCAGTGGTAATAATGAAGATACTATGCATTGATTCGATGGATGAAGTGTTATACATGCACAACGCATACGTTCACTATCAGCATTGGCAGTGATTTTGTCTCCTGGAGAGCCTCAACAGCGCACTGAGCGGTCATTGTAGTCAAGGCCGGGGCCAAGAAGGGGGAGACGTGGCAAGGCTCACAAGGCAGACTTTGGAAGGCATTCATAGACTGAAAGGTCCAACCAAGGACGAGTTGGACGTCTACGGGAGGACCGCACAGCCACAATGTTAGTGGGTAAATGGGTCCAAAATACTCCGTACAGTACCGCATACGTATGCATCGATCCGTACCTGGTAAGCGAAACGCTTTTGGTTCCGCCTAGTAATATCAGAGGCTTCTGTGGGTATAGCCTTACCCGATGTGCCATGGATACTGGAGAGAGTTCAGCACGTAATACGGAGTAAGTTAAAGGAGAGGAAGGTTATGTGGATGATGGTGGAGATGGAAGTGTGGTGGAAGGACTAAGCATCAGGAACCAGGGAAGTGAATTGATACCTTAGGTACCCTTTCGAGTACTTTCCAGGGGTACGATACCTAGTAACATCTGTGAACGTATTCACGCAGGATATGTATCTCCTCGGACAGCTACTGGATAGCTATGCAGATTCTCCTTTACAACAGAGGTGGTCGCCTAACAATTTAACTTTGTGGGAGAATTGAAGTTGCATTAACGCCTCGATTCCAGCAGTTATGAAACCCATTGAGACTGATCGACGTAGATAGATGCTCACAAGTTACATCAACTCGGAAAACGTTACATAGGTGCCTGTGTACTTGTATGGCATGCGACTCCCTACTACTTAGAGGCAAGTACCTGGCACATTTACAGGTCTACCTAAACAGAAATTGTGATGCGCACCCCCCAAAAAAAGATACAAAAAAGTCGATACCTTTCTAGGGGTGCCAATGCCCCACCATGATTCACCCCCAGACCCTTTGGTACCTCGAATCTGCAGGTGCCTAAGGATACCTACTGTGCTACCAGGCGTCCTGGACACGCCAGGCTACCACAGCCACTGCAAGGACCTCCAGGATTGCCTAGGATAGCCTAGGGCCAGTCCTTATGACATAACTGACAGCATGGAAAACATGTAGCTAAGACTTTAGGCGCGTGTGCTTGAGATTCCGAGGACCCAGACGCCTCCTTCCCGAGGCCCCACAGAATGACCACAGCAGCACAGTGATGATACTGATGGGAGTAGAAACATATCCATTTCGAGTCAATCAATAGGGATTTTTATCAAAGGCAACTGTGTAAAAGAGCCCATCGGCATCTCATGAATAGACAAGTCATCCGTTTTGAATGACAGGACCGGTAGATGCCAACCATTTCAGGGCGTCTAGTCTGCGTCAGTCGTTTTCACCAAATTCTCCCTCCATAACTGGACCAAGCGTCCCAAATCCACGCCCCAGGGCCAAGGATACGACATGGAGCATGTTTTAGTGTCGTGCTTAAGCGATGGTTATTCGTCAGGGCCTGTCAATGCTAGTCAGTCCCATCGACAGCTTCGCGGAGAATGAGAGGAGTGGATGAGTTGAGTGGGTGAGTGAGTGGGTGAGAAGTTTACCCCCAGCAAGTCCAGGGCTCAACTCTCGACTCTTCCGTAACTTGACGGCTCCAGCTCCTCGTCCAGCTCCAACTCCAACTGTTCGCCTGCTTTTCATCACCTGTACGAGTAGACCTGGCCATGCTGGCTTACAATCGTCACCACTCATAATCGCACTACTAACACTCACCACTCACCTCTCCCCATTCACATCTTGGGTACCTCGCACTAACCTGGCATTCCTGGTTAAACCCACCGGGTGAGATTTGACCTTGTTGCCTTTCAGATGTCAAGCCCATACCCATCATCATAACCACCGACCACCAACGCCCCCACTAGGGCCACCTTGACTCGATTGGAATCTATTCTCGGTCCGTCGTCGCAGACTCACACTCGCAGCCTTTCTCACTTTGCCGCCTGCACCCCGACAAACCCGCTCACAAACACAAAACCAACACCTTCTACCCAACTCACCGTTGCCCTCACCTGTTACATGTCACTCGCCTCCTTCTCACACACACTCAAACATCACTCTCCATCACCCACTTTGACTCTTTCTTCCCGCTGTGGGATTTTACTCTTCAATTTGCCAATATTCTGACGCCATTTCCACCTCACCGTCTCCGCTCCATCGTCATCGTCCCCTCTCTCCCCTCTCATCGCCTTGCCTGACCTCGCTTCGTCACACACAGCGGTCGTCGCACCGGTCATCTTTGGCGCTGCACGTCTTGACCACCTAACAAATTTGCATCAGGAGCAAATTCAGACCCCATCACGACCACGGCGCAAGCACTTTGTCTTATACTCTATCAAGCTGAGGCATAGCCTCACTGCGCGGCTGAGCTGCTTGCGAGACTCCATCTACCGTCTCCCTCACCACGCTCTCACCCAACCACTTGACCTGCGGCTCTGCCTTGCCGCGGCCATCTCCCGTCGTCTTCTACGTCCAGCAAACGTCGGCCAATCGATACATTCAATCCGCTGACCCTGCCACCTGACCAGCGAGACATCCGACCAGAGTCGCATCGCCTCTCCACATTCTTCCTTCGATCCGCTTCTTGTCATTTTCCTCTTTGGGGCGCCTCCACCGCTTGGGCTGTATAAAAGTCATGGACAACGGTCGGGGAAGATCCCCTTCAAGGGGAAGTATAGGTCAACACATCAGTCCTCAGCCATCTCCAGGCAATTTCCAGGGAATTGGTGTTGCTGGAGTAGACCCTTCGATGCAACAAGCCTTCACCACTGGCAAATTCAACAATTCAGTCTTCAACGACTCGTTTCTTCAACAGCAGCAACAACACAGTGGGCTCCAGCCCAGCTCGAACAATCCAAATTTCTACGATCCCAACTTCCAACAGAACAACTTTCTAGATCCTCAATTCGCAGGTCAGTCGATTTCTAATAATTTCGACAACAGCTTCATGTATCAAACCGATAACATGACCAACGAGTTCAAGTACCAGTCCGACAGCCTAAACAATGATTTCAACCAGGCCTACTTCTCCAACAATTCTTTTGACCAGGCGCCTCCGACCAATATCAATCCGGCCGACTTGAGCAAGGTTTCTTCACCCCAAGATCATCAGTCGCCCAATTTGCTTCCGCCCGAAGCCATCAACCCTCATTCTTCCCAGCCCAACTCTCCCGCATCTACCAACGGACAATACTTCACCCCTCAACACTCCCGACACGCCTCCTTGGACCCCTCCAGTGCATACGGCGATTCATTTTCCGGAGTTAGTTTTCAGCAGCATCGTCGCGCACCCTCAGATCATTCTGATGTTCCCTCGGCCCAACACTCCCCTTTTCTTGGGCATACTGAATTGCACAATAACAGCAGCTCGCCATTTCTTCAACCCCAGACAGATACGAGTAATGCCTTTGGTCTCGATAGCTTCACCATTGGCGACCAAGTCGCGGCGTCCTATCACTCTCCCAGACTGTTGCCTCATATGGTGGACAATCAGCAGTCAGGCCTCGGCCTGAATCAACCAGAGATCGCTCTAAATCAGTCAATGGTCATGGCAAACGACTACTCAAACCAGCAGAATTTCGTTCAGACCAACGTCTTGCCGAGTAACCACCTACGCAACACCTCGGTGGTGTCCGACATTGGACAGGCAGATCAGTTTGAACCCCCCACAATCAACATTGAACCCGCCCCGGTGTCGAGACAGCAGAGTTTCGGCCTGCAGGAAGGCACCGAAGGCACCCTGAGTCCACCGTCGCAAAACCGTGAGTTTCCCAAGATGGTAGAGTGCATCTGATTTATGCTAACCTCGACCTTGACAGGCGGCCGCCATCGAAGCAAGTCCGATGTCACATTCACCCGTCCTTTTTCGCGCTCCGTATCACCTGGCCTTCACCCCACCAATGCGTCATCGAATCTATCTGTCCACTCGCGCTCACCGGATCGCGACCGAGGATCGGCCTCAAGAGAGTCGTCCCCAGGACCTGTGCAATCTGGACGTATCGATAAGAACCGCCGTGCATCTACCTCGTCTGTTGGCCAATCTCGTGATTACATTCTCGATCTTGCGGATCCCAACCGGCCATCGGCGTCTCCGTCCGGCAGTAGCACTCGAGTTCAAAAACACCCGGCCACCTTCCAGTGTTCTCTCTGTCCCAAACGCTTCACGAGAGCGTACAACCTACGATCCCACCTGCGAACACATACCGACGAGCGGCCGTTTGTTTGTACCGTGTGTGGCAAGGCATTTGCGCGACAACACGATCGAAAACGCCACGAAGGCCTTCATTCTGGGGAGAAGAAATTTGTGTGCAAAGGAGAGCTTCACTCGGCGCCAAATCAGCAGTGGGGCTGTGGACGACGATTTGCAAGGGCAGATGCTCTTGGTCGGCATTTCCGATCTGAGGCGGGACGAATTTGCATCAAGCCTCTGCTAGAAGAAGAGCGGATGGATCGGCAAAACCGAGAGTTGATGGAACAACAGCAACAACAGCAAGCGCAGTATGTACAGGGTGCCTTGCAACCCGTCCCTCCGCCGATGATGATGGGAATGGACCCCAATAGTGGTGCTGGAGGATTCAGTCTACCCCGGGCATTGCTGGCGCAATATCCAGCGCTGCAGAACATCGATTGGTCCCAAGTGCCGACAACAGAGGACCCGGGTGAGCTGAGTGACGTGGGACTGGGGCGGAATAGTTTCGATGCCAGTTCGGGGGGTGATTTTTACGATGACGAGGTGGAGCAGGGCTACGTGAGCGCTAGTGGCATCGACTTCAAGTACCATGATGGCTCTCTGGCGCCCGGAGATGGCTACTTTCAAGGCGCTTGATTGACATGGTATGTCTGCGTGCGTTGAGGACAGCAACAAGGCTCACGTGGACGAGGTCTGATTTTGATACATCTTGAAACAGCGTTCTGCTAGCTTCATGGCTGGTGGAGTTTTGGGCGTTGGTCCTATCTCCCTATTTGTATGTGGATCAACAGGATCGATTGGATGGGTCGGGCGCGGTGTATAGATTTGGTTGACTGTCGGTCTTTTGGGTTTTTTTCGTGCTATGATTCCCCATCAGTCATGACTATGATTTCAATTGAATAGGGAAGTCGGCCTAAGACATGGCCAGATATTATGTCATCTGAGTTTCGAATATCGTCCATATGTCTGCCAATGAGGCTGAAGAATGAACGTCGTTGGAACTGCTTTGTCTATGATTTTTCTGCCTCTGATTGATGGAAACAAGGCCGTGTCTGTTGTGCAAGGTTGTTCAATGTTGCTCACTATGGATGATAGCCGATATACCAGCCAGTCTCTGTCTGCATCAGAACAGAAATCATGTAATGATGATGGTCAGTCAGTATTCATTATCATCTCTGTGCATCCACCCTCGTTCTTTTGCCTCATTAACTGTGCTATGACGACCGTTATCCCTGTTTACCCGGCTTTGACTTGACTTCACAGACTTTACCCGCGGCCTCTTTTCATCGCAGCTCCTTTCGTGATGGTGATGTTGCCACAAGAGGACGCAACTCGCTCAACAAAATGGGCAATCGCACTTTCCTTCACCCAACAAGTCCCTCATCCCTCAAAATCATAATCAGCTGTTAAACTTGTCCATCCTGGTTATTCAACCCTTGTCCCCTCTAGACCTATATCTCTGCCAAAACCTCAACCAGATCAATTATCGAGTGCTCATCTCATCAGACAGGATGCCCAAGATAGGACCACCAAACCCTGCGAGGCAGCGAGATTCTGAGCGTCAAATGCCTGCAGCATCTCAATCCTCATCGTCCTCCTCTTCATCTCCCGCTACCACCACCACGACTCCCACCACCTCCATAACTTCCAAGTGCCTCTTCGACAACACTGCTGCCTTACCCAAAACAAACACCACCTACAGCTTTGTCGATACTGACTCTAGGCTCAGAAATAACACCAAGACCATTCCTTCAGTTAGTCCTAGCACACGATCTCAAACATGTATACCTACTGAACTCTCACCTTCCTCTCAGCTAGAAATCCACGCCCGGTCCCTCCAATGGCGTATTCGCACTGAGACCCTCGACCATGAAAATCATTGTCAACCCATCCGCTTAACCACTTCTGTGGCCAGGGAACGTGCCACCTGGGCGGACATGGCCGAATGCAGGAGGAAGTTGAGACCCAAATGGCTTTGCGCCGAGTGGGTGTCGACAGTCACACGAGAGTGCCTGAGTGCATCCGACGATCTGAGCACAGAGACAAAGGAGACAGAGCGAACAGGGAGGGGCCATAACACAAGGTTTGCGGGCCAATATGCAGTCAGACAAGGCGAGAATACAAGTATCGAGAAGGTATGATCGAATTCTTCTGAAGTCTCGACAAGTCTCTGATCGGTTCAGGAAGTCAACAAATCCAAAAAAGATGTCCATCTTCGCAAAGATACTCACCATGTCGAGTGGCTAGGAGGACCCGTTCCATCATTGCGTCCTCGACCCCCAACTTATGACAGTACTTCCATCCCGAGACCTAACCCTAATAAACTAGCAGTACCGGCCCCTAGTGCTGATAGCTCGCCTTTTCGGCCCTCTTTTATCACCCACCTGCCCGACTTGAGCCCAGTCGAACCGTTCGGTGTCACCATGACCAAGACGCAGAGGCGCGCAAAAGAACGCAAAGAAAAGAAGAGGAGGGAGGAGGGTCAAGCATGAGGCTCTTGGGTCACGAGGCGATATTGGCATGAGAACCTGTCCTTTTGGCCAATCTCTGAATCTGCCTGACGCGTGTTTGTGGGTGCTCGTGCGGTCTAAGTGTCCTTGCGGCAGCACGCTAATTGTGGTCAAGCCGACGGTCCACAAAGGGCCAATGAACATCCTTGCCAACGCGTCTCGCAGCATTTCTGCCGACGAACAATGTGGCTCATCAGGTCGATAGAGTAGACACCCAACTATCATGGACCGACCGGCCTTGATACTCCCCTTTGGGACCTGTGGTGGCTCAACAACCCATCTAGTCAGTACAGCAATCTAATTTATGGCAGTCAACAATCTCGTCCTTGATTGTTCAGCAAAGTATGATCTTCAGGGGGCGCGTCGGGTATTGGACGTTGGACGTTGACTTGACGTCTGTCACCTGCGAGAGGGAAATTCCATCTCAGATTCGGCCGCCACAGATGACGCTTATGAGGGGACATCAGCCTATCAGTACCGCTCGTGTTTGACGTGGTCCATTTGGGCGACTATCATGATTGGATGCTTTCCAACCTCGTTATACCCCTCCTCGGTGTCATCGCCTAGACATGCACACCAGTGCTCAACGACAGCTTGCAATGGTAAATGCGTCCCCTTAATTACCGTCTACCCTGACATCGCGATTCCAACGCGATAACCGTCACGGAAACAGAATTGAAGTCCGTACAGTTCTATCCGACAAGCCTTCAAGGTTGTTGATCTACAATCGACTCTCTGCACAAGCGTTTCCCAAGAATGAGGATCACCACTCAAGCAACATGCTATCAACCACCTTGGGCTGCCCAGTCCATAAGAAATGTTTGTCTACATCTCACACTGCAACAAGCCGAGGCTCCCGCGACACGACACGATACACAGTGCTTACGTGGACCTCGCCACTGCTCCAGCTGTCACACTTATGTCAAGAGAACAGACCAATTTCGCTATGCCAAGTTGGCCATGCATCTTGCTTGCACAGCTTGACATCGTCTGGGTCTTGTCGGCTGTACCCGTCAAAAGTCGATAGGGGGAAGTGGAGTGAACATGCCATTGTTGAAATTGTGATACCAGCACGTTTGCACTTAAGACTACCATGGCGCCTTCGGTTGGATTCTTCTTCGACTGCTTCCCACTGTCAGCATCAAATCACCCATGCCTCAATCAACCGAGGCTTATCAGCCACTTGCAGTTGAGGTCGATGACAATGAAATTCATGAGAAAACCATCATATACGAGGAGACCAGGGAACTCGGCGAGGACAGTGACGATAACGATGACGATCTCGACTTGAAAGAGTTTGACTTGTCACAACTACCCCAGGAATGCCGACCTAAGTGGTACCAGCCTGCTCGATGGCGAGTCGCGCCAAACTGGGGTATCCGACCCAAGTGGAACTTCTCATTCAACGTGGAAGACATCCCTGATGCCAAAACCCTCGCCTGGCTCTTACTTTCCTACTTCCTCGCCATTCTACCACGATATCTACAACCTGGCGGCCTAAGAGTGAAAAAAGAGCTGCATCCCACATCATATCTCGATGCCCTTCGCGGCTGGGCAGCGCTAGCCGTGTTTCGATATCATGGCCTTAGCAACAAGACGTGGCTCCTGGAGCAACCCGTCATTCGTACGGTGTTGAACGGACGGGCCATGGTCGACATATTCTTCGTCATTTCTGGATATGCTCTCAGCTACCGCATGCTCAAGATGATGAGAAAACGACAACCCATACTCCTCCGAGCACTTGCCTCCTCCTCATTCCGGAGATGGTGGCGTCTCTATGCGTCCACCGGTGTCGCATCGGGCGTCACCGCCATCATGACCTACTGGGGCTGGTGCCAGCCAAAATTCCGAAAATCCACTATCTGGCTTCAATTCTGCGATTGGGCTTGGGACTGGCTTGCCTCGAGCAACCCTTTCGCCGACATTCGGGGATGGTGGTACGGCGCCGTCTTCCGAACCAAGTATCTCGACCAGATGTGGACAATTCCTGTCGAATTTCGGGGCAGCTTGGTCTTGTTCTGGTTCTGCGCATCATCCGCGTACCTGACGACCAGAGGACGACGTCTCTTCTGCCTAATTGTCATTTCCCTATGTTACTACTGGGGAGCCATCTATGCTGCCCTGTTCCTGTGGGGCATGATGATTGCTGACCTGTCTTTTGACCGCCATCCAGAACGGCTCCAGAAGATCCAACTGCCTCAACAACAGCAAGATGGGGAAGCAGTCGTCACTGAACCTCGAAGGCAATCCGTCTACGCGAAAGTCTTCTGGACTATGATACTGTTAGTCGCCATGTTTCTGTGCGGTCAACCCCCCGATGGCCAATGGCTGGTTGGACCGTGGCCATGGCCTCTACTCAGCAAACTCATCCCATGGTATTACGATGTTCCTCTGGCGGAGCATTTCTGGTTGAGCTGGGGTGCGACCCTGCTGGTTTTTGCTATTGACAACTGCCGCATGCTGCAAATTCCGCTCGAGCTAGGATTTTCCCAGTACCTTGGAGACTTGTCCTTTGGAATCTACGCCATGCACAACACTATTCTGTGGACGCTGTACTTTCAGGTGGTCGAGCCATGGCGTGCCGCTAATCTGGGTGATGGATACTGGTCTGGCCTTCCCGGCATTCTTTTCACCACCTTGGTTTTGCTCTGGTGTGCAGATTATTTCACCCGCCTTGACAACAAAGTCGTTGCGGCAGGAAAATGGTTAGAGTCCTTCTTTTTTGTGGATTGGAATTGATGGGATAGAAATCTAAGGAAGTTGCGTTGGTAGGTAGGTAGTAGTACTATCTACTAGTACTACCCTACCTAGTACTGACTAGGGTAGTACTTATTAGCATCGGCGCATAAAGCGGAGTTTGAAACTTTCTACTTTTAGAAAACTACTACTTAAGTACTTACTTTACTATAATACTATAGTAGTACTAAGTTAGTGAAATCTATGGATAGGTACAATTATACTAGTAACTGAAGTCTAAGTACTAAGCACTTAGTACTTACTTTTAGACTTTAGTACCTAATACTACTACTACTAAGTACCTAAGTAGGTACCTAAGTACTTAGTTTATTTAGTATACGAAGTACTCCTCCAGTTCAGACCTACTTGAGTACTAGTACCTTAGTAATTCTAACCTGATGTTCTATAGGGGGAGGTCGGTTCTAATAAACCTAGTACTCGGTTCTATAGAATGAATCAGGCTACCTTATCTCAAACCGATTCTAAATCGAGTCTTAACCGGGCTGACCTAGGCTAAACCGACTTGAATCTTATTAACGATTTAAGCACCAAAAATCAGGGCTGAACCGGTTCTGAAGCGGTTCCAAAACGATTCCAGACCAAGTTTAGACCACTAGAGTTCAAGTTACGGGGTTTCTCAGATTCTACTACCTCAATGCTGGCTCAATACTGCAGTGGCTTAATGCTGGCTCAATGCTGGCTCAATGCTGGCTCAATGCTGGCTCAATGCTGGCTCAATGCTGGCTCGATGCTGGCTCGATACTGGCTCGATACTGGCTCGATGCTGGCACAAAAGTACTTAGTACTAAGTTACTGAGCTCGATACTGGCTCGATGCTAGCTCATTCTGGCTCACTCTGGCTCACTCTGGCTCACTCTGGCTCACTCTGGCTCACTCTGGCCCACTTAAAGATGAAGGTGTCACGATCTCGGCCTGTTCAGGGTTAGTGCCATTAATCTTGCCGCTCTACTGAGGAGATACCCTGCATCCCTGACACCATCAAGTCCTAGCACCTAGTATAAGCTTAGGTTAGATACTAACTTACTATAGTACGTACCGTCAGGATGGGCTGACTCGGCTTAACCTCGAGTCAGACTCGAGTCAGCCTGGTTTTGAACCGTTTCCAATGTGGGTTGACTCGAGTTACTTAACTCAGGTTAATTCAGGTTGGACTTCAAGTTCGTCTGACCTGCTCCAGCCTAGTCTGACTCCGGTTGATCCGGATTGATCTACATTACCTCGATTTTAATCACTATAAGTACTAAGTAAGTACTTAGTAAGTAGGTACCCTTTCAGGCCTCTGGGAGTATCTTGATATAGTACTTATATACTACTTACTTATAAGTTAAGTAAGTACTAAGTACAGTATAGATACTAAGTATAGGTACTTACTTAGCTTTAACACGGTATTAGATGCCGCATCTGAGTCAGTGTCGATACTGTCCTTAAACCGCTGAAATTGTAAGGCATTAATACTAAATCGATGCGGTGTCGATGTAGTCTTAGAGACAGTATTCACACTAGGTAGATTAATCGCGCATCGATGCGGTGTTGATACGGTGTTGAAGCTGTGTCGATATAGGTTTGATGCTAATTTAGATACTGTGTCTATACTAAATTGATGTAACATTAATGTAGCATCGAAGCCATACCTATTACTACTAGGTAAGCAACAAGGTACTTAGTAAGCAAGTCCTTATACCTAAGTACTAACCTATACCTGGATAAGTACTAGTATTTTAAATATACTTATAGTATCTAAGTACTAGGGACCTACCTAGACTATAAGTAAGTCCCTAAGTAAGTACTTACTTCCTTCAAGTTCGTACTAGACTTTACTTAAAGTACGAAGCAATGGATATGTCAATATCGACATGGCAAATATCACAGCGAGGACGGTTTACTTTTTATTGTCTAGGCATCTCTATAGAGGGGACAGCCTAGGTCTGAACCAGTTCCAACTCGATTTAAGTACTGGAGGACCTTGGAGTTAGATCTAGTAGGTGAGCCTAGGCGAGGCCTAGGTAGATCAAACTGAGATTAAAATCTAAAGCGAGTCGAACCTTGGTAATCTACTGAGTACAAGTTAAGTAGTACCTACTTACCTAGGTACCTACCTAAGTCAGTCCGAGTTGAGCGCCATTGACTCGGGTTGGAATCGGTTCTAGCCTTGAACCCAGTCAACTTCTTCTCTACGCTGGGTATGATGTACAAACTGGACTTACCAAGGTGAGAAAAAGAACTTCCATATCAGGAAATTTTCATATAATTCTCTCTCTTGCGGAAAGCTCGTGCCAGGATGCCCTGGCATAAAAGCATTTTGATGGTAATATTGCTTTCCAAGGGCGAAAAATCGTGATCACAAAGCCAGTACTACCTTGGTAAGTATAAGTACTTTACTAAGTATAGTACCTCCCTTTTCCCATGCACAACACGCCATGCATCCCTGGGAGGCACCTCAGCCTGATCAAGGTGCTCTGCCTCGCTTGCCGATGAATTGAAGAAACTTCTGCTGATGATGGATGGCCAGCCGACATTATCAGAGTTTCTAGGAGTAATGAAATGCTCGCTCGTTGTCGCTTGAGACTTGCATGATGTGCGGCTCTGACTTGACCTGACACGGTAGGACAGACGGCCAGGGAACCTGGGAGTCAGCAGATCGCAGTGACACTGTCACACGCACGAATCATGATAGTTCTTTGCGCCTCACAACTTGGCGGTCCAAGCGAGGTCCAATCAACAATAGTAGACAAGTAGAACATCATCACACCGGACCTGTGATGAAATCCCCAAGTTGAGTGGTAGTGAATGAGGCTAGGCGGGAGTTGCAACTCCTCTGTAACTGAGTTCTACTTAAAATCACCCGCAACAGACTCACTATAATGTACTGTGTGCCCAAGTAACGCTATTCTTTGTCATCTGATACATGAACGCCACATGCTAGACTACAGTAATGATCGTGTCCAGGAGACCCGTCTAGTCTTCAGTGTCATCAAGCGCCCGCATGACGTCGCCCACCAGATATAAGCTTCCAGCGATACAGATGGGGATCCGATCAGGTCTAATTCCTCCATCATCAAGACTGCTGCCAGTGTCTGGCGAGGCAGACATTGAAATAGAAAGGGCACGACGAATGGCAGCGGCCACTGTTGGATGACCCCTTTTTGGGTCAAGTCCAACCTCGACATGATGCTCCTGACCACCCATGATTCGGGTCACTTCCTTGGCCAACTCATATGGATCCATGCTCGACACCCACGGCATGCTCTCGACCGGTGCAAAGGCACAGGTGACGACGTGATCACCAGGTGCGACTACCGTTTTGATAAAGGTAGAGATGTCCTTGTCGCGTTTCAGAGACATGACCCAAATGATCGGCAGGTTAGATGGTCCGCGAATATGGTCTCGAATGTGTTTGGCGAGTGCGACTGCAGCCTGTGGATTGTGTGCGCCGTCCACTAGGACTTGGAAAGGTGTATTTGTCTTCTTCTGCTCGTTGGGGATTGATGACGGTAGTAGATGGGGAGGTAAGGTTAGGGTTTCGAGACGGCCTCGTATCGAAGCGTGGGATTGCTGGATCAGGTCTGGGAGGTCCCGAATCGTGGACTGCATATGTTGTTCAGCGACGGCTGAAGATTGTCGATGTTCCATCAGGTAGTAGAATGCTCCCAAGGCAGTCGTCAAGTTCTGTTTCTGATGGTCCGCGAGATTCATGGCCTTGACTCCTGGCTCATTGAGAGCATCGATCTCTAGTTCAGATGGCAGCTGAACCAGAAATCGACTGGAATCGTCATCGCCTGCATTAACATCCTTAACCTTCTCTCTCACCACATCCAAGACACACGGCTCATTACTCTGATCAACCACAACAGCCACCCCCGTCTTAAAAATCCCCGCCTTCTCCTCCGCAATTTTCTTGACCGTATCACCTAGAAAATCCTGATGATCAAGCCCCACCTTCGTCAACACCGCAACTTCCACATCCTGCTCGCGCAACACATTGGTCGCATCCAATCGTCCACCTAACCCACACTCGACAACCCCAAATTCCATTCCATGTCGAGTGAAAAGCTCAAATGCCACGGCAGTCAGGACTTCGAATTCAGTCGCATTGATGCCTTGTTCGCGACTGCGTTTCTGGACTTCACTTTCAATGGCGAGAAAGACATCTTTATCAACGATGCGTTGGTTGAGTGAAATACAATCCCAGCGGTGGACGAGGTGGGGGGATGTGAAGCGGCCGACTTTGTAGCCCTGGTGGGATAACAGCGTCGAGATGTATGTTGCGGTTGAGCCTTTGCCGTTGGTGCCGGCAATGTGGATGGTTCGCCATGGTAATGAAGGGTGGCTGAAAAATAGGGGTTGGAGAAGGGATGTTATTCGTGAGAGTCCGAGATTGATCATCTTGTGTTGTAAATAGACAATTAATAGTGACTTGGTAGCCTTCAAATTTGGTGGATGCTAAGAAGTTCTTCACATGTCGTGGAGATCAGCTTGACCGGTCAGGATGAGTCCATTGTCAACCACATGATTAATCCACGACAGCTTCAGTTCTCCAGACGTGTGAATGATCAATGCACTCCCCTGTTGTTGTTGATGTGGTGAAGGACCTCGATCATGTCCGTGGGTTGGATTCTCACGGGTATCGGTTGACGTGGGAGATACTTTGACTTGTTGCGGTAAAATTAAAAGGCGTGATGTTGATATCGACCAATCAAATCCCACCACTCAAGAAGAGTTCCACGACATTCACTCTCGTACAATCCTACGATATACAATGTGACCAATGACACAGCCCCCAGAGATAACTCGAGGATTTGGTTCTGGGAGGGATTTATTCTACTACGTCTATGTATGCTAGCTTGTCAAACCGGTATCATCTCTTTAAAACATCACTGCATCACGTTTGTCGGGTAGGACCGTCGGCACTGGAGGTCGAGTAGTTGTCCTTGGAAGTTCAGGGACGGGAATAGTTGGGACACAGGCACAAGCACTGCTGACATGAGCAATGAGACCTTCGTCGGAGCCTCCACAAGCCTCACTAGCATACTCTGGAATCTCCTGTTCCTCGTCAATCTGTCTGGTAAGGAACGCATGGCAGAATTCCTGGCCCTCTTCGAGTCGACCTTCGATGCTGCTGGCACGCAGGGATGTCAAACAGCTACTGGCCTCGCAGACAGGCGGCTTGGGGCATTCCTTGCTCGTCATCTTGACCACAAACGAACCCCGCTCAATGGTGTGGACAAAGATAAAGCCAGACTTGAAGTTGGCGTAAGATGACCACGATCCCAGAAATGCCACAGTGCCGCCGCCTTCATTCTCGTCATTTTCTGGGTAGATGTCAAAGAAGCCGGCCTCGCAGATGCTAGCTCCACTAGGGTCCTCGGTGACAGAGCTCACATCGAGAACGTTGAGTCCGTTACCATAGTTGGATTGGTAGAGGTAGCCATCGACCATATATTGGTTGTGGTCAATAGATCTAGTTTTGCCTTTGTAGTTACCGGTGTAATGGGGGTTCTCAAGGTCGCGGATGTCGAAGATGTGGGTGGTTGGTAGACCTTGGGTCATTGGGCCAACGTCAGCATCACGCTCATCAAACTCATCATCGAGGAAAAGATATTCTTGGTTCTGTTCATCGTTGACTACACCTTGGTGAATATATTCGGCACCCGGAAAGCTGGTGATGGAGATGATGTTGGTGACATTTCCCTCTTTGTCTGTCACATCATAGATGGTAAGGGTGTCCTCATTGTAGCCGTAGCAGATATCACGACCCTGATATCTCTCATCGGGACCTCGGTAGACCAAGCACTCGGCATCATGGACGTAACCGTCGCCCGCAGCACAGCCTGGGCTCGTTGGGTTCGAAGGATCCGACATGTCGATGAAGATGAGACCGCCACGGCAAGGCAACTCGTCTCTAACTCTGATAGTCTCGTTGCCACCGACAGAGCCGCAAGCAATTGCGTAGTTCAGCTCCTGGTTGACGACAATGTTGTGGGTTCGTCCTACGGGAAGATCATTCCAATGTCCAGTGAGATCGTCCTGAGTGAAGTTGGTAGGGTTCTCCGGGTCGAGATCGAGCAACTTCTTCATGTCAAAGATCTGAACACCATGGTTGATGGCTTCAGAGCCGATGACAGCATAGTCTCGAAGGACTCGGATTTCTCTCCAATTAGATCCAATAGGATCATACTGAGGCAGTCGCCCGAGGTAGACCAACTTGCCCTCGGGGGAGATCTCAGCAAACGCCGTACCATCATATTGGCCGATGGCAACGAACTCTCTTCCGGATTCTGAAGTCCAGCCCCACGAAGAAGAGCCCCGGCCATATGAGCTACCCAGATCTGCATGGGACAGGAAGTGATACAGGTCGATCTAAACGGACGGATTAGCTCAATCCGGTTGGTTTCCAAGGCGCTGTTGTTGAAAACTTACGTTATTGCATCTGAATGTGTTGTTGACGTCTCCAGGAATGCCAGCAGCAAACCCATTCTCACATGGTGTATAGCCAAGCTCGGGGTACTGAGCACTATCCATTTGACCTTCAGCGAGCTCGGCCTCCCATTGAGCCTGGAGGGATTTTAGCTAGTATGCACAAAGTGACGAGCGGTAGTCGATAAGAATGCATACCATCTTGATACCCATGATACGGGCATGGACAGCTCCAGAAGCATACTCCTCAGCCGTGCCAAGTGCAGCTCCTCTGCTCATGCCAACCAAGGCAGAGCAGACTGCGACCAGGGAAGTAGTTCGAACCATTATGTCGCGGATCAACTATGTCAAGCAAAAAGAAGAGTGACCCAGCAATGTAGAGTATCGTCTAGGCAGACGAAGCTGTGACGGACCCAGAAGCATCGCTTGACAGAACATTAAGGGCCCATATATACTTCTACTGAGATCGAGAAAATAAACGTTGATCCCAGCAACCCACGTCCCGTCAATAGTAACGATGCTTGTCATTCATTGCCACTATCTGCATGATGCACGCGTGGGTCATGAGGAGATGCTGGCAGTGATTGGAGAAGCATTGGTAGATCCGGCTGTGTCGCCAACTTGGATATGCTCGTGACGGTCGGCGAATCGACTGAAGTGGAAGGCAGCAAGATGTAGGATCTGGGCTGATGACACCCAAGAAACGCTGCGGATCTTGATGAGAGCAAGTCGGGGCTTGGGTCGCATCTCAGAGCCTTGTCTATCGGGGATGACCTTGGCGACACGTGACTTTTCATGGAGAAATGGCGGCCATGACACTGATGTCAAGCGTCGGTCGAGCTTGGGATGGCCCACCTCCCGCGACTAACCTTTGGGCCTTTGGCATTGATCCATGGTTATCTTGCAGATCCTATGTCTTGGATTCTTGGCTTTTGACAGAAGAGTATCATTTTGTATCTGCCGTTCTAGGATTCGGAGCAGACGGACGAGAAGGCGGTGGACTGGGTGAGAAGAACGAGAGGAGGGCGTGTCAGCAGCTGACAAACTTCAAGGGCGGCGGTGCAGTTCTTGAGCACCGAGGACGCTCGAGTTGGCTGTGGTGACTGATTGATTCATCGCAGGTGAAGGGACTGAGAAAAAAAAGAGTGAGAAATGAGAAATGCATCAACAGTATAAAGTGGAAGGCGTGGGGATGGGGCATATCCGAGGAAGGCACTACTCAGGCTCGCTGGGGGATCTTTTTATCTCACGTGATATGTGCAATCACCAAACGCTCATTCTCAATATTGTACCTTGCCAACAACTCTAATTATTAAAAGTAATATGTAAAAGGGTATGTATGTACAGATGAAGAATACCCTCCCCCCAACACCTAAAGTACTCATCAATAAAACGCCCTTTACTCAACCTCCAAGAACGGGAATGCTGGCGTGTCGACAAAGCTATTATCCATGTTCCCAACCCGGGTGGTAGCATCGACATTCTGTAGTTCCAACATCTTGGAGGGAGCACCGGCGGCGAGGTCGATGCTGGGCAGATCAATCCAGAGGAACATCGGTGCCAAGGCACTCTCCCAGTAGTATCGCAATGCTACGGTGTCGGCATATGTGCGCCACAAGGTCGATGCGACGTTTGGTTCGCCTGGAACCGAAGGGGAGAATGGGACACTGACGGCTCGGATCATGGAAGCTGCAATGGCGATGGATTCTTCAGCGGTTTCGGCCAATGCTGTCACGTTGTTGTAATATGACAACCGTGCGAAGCGATCGGCTGCGCGTCGTGTTCCTGGCAACGACTGGTTTCCGATTGGTAGCCAGTATTTCTCCACTGCTAATTGCTGTTCGAAGGGAGGCGAGTTGGTCATGACCGGGTATTCCTTGCCACGATGGATGGTGAGCACTCCGTCGAGGTATTCCATGATGAGATTGTCACCGCTGGGATCCGTCAAGCTTATATGGCCCACCGATGGTGTGCCTGGGATGATCTCGGCCGTGGCGACTTGGAACTTGACCTCGCCATCCTCGTCGTACAGGTCTTTGAAGGCTTCGTCCACGGTGGCGTAGTTGTCGAGAAAGTATTGGAGCCAGCCACCGACCGAGAGGCCTGGCCGAGATGGATCCCGGTTGCCGTAATTACTGTCTGACAGGTAGAGGAAGTTGCCTGACAGGCCTTCTGTATTAATGCCGTCGACTGTAGCAACATAGTACATGGCCGTGATCACTGATCCGTACTTTGATGTCCATGTCAGCGAGTTGGAGCCCGCGTTGCCATTTCGCTCAATGCCTGGCGGGAATGACCAGATGCTTGCATTTGTGGCAACGAACCAGTCCATAGATCGTCCGACCACGATCCGATCTTGAACTGCCGGCCCGCTGTTGAATGCCACACGAGAACATGCCTGTGCTTGCAAGGCAAGGCTAAACAGCGCAAAAGCGACGCCTGATAAATGCATGATAGGCCAAGTATAAAGATAAAATAAGACAAGGTCAGCAATGAGAAACAGACCCGGGTACCGTTGAACTGGGATAGCTGGTTGATGAGACTTCCTTCGCAAGTTTCGGTCGAGACCCAGAGGTGACCTACCTCTCTATATAGAGCCGATGGCAGAGTTGACGGGACAACGGTTCTTTGCCATCTGCTCGCATCAGAAAGCACAGGTCTCGAGAACATCTTAGAAAGAGCCGCGCCACTGCGTGGCATTACACATACCTAGGCTTAGTGCCATCTTGGATGGAATTCTAGAGTCCAAATTTGGTCGTAGTCCTGATCTATGGCAAGCCCTTCCTAAACTAGCGCTCGGTTGAACAGGGAGATGGATACTGCCAAGTTAGTATCGTGGTTGAGCAGCGAGACTGTATGATCAATGTCACTCGGGTGACCAAAAGACCAGTTGGCGACGAAAAAGTATGTTTGATAGAAACTTTCGACCACGCTGGCAGGTCACGCAGGCGCAAAAAAAGACAGTAGATGTCGTGAACTTTCTGAGCGTGGTCAACGAACAAGAAGTGTGGCACGGCCACCGGGTATACCGTGCGAGGCGAGAGACTGAGTATAGGAGGTCGAGACAACCGCACGGTCCGGGTCGAGTTCGGAGGCGTTACTCTGCAGCCAATGACGATTGCGGTAGCCTCGTATTTGTAAGTGACAATGACCAGAGGGTAAAGGCTGTCTATTATTGTTGTCGATGGTCGCTATAGTGGAGTCGTCGGCGACCTGGAATGGGATGAATACCAAGTACACTACTAAATACCGATAGTTCGACGGAGACACAATAGCTCGGATGGCTTTTTCTTGTTTCTGCAGCTCTCGTGACTACAACAGCACGGATGGAAAGCCTTTGGGCATCCAAAAGATGAAAGTTGATGAACCAAGGAATATGATATAGATATTTACTTGTTCGACGTCTATCAAACGTGTCGACATTTTCAACGCCGTCGCTAAAGGTCAAAGGCCGTTTCAGTCATGCCTCCCCCAACAAAGTATCAATTGTCCAGGTGAAGATGTCTGCGAATGGACAAATACCGCTCAAAGCCAAATAATTTCAACTCGACGCGCACAAAGTCCAACCAGGCTTTGAACAGGTCGAAAATATTCCGGGGGTTAAAAATGCTGCCGCGTGCCATGATGGAGTCCCGATGGCCCTCCCACACGGTCAAGCTTGCATAGCGGGCCAGAATCATCATCGGACGCATAGGCTGCTTGGAGCCTAGCGATTCGTCCAGACTGCGGGTAAGATCGTTGGTCTTGAGGATGAGTAGGATGATGCGTGGCACATCACCCAAAAGCTGGACCAGCTGTCGCACGAGATCTTCACCAAAGACCTCATTGATGTCCTCTTTCTCCTTAGAGTCGCGGAGTGACGTTGTCACTTCCTTTCTGGTTAAGACGCGATAGTCCCGGCCGGTGATGGCCGAGGCAAAGAGTGGGAACTGGTCATCTGTGATCCCAGCAACTTCGTACGAGTACTTGCGCATTCCCTTCTCATCAGCATCTATGACCGCCAGCCACAAGTTGGCATAGTCTTGACGCAACTTGTCATCAATCATGCGATACAGGCCGTGATCGTAGAGGATGATGTCAAAATTGTAGGGGTAGCGTCGATTAGGGTTATGACGGACAGCAATGTTGCCTCCGTGAGGGTCGCAGTGGAGAGGAGCGCCTCTGCGGAAAATCATGGTGTTGAAAATGCGGGCCAAGGTGGCCGAAACCTCGTCGCGCGATATACAGTGCTTATCAAAATATTCGAGGCTGTCAATACGAGAGCCCGTGATGTAGTCCATGACCAAGATCCTTCGGCTGGCCGAGATGACCTTTGGGATTATGAGGGGAAAGGAGGTGTTTTTTTGAAAGTACTCTCGAGCCCGGTCGGCGTTGTGGCCCTCGAGGGCAAAATCCAGCTCTTGTGGTAAGGAGAAATCCATCTCACTACTGAGCCATTCCATATCATAGTCAGGGAATGCTTTCTTGAGGGTCTTGAATGTGAATCTCGTCAGGGCCAGGTCGAGGGGCACCCACTCCTCGAGACTGGGATGTTGAACTTTGACAGCGACTTTTTGATCGGTGCCTCTCAAGTAGGCAGTATGTACCTGAGCCAGACTGGCAGCTCCGATGGGTTCACGAGAGAAGTTGTCAAAAGAGTCCTCTATCCGATGTCCGGTATCTTTTAAGAACATGTCTTCGATGGAATCGTAGGAGGAGACAGGGCATTTGTCCTGGAGAGGTATAAAGGTCTCGGTCCATTCGGTGGGAAGGAGATAGCCCATTGAAGAGAGATGCTGACCGAGCTTGATGAAGATGGAACCGTTCTTCTCCAAGACTTTCAAGGTCCGATCTGCACATCTCTGATGGCAGTCTTTGAGGAGTCGGGCTTCCTCGTCCGGGTCGTCGAGTTGCTGTTTTAGGGTAACTCGATAACTAGATGCGAGGTCAGGACCGGAGGTAAATAGGCTGGACAGATGAGAGCATACTCATTAATGTTGACGGCGAGCGCAGTGACGACTCTACCCGTTCTCTCGGCAGCTCGCCATCCATGTTTGATATCGTCTCCAAAGAACAAGACAGACGCACCCAAACCAGAGCCAGCGGCGGCCCAATAGACTGCCTTCCTCGGGCGGACAATGCGAACTGCACGACCGTGCGAAGACAAAGGCCGACGAGGAGGATCAAAGGGAGTCGATCGACCTGGTTTACAGCGAGAACAGGTCCATGTGGCCCGACCTCGGAAGAGGGATGCTGGGCCGGGGTTTGGTCGCATGAGCGAGGGAGTGCGAGGATATTACGAGGGCATGGATGAAAGAGAGGGTGGAGGTGGAGGTTCAATAGGAGAGGGACCGGTGTGATGATTATAGAAGGGGCTTGAAGCAGCTCAGTTTCTCGGTGATGGGGAGAATGAGGTGGGATGATGATGATGGGATCTTGGGTTGGGACTTTCGGTGCATGGAATTTTTCTGCCGACGAGGATCCAATGCGAAGGCGCGACGCGGGTTGAAACTCCGATTTCTTGCGACAGGGAGGAATCGGCGCTGGGCAACGGATTGCCCAGAGCTTCTCAGAGCTCCTAGGCTCCTGTTCCAGGCTCCTCGGCGTCAAGTTTGGTGGTGGTGAGGGTGCTTGCAAGCCTATAAGACGCCCGAGGCGGCCAGGACAGGCATCGCTCAGGCCAACAATGACGTCGACAGTCAATTTCAGTCTCTTTGACCCTTTCCAATCAAGGACTCGTGATTCAACATGGTGCTTCTGACCGCTCACGCTCCTCGCACACACATATATTGTCTTGTTCCTACATGTTGGATTATTTCAATTCATCGTATTCTGTCACGTTGTCGATCCAAGCACTTGAGGCCTATCGCTACATTTAATCAACATTCATTGTATCCGTGTCGAACAGTCTTGCAGGAAAAACGCTTTGATTGATTTTCTGTTGGGTCTATCACGTGTGTCTGTTATGTGTTCTCTCTATGCCAGCCAACCTCTGCCATGTCGTCTAATCGTCGTCAATCGTATGTCATAAACGTTGGCCGAGCTACCTGGGGCAGGTACTCGACTCAGATGGCACAGTTATATCATTTCATTTCCATGTCGTGTGCAAACACCTGGAATGCAGATCTATCCATCATATCATCCATCCAGGGTGGCATTGAGAAGGAGGAAGCTTCACAGAAGCTCGTTTGAGTCTCTAAGGACTTTCCAAAGTAGGTAATGAGTGGGTTTAAGAAAAGTACCACTGGATTCCAGCCATGCGGCCATCGCCCTTGCCGTCGGTGATGGCGTTGAAAAGAGCATTGGTGCAGTCAATTGCACGACCCTCGCAACCCATGCACTTGTCGCCAACCGTCGCAGTCACAGTGGTGCCAGAGACGGGGTTGACCAGAGTGACCGTACGTCCACAGTAGGGGTTGCCGTTGGACTGAGTGCCCATCAATCCATGGGGAAGGGCGATGGCATATTCGGAGTCGGTGTTGACGTTCCAGCCACAGGCTCCAAGTCCTCCATCCCAGTGAGTGACGTCCCCAGCACAAAGGTTACCAGTACCTTCACAGCTCGCAGAGGAGGATCCTGGGGTGTCTTTGGGCTGGACACTGACCGTTTTGGGGACAGCTGGAGGTGGCTCGACTGCGTCAGTGGGCGCAGGAGGCGCAGGAGGTGCTTCTGACGCATCCGAAGATACCACAGATGATTCCTCGTGGAAGGCAGCTGCGCCGGATGCAAAAGACGTGGCAGGATCCGGAGGAGGTGTGACCAGAGCTGCGCCGGCGCCGACGGTGACTGTCTCGGTGACAGTAACGGTAATATATTCAGTCTCATAAAAAGTCTTGACATCTCGCTTTACAGCCAGAGGGCCGGCCATGACATGGCAGGTAAGCAGCGATGCTGCGAGAAGAATGTTGTTGAAGGCAATCATTTTGATGGGAGAAGCTTGGTCAACAAGATGGATAGTATGGAGTCCAATTGGTTTAGATGGGTGAGTGAGTGAGTGAGTATTTTATTCTTGAATCAGTTGCAATGAGCGTTCAAGGAGTCGCGATGACAAGCCTGTGTCGATAGAGCACTCTCAAGGAATGAGTATGTAGGTATAGAAGACGTCGAGTCTAGTGAAATCGAAATGAATCGATGGGCAAGGAAAGGAATGATCACGAGGATATGTGAAGTGTGCAAGAGAAAGAGTGAAAGGAAGAAAGCGTTTGCGGTAGTAGTGGGATAAAGAGAGAGGAGAAAGACTTGAAACCAAGAATGAAAGAAGAGCTGGTTGGTCACGATGTATGGCCTGCCATTCACGTTTGTATCGAACCACACTCTCTGCTGTATCCTCTATCCTGCATTCACTTTCTGTTGTCCTCATGGATCAGTGATGGAAAATGCACTCGAATTGCAATTCTCAGAGAGAGCGCCATGGGTGCGGGTGGCACTGGTGGATAGCAAAGACGCTCCATCCATCAGGGTCAAAGTGCTGTAAAGTGTGAATATTGTGGAACTCGGGAGTGCGGACTGAGACGGGAGTGGCCTTGGGGCTTGGACCAGTTGGGAATTCGAAGGGAATGATTTCTCGGAGTCTGTGAAGTTTTCTTTGAAAGATGGAGTTCAGAGTGGAACATGGCTAATGCTTCATGGGGCCGTGGCACTGATTGATCGGATGAGTGACAGTGACTGATATGACCTAGTTACCGACCTCCTACGACAAGTGACTCCCACAGAAACATTGTAAGAGCCCCTCCATAGAGCACACATAAACTCGCAGTAGATGGCAGTAAAATCAAATCCTCCGCTCCCAACATGACAACTCAAGGTGCCATACAATGCAATGCAATGCATGTTTGCAAGCTTCGATAAAATTTTCAAGCAGGTACTCCGTACTCCGTATCCATTATGCACACCCGACGGGGGATCCCCTCTGCCACCCCCGGTACACCCCCGAATTCCACCCTGATTCGTCCCAAGCGCAACGTGTTTTCAGGTACAGCCGAGCCCACGCCTAAATTGGATAAGTGGTGATGAGGCTTGCGCCCAAGGGCGATGAACTGGCGTGACTGGCCGAGGCTAGGGGCCAATAAGTACTTTTAGGCGAGTCCTTACCGGGGCCAGATACGCTTATTTCATGTTCTGGTGGCCCTGCACGCCCTGTTATCGATAATGGATTCGGTGTACCTTGCATGATATTTTGCCATGACCTTTGAACTTGGACTGCATTCTACTCGTGCTCAACAAATAACACAACACAACACATGGTATGGCATGGTCCTGGTCTTATCCTATTTGGCCACCCACCAGCGATTCGTTCATGGTGTTTTTACCTACAGACTTACGGAGTAGAGTACCTAGGTAGGTACGTACGGTGCTCGTAGGTTCCATCGCCAACACATTCAATAATGTGGACATGATCCGGCCCCAGTCGTCCATGACCAAACACACTCCCTGTCCTTTTCATTGTCCGACACCGGCTGTGATTACATTTTCGTCTCATCTGGTCTGGTGTTGTCTGTTCTGGTCCGGGCCGTATTGGGACCTTTAGAATGATTGATTGATTCTTTGGCACGGAATTCCTCACGCATGACCCTTTCACGGAAATCACACCACTCATCTCATCCATTTGCCAAGTCTTATTCTTTCTCTTCAGTACAGTTCGATGGCCCATCTGCTCGACTCTTGGTCATCTACCCATGCTGACATGCTCCTCCATACGTACTTTGCTCTACTGACATCTCGGCCACTTCCGGCAACCTCGTTCTAGAATCCTACCTTCCATGTGTGGTATACATATGTAATGATTCCTGCGAAAAACCTAGATGCCATGCATATCTACGCATATGCACACGTCAGGTGTGCAGATCCCATCCTTAGCATGGCTGGATCCACTTTCCAACAACACTTGAACTGTCGAGATTTCAAAAACATTACAATGTGGCAATGTGGCATAGATACATTGGCACAGTGGCTGATGATGGCTTTGGTCGCGATGCAAATACTGTTTTACTCTTTAATTTAGGATCGTTATATATTTTATTTACACCATTGACAGTCGGTGTAGTATACCAGGGGTCCCCAACCTCAGGGACCCCATCGGACTTGCCTCCCTCGCTAAAACGCAGCAGTGATACTTGATTGACAAAAACCCGCCTAGATCTCAATGCCTTCAAATTTCCCCCATTCTTTTGCCTACCCTTTGGACATTCTCCTCATCATGGCGTGATAATCGTCGATCCCTTCATCTCCGCTATCATCCTCGTTGTCCCGATCCCATACCGGCCGATGTTTGGTCACACGCAGCTCTGTACCCATTCCATGTGATTTGTCCCGTCCGCTGACTCCGGAAACATTATATTCATGCTTTTCCCCATCCAGATGCTGACTGCGACTGCCGCTGCCGCTGCCGCTTGCTTCGGAGCTTTCATCACCGGGCCACAATGCAAGCTCGGCCACTAGACCTTTGGTTTGTTTCAACTGCACCGGTGGAGGCTCGTCCAAGCCTTTGTCTTTAAAAACATCCAATATTCCCCCCGCCGTCGATGACGGTGATGCCAAGCTTTGTCGTTCCACATGCTCCACAGAGGGTTTCTGTTCGCCCTGCTTTTTCTTGCGACGCCGTGCCATGATCCCCCCCAATCCAAACTGTCGTGTGCTGGCATCTTGCATCGATTGCGCGCTCTCCTGCCGCATCATCCTCCGCTCCCGTCGATCGATTCTTCGCTCGTGGATAGGGTCCACCTGAACCCGTGCTGCGGGCACCACGTTCAGGTATAATGCAAATACTAATCCGCACGCCGCACCGACCAAGGGGATACAGTATGAATATTGCAGTCCCCGATGATTTGCCACGCCCCATTGCAATGGTGGAAAAGCCGCACCCCCACAAATGGCCGCCGTCATGAAAGCTGATCCCGTCTTGGTGTGGGCCCCGAGTCCACGCATGCAGATGGCGAAGATGATAGAAAATATACCCGCTTCAAACGCAAAGGTTAGGACTGCAATAGCCGCTGCCGCCGTCCCTCCCAGATGCAAAGTCAGCGCCAAACATGTGATCAACCCGACATAAAGGACAACGAGAATGTATCGTGGCTTGATGACATAATTGAGAAAGGCCGCCAGAAATCTTCCTGCGGCGAAGACCGTATGTGCAATCGTCTGGAAATCAAAAGGACGCAGATTCGAAGTTGGGTGAACCAGTTGAACGAGGGGCTGGAGGTTGTTGCCGACCGACTCTTGGAGTGCCACATAAAACCATTGGGCGCCCACCCCAAGTGCCAAAGTTACGTAGACCACTTTCCATGGTCCAACTTTGGCATTATATGCCGCTGTCCGACGATTTGCCAGTTCCTCGAGCTGTTCATCTGTGGCTTCCGGCAATGGGATATAGTAGAACACCACCGCCAGGAGGAAGACGAAGATGGCAATTCCCAGGTACGTCCACTGCACATCCACCAAGGACGCTGCACTGGCAACACTTTTGAAAAGGACTTTGGCTGCGAGCAGTGGCGAACAAATCGTACCCACTGCCTGAAACGCTTGGGACAGATTCAAGCGCACCTCAGCATATTCGAGAGGACCGCACAAGGCAGTGTAGGGATTTGCCGCAATCTCCAGGCACGACAAACCCGACGCCACGATGAAATTGGAAACGATAAAGGCTCCGTACGAGGTTAAGACGGCCGATGGCCAGAAAACCAAGGTCCCACACCCATACACACTCAGACCCACAATCATGGTGGCTTTGAATCCATAACGCTTCATGATAAAGCGACCAAGCGTCAAGGGTCCTACCAGATATCCCGAAAAGTATGCAGCATGAAGGCCAAGAACCTCTTGTGTCGATAGGTGAGCAACCTGCTGAAACCTACTATTTAGTGTGTCAAGTAGACCGTACGCGAATCCCCACAAGAAAAAAATCACCGTCACCACGGCAATAGGCCAAAGACTTTCCCGATTGCTCAGTTTCAACATGTTTCTGCGTCCTGACATCTTGACAAAGCCAAAATCTGAGGCGGTGCTCTTGTTGGTGGCTCGACGAGATAGTGTCGTTGTTGTTCTGGATAGCTGCAGGTGATCGTCTTCCACCGGACCCGAGAGCATGTTGAGGAAGCCCATCTGGTCGCCGTCGTCATCGCCCACGTATTCCTTGACGCTTGGTTTCCTGAACGCAGCCGGATTGTTGAGCATCGATGCATTGCCGGAGAAATTGTTGTTAGAAGGGACACTTGCTGGTGCTGGAGGTGAGTCTTCGAAGCTGTCATTTGAGGTCATACCATCGTCCTTGATGAAGCGCGGCATGAACCTCAAGAACAGGGCTTTGAGGCTGGGCACACAGGCACAGATTATGCCTAGGCTGACTTCGACCGCGGACCACATGAAGCTGAGGCTGGCATACCAAGAGAAGTCATTGTCTTCCACAATGCGGTGACGGGACGACTCGGCATCGGGGGATGACAGTCGATTAAGAGTGGCATTCTGAAGGTAGGCAATGCGAATAACATCAACGATGGCGACAAAGATGCCAACACTGAAAGTCACGACCAAGATGATTTTCTGTTTGCGTGGAAGTCGCATTTTGGTGAGAATTGGCATGGGCAAAAAGATCAAGGCAATGTCGGTGATGATGTTGACGGGCGCGGAGGATAGGTACAGGGTGACAATGTCAGTACACTTGGCGTCGGCGGGGGTGGGATACTGAAAGCCAGCGGCAATAGGTCGACACTGAAAGATGTTGAGAAAGGTCAAGGCCAAGCCGACGACGTTGACGACGGCAAGGGTCAACCAATTACACCATTTGAAGACGGGATCAACATCCTTGCTCATGACAGAGAGGAAGAAAGCAATGATCGAGGTTTTGGTGAGCATGAGGGCCGGATTGTAGAGGATGGAGAAGGTGTACTCGGCCTTTCGCAACGACGGGAAGGAGGACTCGGGGATGTCGACCTTGTGGCGGCCCAGACCATACTTGACAGCGACACATATCGAGGCTGAGAAGCCCACGGCGAAGACCCAAGCAGCTAGAATCCACCAGTCGTCTTGTTTGACGGATCTTACCAACCATATCCTGGTGAAGAATCTTGCGGCGACAAAGACGGTGGCAATCACGATCATGACCAAGGTCACGGCGGAGGTGACTGGCCCCCTGTCTGGTACCATGCCTGCCAACGAGAGCGAGGTTGGAGATTTAGAAGGCTGCCGATGGCAATGCTATACGTTGGCCAAGAGGCGAGATCTGCCAAGGTGCGTCACCATATCGGGCTCGAGGAAGGAGGATGGAGGGGATTTCAGCAGACGAGAGGCATTAGTGATTTGTCTGTGAAAGGCATTCTGACGACGGTATAAAGAATGACAGTTGTAATGGGTCGTTGTCGGCGTAGAGGCGCAGACAAATGAGCAAGAAAAAAATTGGGAGTAGAAGGAGAACGGTCGCTTGTCGCCCATGTAGTCGTGCGGAGTTGAAGAGGTTCAGCGCGTCAGGTGACTGGGGATAACCAGTAGTTTCATACTTTTTGGACAAGTTTGGACGGATTCCTGGCTGGAGAAGACAACATGAGGAAGTGTTGAAGTTGGGCTGGAGCTTGTAGCGCGGTGGGAGGGGAAGGGAGAAGAAAGTTTGAGGCCCTCTGGTTGGGGACTTGTGAGTCGGCGACTGAGGAAGGGTCTGCAAAGTGGTGAGTAAGTACAACCGAGATGGGGCGTGGAAAATATCAGCGAGCGAGCGAACGTGCGAGGCGAGAAGGCAAGCGCAGGTAAGCTTCCTGGGCAGAGGGGCTCTACTCGAAGAGACTCGACAGGATGCGTCATAACTGGAGTTGTGGATCCTGGGGATTAAAGACAACTGACAGGGACCTGAGGCAATTAGTTGCTGCAGTGGGCACAATGTTCTCCAGGGATTAGGTTATTTTCAGCGTGGTCATTGTATATGTATGAATGCTCAAATACAACAGGGGACGAGGATAATGGAAAGGAGACCTTGGTACAAGAGAAATTAACAGAAAACGGGGAATGGGGAACGTGCAGCGTAACTTCGTAGACACGTGTGATCCCATTCTCTGGGCTGCCTTCCTGTTTAGTTCATCTGCACGTGCCTAACATGCCTTGCTTGCATCACGATTGGCGAGTCGAGGGATTTCCCCGTGCCTTCCCCCAGATTATCAGTGGGTGGGTGTGTGTGTGTGTACTACCTACACCATGATCCTGCGCTATAGAGACACGTGAGATATTAGGCGACACCCAACAACCTAACTCGAGAATATTTGCCTCTTACTAGGGGCTACCTTAGGCCCTTGCTGTTACGAATAGGCAGCTGGCGCATGACAGTATCGATACACATGTAGATGGTTGGTACTTTTGGTGTCAAGGCCATGGCCTCTATAACATAACTGCTCCAGTGATCCAAGATAGAACCGTCACTCTCGCAGAATCAAGGGCTATCGTCGAATATATTTTGACCAAGGATGGCCGGGGAAACTTATTGACCTCTCCAACAGCTGCCAACTATCCAGACTATCTGTATTTCTTGCATTTTGGCGATGGCTACGTGCAACCCGCAACCCGCAACCCGCCTCCACAGCTAAATCTCGCGGTCTAACCCCCGCCAAGCGATGTGGGAGCAAGATTTGCCCTACGCGGATTTGAAAAATCGTTGCAGATCCTCCAGGACCGACTCCGCACCAACACGTGGCTTGGGGGCGACGAATTCACCGCTGCAGACATCATGAACGTCTGTGCATTGACAACAATGAAGATGTTTCTTCCATTTAGCCTCGCCGGCTACGACTCCGTCCTGGCCTACCTGAAGCGCGTGACCGAACGGACTGCTTATCAACGAGCAGTGGCTAAAGGCGATCCTGGGATTCAACCACCTATCGGTCCCGAGAAGCCTCTTCGCTGAGGCGGAGTAGAGAGGGGCAGGCGAATGCTTGAAGAGAGAGGTGATAGGACTATTCCACTCGATCAGAATCGGTGTTGTGATCACTCAACTCAATCAACCCAAAAACTCTGTATCGATTGAAGGATCCAAGGTGCACACATCAGGACTTGGACTGCTCTTGCTTCCACTTCTCCAATGCACCCAGGTCTCGCATCCCTTCGAGCTTGCTTTCGTTCTCAGTACGAGGGTGACCGACTTCTTCGTGTTGATTTGCTCCTAATGGTTTGGCCTTCTTTTCAGTCAGGTATTTTGACTCTGATTTGACATCCGAGCGGGCCTGGGTAAAGAGTTCCAGGCCAGAGGTCCCCTCGACCGGTTTCAAAGCCCCGTGCCTGCGAAGGCTCTCTTTGCGCATGTCGAGTTGACCGCCGTCAGCCTCTCGGTGGAGCCTAGCATTGCGCTTGGCAGCTCGGATAGAGGTCACTGAGTATGTGTAGAGGAGGCCAGCCATTACCAGGGCAGCAATGGGAGCTGTGACGGTCTGTTGTCTAAGTGTCAGAGCAGGGTCTTTCCCCAAGGGCTAGAGGGCTCACACGAGGGTTCCAGTTTGATGCTTTTGGCGTGTTGACTCGAGCCATGTTGCTTGTGGTATCGACAATGTATCAAGCAAGGGACAATTGGGGCAAACTTTCCATGGAGGAGGTGGAATCAAATGTCTGGAGTGGTGTGTAATGATGAATTCGTCGATTCATCTTTTGAATAGCGTCCAATCGAGTTACCATGCGGAGTAACCCGTTATTCTGGCCGATAACACGTGATGTTGTTTGTATTTCTCCACCTGGCCGCGGGACCGCCCATGAAATCACTCATGATTTCATCATCGTTCAGGCTGCGGGATAAATCGAATCCAAAGGTTAAGGGACATGATCAGGGACATGTAGGATCTGTGTTTATTAATTGATGCCTCGAGTTCTCTCTTTAGAGTGGCACGTGTTTTTACAACAATGCAGAAACCCAGCGAGAGGCAATGGTCCAAATCATGTGTGGAAGGAAAGAGCCGACTTGTCCCACCTGCACCTGCCTGCTTTCTCGTGCCAACAGGACTGGAGGCAAAAGGAAAGAGGGACCTGGGTTAGATCTTGTAGTGGGCTGGACTGCGACTGCCTCCAACCACGACTCCCAGGTCGTCATCTTAGGCTTCCATGCTCCATTTCTCTCTCAACACCAACTTACCTTCTCAGTGTACGGAACAGGAACCCAAAGCCCAATTGGCAGAAATCAAGGAAGTTGACCAAGGATATATATCTGCATATTCTTGACTTCAAAATTGGCACGACGATCTTGTCGATTAGCTTCTCTTCCTCCACCGGGTCGACCCTCGAACTCGCCTTGACCAGCACATCAACCACCCACCCAGTTAGGAGTTTATGCGCCTAATTACCTCAGGCCTGAGTCCAAATTCCAGACCCTTCCCAGAAGGGCAAACTCTCCGTTCCAACCCAATGACGTCGAAGGCTTGCTGACCTCATCGTTGCGCATCTTTTCCCTCTGACCTCTCTTTTACTCTTCTTTTCCTTGTCTTCCGGGGCCCACTTCGGCCGTTTCTTATGCATTTCTGGCATCGGCATCGATTGCGGTTCGCCTGGAAGAATGAGATAGGCTGAGGAAGAATTCTCAAAACCACCGTACAAAGTCACAATGGTCTTTCGCAGAAGAATCCGGATGCTTTTGGAATCTCCCCGCCAGAGACCATCGTTCGCCACTTGATTCGTCGCGTGACGATCGCAAAAACGTGCCTTTCCATTCTCCCGCTGGCCAGGTATGCTACTTTGTCCCAGCTACCGACTCAGCCAGATAGTCATTTATCTGTCATTATGATGACCCGTTGCTGCCCGGGGACATCTGGCCCTATCGGTCTAGCCCACCGCAGTTCTGCGCCGGTCTTCTCCAATCTGCCCTTTATTGTCATCATCTCGTGGCGACACCCTAACCTTCTTCCCCCTTCCCTCTAAAGAGTCTATAATATATACAACACCCTAGTATTTGCTTTTTCTCAGTCTCCTCGTCTCTCCCATGCACATATATCCTACGAACTAGCCCATCAATTCTCATTTCCAATCGACTGCCCACAGGCTCCTCCACTACTGTCCCTTTGATCCGCGTTTCTCCATTTCTCTACAGGTCCGCGGGGAAACCCATCGAGTATCCTCAACATCAGGGAGTCCAGCTCAAAGGACAAAAGGAGTATTTTCTTGTCGCCAATCCACTTGAACACTCATAGAAAAGCTCCCAGCATAGGAATTCAAATCAATTCACCTCTATCGTTGACTGAGACGGTCATAGAAAGCGATCCGATCTGAGCCGGAATTGGCTGCCCAGTCAAGACCATGACTTCTCTCATCTTCGGCTCCATCTATCTCGGCCACAAAGGCATTGTACAGCATAAGCGCGAAAAACAGCGCGTGAAGAACTATCAGAGGTGGGAAGGACTCCGAGACGAGTACGATGAACAACGACGAATCGGGCGAGAGACTCGCTCGTTGGATATTCAGCGCACCGGCACCGACATTGACCAAGGCTCCATCGAAGACCGACCCATCCTGACCTTACGCGACCAGCAGGAAGCCAATGATGCCCGAACAGGTTGGCGGCCACAAGAGTCATGGAATGATCCTCCATCTGACAATCGACGTGCGAGCGTCGAAGTCACTGCAGGCTCGAATCTGAGACCTGTTCTCAAGCATAAAACCGGTTCCACTTGGGACGAGGGCATTCCAGATCGCCTTCCCGTCAGTCGACGCAACTGGGACGAGTACAAGCCTTCCAACTTGAGCGGCAACGTCAGTCGCAGCGGTAGTGTCAGTAATAGAGCCGCATCCGGCACACCCGTACGGACGCAAAGTGTCAGCCAGTCACCACCGCCTGAGTCAAAGAGCGCGTCTCCGCTTCCTGTACAAGATTCTAACCGCCCATTGAATACTTCTACGCCCTCTCGCCAGGATGAAGCAGACGTGATTGAAAATGAGACTCCGGGAGGTCGCATGGCAGAATTGATTGAACTTGGCAATGCTATCAACAATAGTGGTTCCAACTCGCCACTACCAAACTCCAATCCGATCTCATCACCCGTCCGCCCACACGCCCACATGTACTACTCTTCCCCAGCAACCATGTACTCTCCGCCTTCGCAGACTCCGTATAGTCAAGCGTCAACGACTCCATTTGGTGTCCCCTCACAAACTCCATTTGGTCAACCGACACCTCAATCCCCCTTCTCACCAATCCAGCAGACGAACTTCCCTCAACATCAGCTATCTTTCCAAGGGTACCAGCAGGGCTCTTATGGGGTTGGACCATCCGCAACCCCACCAGTAATGCCACAGCCTGACGGCAGCATGCGCGAGTGGTGGAATAGAGGATGAGATCACGATTGGTCCAATGACCGGGGAGGAGAAGAGCACCATCTTTTCTTGACCACGCTTTGAACGGAGCCATGTGGTTGGATTGTTAGGCTTTCTCGTTTTGATCTTCGACATTTTCATAATTTTAGGGTTCATTGCAGCGAAGCGACATTTACCGAAGCGAGCGGTGTCTGGGCGTTACTGGGGAATATGAATGAATGAATGAATGACGGATTTGGGGTATGATAAGATGAGCAAGCTTTTTGTTGTATGATCGCTCTTGATCGTAAATTCGAGGTTGTTAGAGATGCGAATCATTGTCTCCATCTCACAAGATAAGCGTGTATATTTCGAAACAAGTCTTATTAGATGAGTGGAAATAGACGCGAATACGAATATGAACAAAGAACTTCAACCTAGACGTGTCTACATGTAAACCTCCCACCTCACCATCATGTACATCTCCCGCATTTCCAACGACTTTCATTGACAGGGCAAGTCTCTCCCCCTTAGCTTAGACCCAGGAGGGCATGTTGTTGTCGATGCATGCAGTTGCAGCCTTGAACCAACATTTGGTCCACACAGACTCGAGTTGCTTACTAAATTCATAGTGATCAAGTTCATGATATTGTGCATCGTTTTAATCCCCGAGTACGCCGAAACATCGCTCTCCCCGTCCTCCTAATAACCGACCCCACGTCTCCGGAAGACGAAGGCAGCTTGGGGCAGGATATACACGTCTAGAGCGCCGGGTGGTGCCCATACCCAATCGGCGCCCTTCCAAAGATTAACCTGTGCATCCGTCGTAAACTTGGGCATCGACCTTGACACCAGGTCTGCCGCCGTAGAGATAACCATGAATATGTTATCGTTCTACGGCCACCCCAATCAGCGGTTGGACCTTTCGCGTGTGCGACAGAGATCCCCGACCATTTTGCAAAAGAGGAAATCATTTCCTCGACGTCTATGCATTTCCAGGCTTTTCTCTTGTATCAATGTGCTGTATGGCAGGTTGATCAGCCCGTGTCCACGATTAAGAACGATTCACATATTAACTTACCCAAACAACATAATTAGGCAAACCGTAGACTTGGTAACCGGCTCTCTTGGCCATTTTGGCAAAGCCTTCCGTCTCAGCTTGATTCTCAAAAGCATACGAGGGAAAATTGATTCCTGAGTCTATCAGTCATGCCCAAGATTCGGTGATTGATGTTTTCACTTACCAGATCGATGGACGTCGGCCTTGACCAAGATATTGACACCACCGATGCCGTCGAGTTCGATCTCCTCATCTTTATTGTTTCTCCAATCACCCATGCGGGCCATGTATGTCCGGCCGGTGTCATATTCTTTGTATCCCTCGGCAAGAACGACATCTCTGTCCAGGGAAGCGGACAATTTGCGACCCTTGTCGGATTCAACCCAAGAGTTGTAGTCAAAGCGACCTTCAATGTCGCGGCCTTGGTCGTAGCGATGGAACCAGACATCTGAAAGGTTATGTGTCAGCTATATAGGAGTTCCGGTACAACCGGGGGTCGTTCAGTCACTCACTGGGAACTAAGATGTCGCGATCGTGCGCGACAAAATCTTCGATGATCTTCTTAGGGCTGTCAACGATGTCGACGTCACGCCAGTAGATCCAAGAATGTTCTGGCTTCATGGTTGCCGAGAGCAAGTAATTTCGAGCCTTGCCCATCTGCTTTCTTCGCGGGCCCTGGGCGGCGAACCCATGTCTTGACTCAACGTCCATTTTCAAATCCGTGCCAAAGTCCTTTTCCACAATGGTAACGCTGCGAAATGGGATTGCATCAGTCCTTTGTTGAATTCTGTCGAGTTCTGCAGCGAGGACGGCTAGGGTGTCGTCGGAAGAATCACCAACCAAGAAACCCAGGTCGATAAGTTCATGCGGATAGGTCAGCTCGGTCAGGAGGTCGAAATATTTGATGAGGTAGGGGGAGGCATCGCGCAAAGGAGTGAGGATGAGGACGCGCTCTTTGTTGCTAAGAGCTCTGGGGGTAGAGGCGATGGGGTTGAGGTCAATACGTTGGATGGTGGTAGAGTTGACCTCGTAGGGTTGATGATGGTTGAAAAGGATCGGGGTCTGGAGGTGTTGGTTCCAGGCGACCATTTCGTTATTGCTCATTTCGATGGGAGGTTTGGCAGGGCCAAAACAGTAAAAACTGTGGGCGAGGGTTAACACGGACATTGCAACGGTGTATCAGGCAGAAGCAGCATACTTTGACATTTGTTGTGTCGAGACGGTGATCCCTCTCCATAGTAGAATGATGAGCCCCGTCAGCAAGACGGCGACGAGGAATCGTGTCCGAGTGAGGAACATCAAGACGGCTTTCCATGGTGGTAACCTGCTCTTGGCCGACTTCCATGTGACGTTGCCTTTTCCGAGCAGCATGTTTGAGGTGGTCCAGGGGATGGACAGGTGTCGGAGTTTGGATGGGTCAATCAGACGAAGGGAGGACCACAAAGAGCCTCGCTAGGAGGATGTGATCCAAGGTTGAAGTCGAGGATCGAATCGAGATTGGAAAGGGACGGAGTCGACGCAAGTGCAAGTGCGACTGCGATAGGGACAAGAAGGTGCGAATGAGGTCGTATGAGATTCGAGGCAGGCGCGGTCGGACAGTTGCAGCTGCGCTGGTGGATTGAGCACGAGCTAGCAGCCCTAGAATTCGACGGTATTTAGGAAGAGTAATGTACAAATGGCCCAAGTGGGTGGACGTCGGGGTCAGAATGAGATGAAAAAGATGCAATGATGTTATTACACTCTTTTGTCGGAGGAGGAGTTGGTGGTGGTGGTGTGGATCAGAAGCGTTGGGATGCCTCCAAGTTTGCGGATAAGACAGACTTCAGGTTCCTTGGTGACAGGAGACCAAAAGGCGGTCCAGTCAACGCTGAGGGAGCAAGTCTTTCAGATGCGAACACTTTTCAGGGCCACCTCTCAACTTTTAGGTGACTGTGCATCCTGAGTCGGGCTCTAAGTCGCCTCCCGAGAGTCTTGGACTCTGAGTCTTTGGGGGGCGGGGGGCCACTGGGAGAAGTTCAATTACTTAGGTAATTATTAGAGCCCTGGAACCCTGTAGCCCTGTAAACCAGCAAGCACACCATAGGTGGCAATTGGAATTGTTCAAGTCAGCATCCAATGATAATCCTCCAAACCTCTCGATCCTTGGTGGGAAAAGCCGTAGGAGCTCAATCCCTGAATTGCTCAAAGTCGGATTACTGGGGCAGGGCGCCCAGGGCGCGGGAGGTCCAATTTGGACAACTCCATACTACTGTAATATCATTTGATTTAGGCACTACTGGTTAAAATAAGGATGCCTAGAGGGACCTAGAGTGCTAGAGTGCAGGAGGCAATCACGGAGTACTCGTATTCCAGTTCCCACTACTGCACATTCGCGAGTATCCTCCTCCGTAGACCTCGACTTTTAATACGGCAGATCATTAACACGCTTGTGCAACCATCCTCGCCAACATGCCCCCTTTTTCATACATTCACGCCTCTCTGTGGAGGGATAAGCCCAGATACCTCGATGGACTTTTTCTGATTCTCAAACAGCAAATGTGAATTGTCAAATCATGACCAGCAGTATCCAATGCTCGTCTCTTGTGCTTTTAGCTCCCATAGTACCGCTTTTAGGGTCTTCTCGACATTTGATCTGAAAGCAAACCTGCCTCGTCCAAAAATGGCCAAAGTAATAGTACAGTTGCAAGAATGTCGTCAAATATAATCTGGTTCTGCTTGATTTTACACCCGGGATCCCGAAATATGTCGAATGTTGGTCGTCGTTAGCTGGCCATGTGTGTTGTACAGTTATTGCCGTTTTGGTTGGGCGTGTTCACGGGAGTCATCAGGGATGCAGAAGCCGGTGCCTATCGTGACTTGACATCAATCCACCAAGAAAAATCCGCGGTTGCATCGACTCTGAACTTGTTGCTGGCGACGGGGGAAGGCTCTGTAAGAGGGGTGGCGTAGGATGCGGATGATGCAAGCTTCTGTACCGTTTCCGCGACCCAGTCGAGCTGTCACTGTCGCTCTCCAGATGCACATCTCGCCAATTGTATACCTTCTCTTCCTCGAGCTCATCAGGTCCTCGTTTACGGGCAGGTTGATCGATGTTCCTTTCGGTCGGCTGGTGCTCACGCAGACGGGCAAATGGCCCGCAATGGTTGCCCCCTGGCCTGGACAATGTCTGGCGAAGCATCCAGTCGAGCAGCATCCACACAATCCGCTCGGCCCTAAGTCGCCCGTCATGCTCTGACTGTACCACTCGACCGCCGAGTTCTTGAGAGAGAATGGCCATACAGAGTTGCTCGTATTTCCCGGGACCCTTTGCTCGTTGCGTGTTGGTCTCCTTCATTTTATCTGCATGTTCGATGCCACACACCACAACAATATCAGGAGATCTAAAATCCCCTTCCTTTTGGAGTTCCCGATGATGGGTTCGTCTTTCCTGCTCCTTCTCTGCATGAGTCTTTTCTCTCCTGACCCCGGGCACGGGTACAGGCTTGACCAGGTCCTTTTTCAGTTCCTCCTCAGACATGCCAATGCTCATCTCCGGACTTTGAGACTTGTCCTTGGTCCCGATGCGACGCGGAATTGTCACCCGCTCACCATAAGTCGCTCGGTTGGGGTCTCGTTTGTAATATGTTTCAACTAGTTCATTCATGCTTTGACCTCGGATCCATGGTTCTAATTCGGCAGCAAATTGGTTATCAGGGCTGCAAGGGCGGTACCATCCCTGATTATGGGCTGGTCTGACGTTGTCGTCCAGGATGTCGGAGATGCATTGCCTAACGGCGTCCATGTCGGGACGATCCTCTCGGAGAAGAATTTTAAGTAATGCAAAGCCGTCTGAGTCTTCCTCACCTGCACTAGAAGATATCGAGGCGGGGGCGGTGATGGAATAGGCCACTGAAGAGAGGCTCCCGGTGAAGGAGTGGTCGCTTCTTCCATCTGGCAGATCCATGTCCCGCCAAGGGGATCTTCTTCCAGCATAATGTGGAACGCTGTCATGTTGGGGCATGGTCATGAGAATGAGTGAATTAGGTAAGGTGGACTGTGTTCTTTCTGAGTCCCGTGGGTAGAGAAAAGCCGGCCTAGAAGGCACGGTCCTCAGGAGGTCTGATATCGGGGGAAGTATGTTGCCTTGAGGGTATATCTTGTGTTTCTCCATCGTTCCCCTGATTGAGAAGCCTCGCCTCTCTTGGTCGGTCAATCGTCTGGCTCTGCTTTGAGGGCCGAGAATCTGACCACGTGTGTTTTGCTGAAGATGCTGCAAAACAAGGTGCCGCCGTTGGATGTGAACAATCAATGCAAGATGTGATAACTGTCCAAGCACGTGTGGTAGCAATTTAAAACCAGTATTCCACCTACAGTTGACAGAACGGTGACGAGAGAGAGAAGTATCTAACAAGGAGGATGAGAGTATTTAAGGAATCAAACCATACGCGCACAACCCTGGGCCAGCCAGCCAGAAGTAGATGCAGACCTAGCTTGTACCAACATGTTCCACTGTGGACTTGCCACTTCGAGATTTGATATTCCGTCTGCTCACAAAACAGACAGCATCTCGATCTTGTTCCAGAAGCGATTGGCCAAATAAGACGCCTCCTTCCAGCATGACAACCGAACACTCAGCAGAATGGAGCTTTCCTCACGCCAAATGGCCATGTATGGGTAGATCTGAGGTGGTGGAGCGAGGAGGGGAAGCGAGATGTTGGGTGATCGGTTGGTCAAGAATCGAAGGTTAGACCAACCTGGGGTTGGAGCAAGCAATGGTGAGCAGGGGTCTATTTAGTCATGACCAATGTGGACATGAGGCGGATTTGAATAGCCCAATATGTTGGCCTGAGCAGCTAATGGCTTCCTGGCTGGTTCGAGAGAGAGAGCGCGCCAGGATCGATCATATGCACGTCACCACAGGGGCGGTCATCTGGTCTCCTGATTCTGCTTAGGGGCACGCCACTGTCAAACCTCAGTGCCAGGCGTTGGGGTGGCCTATATTCTGGAGGTACAGTGGGTTAGTGGATGGGCAGCATTGATGAGTGAGGTGAACTCAAAATTGATGGCTTGCTAGCGCCAGTTCACCATGCCTTTCGACGATGGGAGAAGTGTTGTTATGACCATCCGGGTCATATTGGTAGGCTGCTCTCTCTCGTTGTAGGCTTGAATCATCGTTGACGGCCGTCTGAACATACAACTGCAGTGCGGACTTCAGGTTGCATGACCGAAGCAGCTTCCAGTAGTGGCACGCGCGGGAGCCCAAGTGTCAAGCCACTAGGCAGCAAGAGTGACTGGCTTTGCGAATTTCCACACAGGTTCATGGGCAAAAGAAGAGCCAGTTGGACGTTGGTGGTGACAGAGGTTCAAGAGGCTGGCTACAAGTTGCAGTTGATGATCGATGGTCGTTGGTCGTTGGTCGTTGGTCGGCTGGTTGAGCCTGAGGAAGGTCCGCCCCTGGTGGGCCTGGTGGGCGCGGTTGCCATCCGTGTTGTTATCAGTTGTCGTTGTCGTGATGGGTAGTTCCTTCCCCCAAGTTGACTGGCACCTGCCTTCCCCCAGAGACTGACCCTGGTCGTGATTGCCAAGAAATCTGATCTCAGATTTGAGAAACTTGACCCAGGACCTTAATGGCCAGGATCAGCCTCGTATCTCGCACCAACGTCGACTCGCCATTCACCTCCCGCGTCCTCGGTGGCCAGACTTTATTGGTCAATTGTGCAGTTTGCAAGGATGAGTCGCATAGCACGATGACCGATATGTGGACCCATCTCTGCTCCCTCCGCCGATGGCGGCTGCTTCCTACATGACCCACCATCAGTCCATCTTTCACGCCCTCCAACTCAGCCTCAGCGCGCCCAGGGATCTCGCCCCTCTGTCCGCCGCTCCGCGTCAGAGGCCGGATAAGCGCGTTGTTACACACTGGCGACTTGGCCGCCTGTCAAATGGATCGAGAAAGAAGCATAATCAAACCGTATCATGAGTTGGCCACAAAAGACACACCGTTGGGTATATACCTCAATATCAACATTCAAATCCAAGACATGTCTTCTCACCTGGTCCACATCAACATCTCACTGTCTTCTGGGGCTCAAGCCCGAGTTCAAGCCGTAGCCTTCCCATCCCGGAAATATCGCACTCGATGATGGGCGCCTCTCGTAAACATCACGTCAATCCGACCCGACAGTCTGGATTCGCCCCCATCCTCCTCCATTAGTCTTCCCCTGGCCCCTCTAGCAGCTTCCTCGATTCGTCCAGTCGTCGTCTCAATACCTTGACGGTCCGAACCTCCTGTTTGCGTTCCGCCTTCAATATATTATTACAGACCCCTCCAACCGCACGGAGAAGATCCAGAACGAGGTCTTTATCGACCTCAGAGAAGCGCATCGGTCCTTGCATGTCCCTGGTACCGAAATCGGGGTCGGCCAGTTTGATCAGACTCTCCATCAAGATCTCGGTGTTGGCAGGATGATCCACAGGCGGTTCGCTCGTCAACCCTCCTGGCGGGTGGTGCTGCTGCGTCTCTGGCGGTCCGTGGTCAGCCGGAAAGCTGGCTTGTGGCGACAACCATGGTGGAGTGGGATTCCCATTGGCCAAGACCGACCGCGTTGTGGCCGCTTTCTGCGGAGAGTCGTCTTGATCTGGTTGACTTCGCTCAGCAAGAGTGGGTATGGGCCAGTTTGACGTCGCCCGATCCCGACGTGGACTGACAGGCGGTTGCGGAAACCCTGTCCCGGCCCCATTGCCCCATTGCAGAATCTCGTCAGGAGTCTCGTCGTCGCTATCCTCGCCCTCACCTGCGCCGGCACGGGCATCCACTGCATCGTCCTCCGCGGCCGTGGCAAATGTCGCCTGTGTGGATAGCGAGTCCATACTGTTGCTTCGTAGGCTCTTCATCCACGGTTTGGGAGGGGCAGTAAGATGCAGTGGCGACTGACCCACCACTACCGACTGAGGGAACAACTCCTGAACAGGTGTAGATGCCTGATCATCCCTGATATCTACCGCAGTCTCGTCACCGTCATCCTCGCCATCATCTGAGGGCGTGTTTTGATACATTCGTGTCGTGACAACGCTGCTCCCGTCACTTTCGCTGGGGGTCAGGCTTCGCGTCCCCGTTCCACTGTAATTGCCCATGGCGCTGTGGAGAAACATGTTTTCATAATCAAAAGCATCCAATCTATCCTCGTGTCGCTCAGCGGCGCCATCGTTGAGCAAGTGATCCGGCACTTCGGGCACTTCGGGCTCGATTTCTTCAAGGCTTTCCTGAAGCACCTCATTCAGGTAGATCTGTTCCTCCTCCGAAGCGGCAATGGCATCATCGTCGTCCAATTGCTGCGCGGCATCCTCGTAATGCGACTCTTGGATCACCGAGTGTGGGTTGACCGCAGTGAGGTCGGCCAAGGGGATAGACTTGTGGAAGCTAGGGGTATTCTTATCGGTCCTGGCCTCACTGAGCAGCCGAGAGTTGTTGGTTGTCGGCTGCTCAACATTAAGATACGTCTGCGCCTGTGGAGTCAACGGAGGGACTTTGGAATCTGAATTGTCTCTCTGATGTCGAGTCGGACTCCACCCCACACCGGCATCTGTATTTATGGGGCTCTTTGCCGCCTTGTACTCTGGAGAGCCGGTGTACCATTGTTCGGGGCTCTGAGAATTGGTGAATGGACTTGGAGTCCGGGCACTCTGGATACTACGTCTCCATGCACCATCAGCTTGAGCCTTCTCCTTGAGATCACTAATTCTTGCTCGAAGACCTGTCATTTGCTCACGAATCTCCTTGGTCGATCGACTCGAGGTAGCTGACGGAGAGCGGGCAATAGCGGTCGTCGGGCTGCTGGTCACCATGGATATGTTCTCTTTGGAGCCGGCTGCGAGGGTGTTGATACCAAGACCGCGTGGATGGAAGTTTTCTGGCGAAGTGTTGGAGCTGCTCGGTGTATCTGGGGTGGCGTCGGCTTCCTTCAGCGTCCGGAGTGGAGAGTTGAAAGTCCGACTGCTGCTTGCTGGAGAATTGCCGACCAAGCGGGATGATGGAGAATGCTCCTGATACAACCGCTGCTGCGGGTTATGCTGGTACTGGTGTGGTGGTTCTTGCCGTCGTCCATATTCCAAGGCGCTTGCCGATCTCTCTGGAATAATGGACAAACGTTTCAGCGCAGTGTTGGGAGTGGAGTCGCTGCCACCTCTCGAGTGGGTTACCGAATTGATCCTGACCAAGGGATACAGAGATCGAGACTTTCGGTTGTTGATCCCCGCCAGTGAGATGGAGCGATATAGCCCTCCAGCAGGTTGGTGAACGTCGTTCATGTTGGGGGATGATCGGGGTGACATGAGAATGCTATGGCGCGCCTTGGTCAAATTGTCCTCCATGCTCACCAGTCTCTCCCTCGCATGCTCGAGAATCCTCTCTGCACGTTCGTTGAGCAACACCATGTCGTCTTCGGCAGTCGTGGTGATGGCGCTATTCCGTTTACTGGGATTCGCGTCGGCATCCTCCTCTTCTGCTTTGGCGACATCGGCGGCCAACCGTCCATTCATGATCCTGGAGGTGTCGAAGTCTTCCCAGTCGCCAACATCGGACCCGCTGCTCGACGAGGAGAGTGTTCTCGGTCGATCCGTCAGGACAGGGGTGCGGGCGGCGGGGGTGGGAGACGGGGGGTCTGGCACGGTGGAGGTGTAGCTGATCATACTCTTCGTTGAGACTGGAGTCGCCTCTTCTCCAATGTCGCTCAGAGGGGCTCCGTGTTCGTAGTTATTGAAATCTGTGTTGAGGGGCGGGACGGATCGAAGGGGCAGGCGAACTGGCGTAGCGACTCCAAACTCGAGAGGAAGTTCTGGGTCGCCTTGAGCGGAGCTCAGCGACACGGCCGAGTCTGGCCGCGGGGGAGGAGATGATATAACATGCAGGGTGGGAGAGGATGGGAGAGGCACCGGACTGGTAGAAAGAAAGGGATTGTATGGCAGGATCATGTCCGGGTTTGTGAGAGTTGGAGATGGAGGGGCATCGTAGCCGTAGGGAGGAGGGTGGGTGTGTTGGTGGGCATGCGCAAACCCAGCCATGGGAATAGATGGTCAAAGCCCGATCGGGCGATGGAGTTGTAGAATCTCCAAGATTGATTGACGTGTGGACTTTTTCAATATGGTGTCACAGGCGTTAGCCAATGGCCCCGTGCACAGAGCCAACGGATGTCATGCCAGGACGAAAGGTCGCACGGACCTGAGATTGTGTGTGTCAATCGGACGGGTCTTTGCGCAGGATATAATGGATTGTTCTTGGGTCAGATCTGGATCGAGGCGTCGTAAGAAGCGGGTATGAATCGTGGTTGCGGTCGTGAGGTGGGTGGAGGAGACGGGGACAAATTCGAGACGTGCAGACGGTGGGAGAATTGAGAGAATCGAGTCAAAACAGGCGATGGTGCTTTGGTGCTGGGAGCCGCAATGGCAGGGCAGGGAGGACACCCTCCAGACTCCAGAGCCTGGCACTGGAGAAGCGAGCTGGCAGAGATGACGGGCAGTGGTGGGCCAAAGAGATCAAGTGGGTGATCCAAGACCTCGAGGCGTGGGATTTCCTGGATTGAAGCCAGGATGTGCTGGGCCCGTAAGCTCAAGTTGGTCTGGTCTGGCGGTCGGTTCCTTGCAGTTTTGCAAGGGATCGCCGTTTTGATTTCGGTGGAGAAAGTATGCCAAAAAATTAACCACCAGTACCAGGGCCAAATGTCTGCCGATCAGCGCCTTGTCAGAGATGAACTGACATGTCAATGCAGGTTCAACCTTGACTTCATGCGTTCGTGGTACCTTGAATGGTCCTAGACATGGTGGTGTCCTCTGATAAGAATGTCGAAATAAGTCTGTACAGTAGGCAATGTTTGCTACAAAAAGTCCTCAACAGAGGGCCCCATGGCCTGTATTGATCAGGAGGAGGGCACGAGAGGGACCGATAGGCACGACCTTGCCTAAAAATTCAGCCTCCATAGTCTTTCCTGCATGCCTATAGGGGTCTCGCTGAGGGCTGAATCCCTCAAATGGGAAAGCCTGTGCGGAGAGATAATTAGGCTTTAAGGCCCTGGACCATGGATTTTGCGGGCGCCATCTCGGGTTCGTCATGGCCCGGTAGCCCCGTCCCTGGGCCGAGGGCCTTCCCTCCCCTGGCCTTTTGGACCACATAACAGCCCGAATATACCTAGCGGACACATTATTGTTTTATAAAACCGCCCGCCAGCACTGGAATCAAGTGCTTGTCACTCAAGCGATTGAATCATGTACTTAGATTGCCCCCTTCGCAGTGTAATATCATCACGTGTGGCCAGGGTGATCCACTGATATGCAATCTGGAAAGAACACTTGCATGAGGGCTGTCACACGAGGCAGGCATCACCGAACACAGTCCAAGTTTCATGCCATGTCACATGATTTGAATCCACGTGAGCTCGTCGTTCACTTCACGTGTCTGTCCTTCCATATCTCAACTTCTTTCATCTCATCCTCGCCACCACTACAACGACGTCTTCGGCACCAGAAACTTGCGCCCATTCCAGACCCATAGATGCCTGCTCTTGTCCTTCTACCTGCTTCTCCATCCGATCTAGAAGCCGTCGCTCGAGTTCAGTTCGCTGCGTGTGCTTCAGACCCAGGGTTTTCCACCGTCTTTCCAAATGGCCCAACTCTTTCCTGCCTCACTCACCTGGTCCGGTCATACGAGAACGAGATGGACAATGACCTCACAGCCCATCTCATGATCGTCAAAGAAGCCATGGAGGGCGAGGTAATCAGCTTCGCCGTCTGGCACTTTTGCCCACCCATCACCCCGAACCAGGAGGATTCTGACCTCCAGCATGGCGACTTTCTATTTCCCAATGACGCCAACAAAGACGCCGGCTCTAAGATTATGCAAAATAGCCAAAAGAAACGGCAAGAAGTTGTGGCCAATCATATCGGTCATGGTCGTCCGTATGCTTGTAGGTTCACCCCTCCCAAATCAGTGCCTCTTGCAACCCTTTCCTCACCAACTCCCCCGCACGCATACAGATCTTGCCGCTCTTGGTACCACACAGAAATACCAAAACCACGGCGCCGCCAAAAAGCTCCTCGACTGGGGCTTAGAGCGAGCCGACGATAGGGCAATGCCTGTCTACGTCGAGGCAACTCCTGTTGCTCAGAAACTCTACCAGAAATATGGATTTCAGGAAGTAGATACCTTGCCCTTGGAGCTTGCGCCCTGGGGCAAAGGTAATCAGTCCAATCTGTGCATGATACGAGAATCTAAGTATTGAGCCTCTTCTCATGCAGCTGCGCCAGATCTCAACATTTCCGGTCTTCTTCCCTGACCAAGACTCTTAGCATCCACCCCAATGTGGCCCTCGATGGTGAGAGAGAGGGATTTAAGACCATTGGTCTGGAGCTAGGCTTCAGGCTGAGATGGTTCGACACCGATGACAGGCCCTACGAGTACACTGGCCGCATCATCCAAACTCCTAATCCTGGCTCCTTTTACGCCAGAGTTACCTCTGACCCACGTGGAGCCGTGATCCGCCAGGCAAGCAGGAACAGCGTAGAAGAGGAGACTGACAAGCGAAAGGAAGGAAGGATATCGTTCTCAGCCTTCTGCTTGCTCCTCTGTCCGGACCAGATGAGGCTTTGACCCGATTTCGACCTGACAATGGTAGTCCCTTTCTTTATAGGCTGCCCTTTACGAGGACCAGTGTCAGTGGTGATGCTGTGAATGTGGAAATAGGATCCAGATTATGTTGGACTTGTCCTAGGATTGCTGATCATATAGCTAGCCGATACTTGCAACAGAGAAACGTCTCATCCTCTGAGAACCTCCCATCTATGTTCATGATGATAGCTCATATATGGCAGTATGTATTACCAACATATCAAGCAACATATCATGTGTCCATCGACTTCTTCATTATTCAATGAGGCCGCCACGGAGGTTCCGACCCTGGACCAGTCATCCACTGATCTGTTTGTGAACATAAGAGTGACATGGACTAATGTGATGTCTGGAAAAGTGAATACTGATCTTGAGGCCCCACGAGGACAGCTGTGAATGCTTCACTTTCCTATCGTGTTTCATTCAACCAGTCACACATTCATTTCTGACCAGCCTCCATCAAGCTATATATATCTCCCATTTCTTTCCTTTCGCTGTGTCCCCCAAGAGCTCACTATCCACTCACAAGACTGACAGCCGTGATGCTCTCCACGATCCAATCGACAACCGACAACCAAGCTTGTGTCTGGGCCTTGTTGTGATATCTCCCACCGTTTTCCTCACTCCTTCCTCCTCACCAGATACACATCGGTGTCAGGGTTCGGTGCAACAGTGCGCACCCAAACCATATCGAAGCCCGATCCCTACTCACAAGAGTCAAACAAAGGTCCTCGATACCTTCCAACGATGGCACCTCCTCAACAGAACACCGATACCAATATCAATAGCAATACCAACATGAATATGAACACCAACCCAAACAACCCCCCCTCCAACCTCACTCAGCCCGAAACCCCCGAAGATGCTAGGTTCCGGCGATTTTGCACCCACTACATGGACAACTACACAGCGACATCAGACCAGTGGATTGTGCGTGGAACTATCCTGAGAGTGGCACAATCATATCAAAACACCAGTCAAAACACGGAGATACTGAACCTGTTTGCCCGACTAGTTGCTCAATTCATCTCATGCGACCCAATTGCCGTTTTGAGAGATCCACAGGGGGCGATGGTCTTTCTGGAACGGTGGAAGAACTTTGAAGATGTACATGGTCCAGATCGAATGGATATGAGCACGTCCGTAGACGGACCAGATCGGATGGATATTGATATCCCCACGAGCACACCGTTGCCGTTACCGTTACCGTTGCCATTGACTTCAATCTCGGCTTCGGCTTCAGCTTCCTGGAACGATAGACCGGTGCCTGTCAAGAATAAGAAACGGAAATGTCCTTTCAGTCGCTAACTCTGACACTGACACTGACGGTAATGGGCTGAATCGCTCTTGGATATCCATCAGTCGCACCGGAAATGGTCATGTTGGACCTGTCGGCCGCCAGACTTCCATCGTTCAACAGAGGGTCAGTGACAAACTCAACCGTGGCTGGGATTGGGATTGAGTTTGATGACGTCGATGACGGTGCGATCCCACTTTTGAGAGGCAATGGCCAATAATTGTAGGGAGAGACTTGGTCGCAGAGAAGATGAGAGGCGAGAGGGTGAGAGAGAGATGAAGAAAGGGAGAGATTGTTTGAATTATGGCTGTTTAGAGAGATGTTGAGGAGAGGTCACGTGTGAGAACATCACTCAGAGCTTCTTACCGACATAAAATAAGGTACCAGTATTCGTACAATAATAATAGGAACCTCCTTATTTCGACAACCTTGCCTCACCCTTACCAAGTATCATTAAACTTCAAAATCCTATACAACGTACCTAGGTATACATTGTCCGGTCAACAAGATCCAGGTGACAAGCTACCTACCTACCTACCTACCTACCTACCTACCTACCTACCTACCTACCTACCTACTAGCTCAACCTTCAAAGGTCATCACTAGGAGCTTTTTGCGTACTCTTTGACCAGGATCTCTTTTCTTTATTTGACATCCGTACAAAAAGCACACCTTCCACCATGCACGCCACACTTAGACTTTTCCGACCTATGGTTCGATTGACATTGTTCACTCGTTCGAATTGCGGATTATGTGATACGGCCAAGGCAAATGTCGGCGAATATCTCAAACTCCAACAACAGCAACAAAAGCAGCAGCAGCAGCAGCAGCAGCAGCATAAAGGGACAGAATACTCCGAAGTCGACATCATGACCCCAGAGAATCAGAATTGGCGACAGATCTACGATTTCGATGTTCCGGTCCTACATATCGATCGAGATCTGAAGCCAAATGAGATAACTACCATTTACTCGGCGAAGAAGAAGTTATTTCATCGGTTCACGGCGGAGGAAGTACGTGATGCGGTGGATGTGGTGGGAATGGATGAGGGAGAGGAGGTGGTGGAGGGGAAGTCGTGAAGATGGATGGACGACACCCAAGAATGAATGGATTCTATGTTGAAGGTTGTACCCGACTAAAAAAAAGAGGAACCTTCTATCTACTACACCTTCGACTGTCCCGAGATGATATTTGCTGCACCGTATGCTGCACCCTTGACAGCCTGTGCAGCAGCATGGCCGAAAGTGCCTTTTGCCTTGGACAGTGACTCGGCCATGAAGACAGGTACGGCAGTCATGTCATTGACGACGGAGATCTGAAAATTGGGGGTTTGGGTTAGAACAAGATGACATGACGACCAACGTGGCAGGCGACACAGCTAGAGCATCAACTCACCATTTGGAAACCCTCATCGGCATATCTCCTGGCAAAGTCGCCATTAGGGCAATAAATGCCCGACTTCTTACCCGCAGCAGCGGCAGCCTTTCGCACTCGACTAATTGCTTCTTTCAATTCTGGATCGAAATCGCCTCTGACGGGATGACCGATATTGTTACCAAGATCCCAGGGTCCGACAAATAGGACATCGATGCCGTCGACTCTTGCGATTTCTTCGACCTAGACAACAAAAAAACAAGAAACGATTTCATCAGCCAAAGCCCTTTGTGCAGTGCATTGTAGCTGGCGAAGCCATGACACGCCACATCCACAGACACTGATCAGATACTTAGGCACTCACCACGTTCAAAGCCTCCTTGGTCTCAATCTGGACAATCGTGAGGAGATGTTCATTAGCATTATTCATATACTCCAGACCGGACAAATTTCCCTTGACGTCGAAAGCCCCCATTGAAAACGGACTACCAAACCCTCTTTTTCCCACAGGAGGGAATTTCGCAGATTGAACCAGTTTCTTGGCGTCTTCGACCGAGTAAAGCAAGGGAACGATGATTCCATGAGCGCCGGCGTCCAGGGCGCGTTTGACCATCCAGCCTTCATTGGCGGCGATGCGAACGATAGGTGAAACTCCAACGGAGGATACGGCGTGCACGGATTCATGCATTTCGGCATCTATTTGCGAGGAGGGGAGATGGGTGAGTGAAGGGATTTGATTTTGGATGGGTTTTAGGGGAGACAAGATAAATGGATGGATAGATAGATAGATATCAAAAACACTTACCTGCAATATTTCCATGCTCTGTATCGATACACACCCAATCAAAGCCAGATCGAGCAATCGTTCTAGAGAGGTATGTGCCTGGTAACATCTGCCATGCTCCAAAGGATAGGCCGGAGCCGGTGTTGAGGGCCTTGAGGAGGGAGTTTGCTGTTTTCATGGTAGAGGCCATGTTGAATTGAGGTTGTTGAATGAGATTTTGTGTCTTGCGCTACGCTGGTGTGGATTGTGTGTGAGTGATTGTGTGTGTGATTGAGTGAGTGGAATGATCCCTTCTTTCCTTTCTCCGGCGTACAGTATAATCAGTCGTCCCTTCCCCGCACGAATCTATGTATATCGGTAGATCCCGTAGGTATTTGAAATATAGATTTCAGAGTGTCTGGTACCTCAGGTATCTGACAGTGGAATGAAATGATAGAGAGGAATACAAAAAGACAAAGAAAAGAGGAATGAAGATCTGAAGATGAGATGTGTACACAAGTAAGAGAAGCAAATTGTATCGTGTCAAGCTCAAGGAAGCACTAAGTAGTACCGACCAGATGTTGTAAAATTACCCCTCCGCCTTAATGTCATTCAATAATGATCAACTCACTCCGCATCTTTCTCTACTGATTTGTTCCGAGGAGCCTGGAGGACAGACACAAATTCTTTCGTCATTCGTAACGGCGCGGGGTATTCATTCTTCTCATCGGACGTCACGCCGATGACGCCGAGGTCTTTTCCCGTCGAAACCATCTACTATGGAGTACCACTTACTCTCGCCGGGTCAATGTCCGCCGAATCTCGAAATCTCGAATCTCGAATCTCGTATCTTACTCGACTGGTGGGCAATGAGTGCCGTGTTACACCAAAGACACTCGCCAACACTCCAACGAACGCTCCTCTCCACGTGGTCGTGTACCGGTTCGTGCTTTGTCCTCGGCCAGCAATAGAATTGGCCCAATATCCGTCAATCTATCATTCAACAACCCACTCCTTCAAGAATAAACGCTCTATTGGGTTCAAAAAGTCCATTGGTGGTTACTCTGTCTCAAGGTAGGTACTAAACAAGACCTACCTAGCAATATCCCTCAACGCCCGCCACTTCATTTCATGTCCCAAACCAACTTCATATCGTGTCTAACCAGGCTTCATCCTCGAGGGCACCGCTCGACCCTCTTCGTCCTTGACTCGGCTGCATCGACCCCCATCACCAGTCTCCAACAGGATCCTGTCATCTCGACCTTTTCTCTTTTCTCCCTATGCTCGTCCCCCGGCTGTACACCGACACACAGGCTTGCTCCCGTATGGCAACGGGACGGGACGTCCATTGGACTTGCCACCGTCCAATCATCCACTCAACCCACTCTATGGTACCAACATCTTCCACCATGCCAGTGTTGCTGAGCTTTGATCATTGCCACAATGTGGTCTCCACGACCTAACAATACCGAGACTAGCAACCGTGACTCGTGACATCGAGTGGCAGCCTCCCCATGATGCTGTGCAAAGGTACCATATACCGCCATCGTCCCTGTGGCATAAATAGTCACGTGCCAAAATCGCACTAAACACTTTCGAATATGTGAGTCTGTATCAACATCTTTACTCCTGCCCAAACCCGAGTGTTTCTTCAACCGCCGTTGAAAGCTTCGAGTTGAGCACATCATAGCTCTTGTATGGTGGTAGATCAAGTCGATTGAAACTGAAACCTCTGTTAGTATAACCGTCCTCCATCTCATCTTCAACAAAAACGTACCATGTGTGACTCTTAGGCAGAGCATTAATCTCCCCTGCCTTCTCAATCGTGAATCGCCGAGGGCCATCGCTGCCCTGCAGATCCTTGAATCCGTTGACTGGAATTCGCGATGTACCTGTCGCGAACTGGAGTAGACGACTCTTTTGTTCCGCGTCCCAGGACCGAATCACCTTCCAGAAGTGCTGAATCACCTCGTCCTGTTCCTGGTAACCACGGTAATCCGTGTGTTTCTTCCAGTCTTCCACGTCAATGTCGGCGATACCGCCGATCAGGAGCTCAAGTTCTCGCTCGTCAAACACGTTGACCAGATCCGCCGGAATCAGCTCATTGAACCCCGTGATGAATGCATTGAATTGCTCTTCAACACGCTTCTGGATCTTCCACTCCGTCACCAACCTGCACATTTGTTAGTACGTGAACATATTATCGAAAGTCTTGACATACTCGACGTATTCTCTCTTGTTTTCGTTCGTCACCGGAATGTCTCGACCACCTGGTTTCAAGTCGATGGTCTTGGTCTCACCAAATTGTTCGTCCTCAATGGAAAAGGTCTGGTCTAGGATATCGGTGATGTCATTATCCAAGGTCCACGTCAGATTCTTGTGGTACTCCTCGTCCACGCCTTCCATGTCGTTGATGGCAACCTTCTTGCGCAGCATCATCTTGTAGAATGCTCCAATAAAGAACGAATCAAGGAAGCGACGGTGGAAGATAGCCAAGCCCACCACTCGCCCGATAAACTTGAAGTAGTTGAGATGTTCTGGGTTGATGCCCGAGTGAGGGTTGATCTGGAGAGTGTAGTTGTCGTGGGCCGAATATTCGAACAAACAGTAAAAGGGATTGAACATTTCGTGCGAAAGCAAAAAGAAGAATTCACTACCACCTGTTAGTCCGCCATACTCATCGACGGTGTGCTTCACTTACCGAGATAGACCGCCATAGTCAAGGCCGTCTTCGCCATCAAACTTGATCATCAACCTCTTCTTGAGATCGGTAGCGCTCTGTCGCATGATCTCCGCATACGAATCTTCGAAAATGGCTCCACGGCGCACCTTGATGTGACACTGGCCCGAGAGAATGCGTAAAGCGGGTTGGGATCGGAAGTAGATGAGCTTCCTCCTGAAATCACGTTTGTACTGAGGCACGCCTTGATCAAGCGAGGACGGCAGCCTGGGGTCGTCCCATGTCGTGGTCTTCGTGTTGTGATCGACAAAATAGACCCGTGCAGTGTTGGTAAGTCGCATTTCCCACCCGCTCGGCAGAGGACCCAACTGTGAAACGGGTTGCTGTTGAATCGTGGTGTTGTTGCCGGCCGGATTGTTTCCGTACATCCGGATGTATTGCTGGCGCCGGGGATCGACCCAAGTGGTGGTTCGAGTGTTGTGATCGACAAAGTAAGCTCGTCCCTCCGGAGTGTGTCTTTGCTCCCAGCCAGCTGGTAGCTCGCCAGTGCCCGCGGTGGTGGCTCCCGTTGCCATCATGGAAACGGCGTTTGGCTGCGAAGGAGATGTTCCACGAGAATCCTGGAGGTTGGGCGAGTTGGATCCTGTGCGATCTTCTGGAAGCATGCGGTTCTGGTGTCGTTGTCGTTCGATTTGCATGTTTGCCTCAACACGGGTCCTCTGTTCGGATTCGCTCAGGTGGTTGGATGGTCGAGTCCAGGTGGTGGTTCGAGTATTGTGGTCCACGTAGTATGTTCGGCCGAGATTATCCTCCCTGCGTTCCCAGCCTGCGGGTAGTCGACCTTGACTATCTTCGAACGAGCTGAAGCCGCCAGATCTTGCAGCACCTGTGCCGTTGGCTGAAGGCAAGGTCGAGCTCGAACCATTTGCGGTGAGGGGAGCTGCTCTGGCTTCCCCGGAACCCGACGTGGTCGTACGTGGTGGGACAGGGCTTCTGCTACGAACTGGCATATTTGCGTTGACGTTGGTGTTGCTGGGGTATGAGCTCGATCCATTGACACTGGGGGCGGTGCTTGGGGCGGGGCGGTTCTGTTGGGTGGGAGGAGGTGCGGTGAGGTTAGTGGAAAGATTGACAATCAGTTTTCCGTGGACCACGAGGTTGTCGGTGGACTTCTTCAGGTCGCGGGTCAGCATTTCTGCATCAAGTTAGTGTGTGAGTTGTTTGGTTGAGGCTCATTCCTACCGTCTCCGCCCATGTCTAGGTCCAAAACGTCGCCAATTCTGATGTTGATGACACCGAGGAAACCCTGGTCCTTCTTCTTGAATTTCTTCTGGTCGAAGATTTGTATGGCTAATATGCTGTCCTCGGTCACTTTCCTAGGGTGGAGGTTAGGCTGAAGTGTGCAGGTGGGAAGGATCGGATGGCTAACATGTCAAAGACCTCGTTCCAATAAGGGTTCAAGGTCTTTCGTATGACCGAGGTGGTCCGCGTTTGTTCACCACCAATGGTCGCAACGGCAAAAGGGTCGGGGAAACCTGACAGATATGAGTCAAGAGGCCTTGGAATGTGATGATTGATGATACTCACGAAAGACATCTCTTTTGTACAGCCCGTCGGCAGCGATGACTGTTCTTGGTCAGCACAAGGTGAACAACAGACTCGAGTGAAGACTGAAGGTATTTACGTACTCGTGACTCGGAGATTGGGGTCCCTGTGACAGAAATAGTCAGTAACGTTGGAACATGAAGCGATCATGGCAAAGAAGACATACGCAGGCAGATTTCCCTCGGGCATGCTGAACAGGTAGCCGCGTAAGAGCGGCGGGTGAGGTCAGGCTTGCGCAGCTCTGATGTGGGCGGGGTAGACTGCAGACGGGATGAAGAATTGGAAATAACTTCAGAGGGACAAACTGTCGGCAGGAAGAGTGATGAAGAAGGCCCTGCCTGTTGGAAAGTCGATGTGGTTGAGTGTTATGAGAGAGATGGTAGAGTAACGAACGGGTTAACTTGGAAATCTAAGGTGGATGTTGGCGATGGCGAGCGATGGATGGCGATGCAGTCAGTCGGTCTTTCTCTCTGCACTGTGAGTCTGGAGGTGGCTTGTCTCGTCGTATTCGCCATTTTACAGCTGCGGTAACACTTGGACTGGCACCTGCAGGCATGGTTTGAGAGCCCAAGGACGAGGGCGAGGGCCGAGGGGCGACAGAGGGGCGTTTGCATGGGGGATGGATGCCTAGAGTGCCGTTGTGGTCCTCGGGGTCCGCCTACGAATACCTAGGGCTATGGTCGGGGGGGTCTCGAGGCAGCTCCAGCTCCCCCCGGATGTGGCTGTATGGGTACCGGCAGAAGGCGAAAGGGGTTCTTTCGGCCCTTGTGGAGTCAATGCATGGTTACCCTGACTCACGGTGGCTATCCGCAGTCTTAGCTGCTGGTTCAGCATCAAAGTTGGTTGACTTAGGCACCTATCCAGGTGGAGGGGGTCCTAACCTCATGGTTCCAGTTAATGGCTCATGTTCTATTCTGCTTCTGCAACTAAGCAGACTATGTGGGAAACTCTTTGGTTTCTCTACGCCCAGCATCTGTCTGCATACCAGGCCCTCATGTTCCACAAACGAGAGAAATATTGTCCTGGCAGGTGTCTAATTCATACTTGTACAATGATTTTCGGAGCAATCTAAACACCAACTCCATGACCTGGGGAGAGGGGGGCAAGACAAACGAGGCGCAGTCCACTTGCCTTGAAGCCGAGAGTCGGGCTCTTACAAGTTGGCGAGTCGAGTGAACCAACGACCAACCAACCCAATTTACTCGTACGCTTATCGTAGTCGTTTCCTTGTTTAGCACGGGCAGCCAATCTTGATGGACTGGCTACACATTGCTCTCGGAAATGGGATACGTGGCGTGGCATGCAAACATACCTGAGTGTATTTTGCACCACGCAAGAAGATATCCACATATCAAAACCCAGATCTATTTCAGTACCTATCCATGCTTGCAAGCGGAACGAACACGCAGTATGGCGGTTGTGGTTGTATGAGGGACCAATGGGTGTGAAGTCATGATCGGTCATGATTGCATAAGACTACCAATCGCAATAGGTACGGAATGCAACAGGGTGGCGAGGAATCGATGATTGAGGAACCTTTTTTGCTTGGTAGTTTGGTGTCAGTGAAAAGAACAGTGGGCCCTAGAGACCCTAGAGATTCTTATCGAGCTGTAATAGTCCTCAAAAAGTAACACAAAAGGCCTACGAGTGATAAGTTGCCCCTTTGATGGTGGGTGGCTGTGAGGTTCAGATAATACCATCCATCTTACTGTGTTCTACACTAATCTATAAGTCGTTGGTACAGGGTTATATGGTTGGTAGATCATACCCAGACTAATGCCTAATTGACCCCAGAATCTCATCAAAATCTCTCAAGTTTGCCTTTGAGGACACACGATCTGATATAGGGTAGTACTTAAGTCGACTATGATAACGAATATCCATGGAGTTCGGTAGCCGCTCTGCCTGATTACTTATGTGTCGCCACTCTGTATCCCATACACAACCCATGTGTCGGATATTGAATTCCTTTCGGCTGATCCAAATCGAGAAGTGCGTCTTGAAAGTCTGTCGCTATATTAATCACATCTCATTGCGGTCAACAAGACTATATTTTCCATGGCCTCTTGGATGCATGCTACTAGTCACATATAAACTCGTGAGGTCGCGTGAGGAGAGATGCCCGTTGGCAAATTCTTAAACCCATGCCTACTCCTGGTGTCTGCCAACATCCATCTCCTAGTCACTCTGGCCGCTCCGGCGAGATGTCCTTATGCAAACGATCATTCCCTTGATCCCGTCAATGGGTGGTTGTCATCGACACGTCGTGTCCCAGTAGCACAGCACATGGGTCATGGTAGCGCTAACCTGTAGGTCTTATACCCCTTGATAGAGGCCGCCATCACAGTCGCTTGCAATTGTGTCGCAGGCTGAATAGACATCAGCTTCACCGTCCCTTAGTAAGGTGCATAACCGCGACCTCGACCTCGAAAGCTACTACCTCCTCTTGGCGCTCCTCGAGGACTTCCGAATCCGCTACCGCCATATGAGCTGCCACCGCCGTAGCCACCACCTCCATAACCTCCTCGACCACCTCCAGGATATCCGCCTCGGCCTGCGCCACGGGGACCACCTCTTCCGCGACCTCTAGTCATTCCAGGAAGATTGGTTCGCTTGGGGACGACCTGATGTATCATGTTAGCAGAGCTCTTGGGTCAGCGAGTATGGTCTCCTACCTTGAGGTTGCGGCCATGGAAAACACTCTCATTAAGAATGAGTGCCGGAGCCACCAACCCAGCGTCTGAAAACTCCACATAAGCATACCTGCGCGAAATGCCAATTAGCCATCCATCTCTTGCCAGGTAGCATGAAAAGATGTGATTTTTAAAATTCAATGAATCCGGCTCTTGAGGTGGGAAAATAATGTGTAATGCATGTACGCAGGAATTTTTTCAAACCCACCCCTTTGGATGACCAGTAAACTTGTCCAGTAAGATTGTGACTCGGTTGATGCTGCCTGGGCCACTGGCAAAATGTGCCTGGATCTCTTCGGGAGTAGCAGCGTAGTCGACATTGCCCACGAAAATGCTGCGCGCGTCGACATCTTCTCGGTCTTCGCGTTGCACTCCTTCGGCGTGCGGATCGAGCGAACTCTGCATCTCCCGTAACTTGGCAGCTTCAGATTCCATCTCGGCTACACGACGCTTCATGGCTGCGATCTCTTCCTGTACAGCAACTTTGTCAGAATCAAGGGTGAACCCAATCAGATATTGATGTTGCTCACCTCTTCATCAGCGACTTCCTCCTTGTCATCGCGACGGTCGTCCTTGACTTCAGCATCTTCAGGCATCTCGATCGTGTGGACTCGAATTGGACGACTCGGTAGATTAGGTTCGAGGGGTTGTGAAAGATTAGATGGTAGTTGTGTGTACCAGGGATTTGCTCGAGGCTACAAGTCGAAACTTAGGAAATGCGGGCTCAGGCCGACGTTGAGAAGATTGAATGTAAGCGGTGCTGGGGTGATGTGGGAAATTGGCAATGAAGACAGAAGGTAGAAATGGGAAACGTTGGTTGAGGTGAGAGAGAGTGAAATATTTTGAAACTCAAGTCGCTGGTTGGTGATGACGATGGCCCTTGTTGGAATTGCAGCCAAAAGCTGATGTTGACATGGACTGATGGGATGGCCTGGCTCTTAGTGGATGACTAAGACGGACTGCGTGATGTTCGGCCCTGCGGACAGGTACTACAGAATTAGGACGCTAATTAGGGCCAAATATTTTAATTAAGCCAGTTATTAGGCCAGTTCCCGCTACGATGTGTGCTTAGAACAGACTCAAAGTTCCCTGAAAGACCGCCAAAGTCGCCTGGTGTCTCCTAAGAACACACCACTTGCCAGGTACTTTACTTAATCTAGGAACCTACTGTGGTTAGAGCCCCATGAGGAGCTGTTGCCTGCTCTGCCTGGCGTGCCCTCGTGCCTCGTGCCTGCGGTGCCTGCCAAGATGTTCCCCAGACTGCCGAGAATTTTCAAGTGACTGGGCTACCGCATGCAATGCTGACCTAAGCTGTATTGATTCCAACCACACAGTCCAGATATTCAATGACGATGATTATTGGAAGCGCCAACCGCCAACAAATGCTAACCATCTCTCCTGTCTTCTCATGACCATGCTAACTCCGATTATGCCGCTAACAGAAAAGATACAGAATCTTCAAGTTCACACCAGCTCCCCATTGCCCTCACCTCAGCACCTCCTGTCTCAGCTAAACCTTGGACCGCCAGTCCCATTTCCAACCCAGACAAGCCCATCGACTCAAGACGAATGTCACCATGGACAAGCCAAGCACGGCACACATGAATGCCACCAGCATCTGTGGACTAACAGCCTGTACAAGCTCACCACTGATGGGGACACCAATCAAAGTCGCTAGACTGGCGATGAAATATAGAGTTCCATAATAGCGGCCAAATTGGTCAGCCTGGCAAAGTTGACCGATGCAAGCAGGTGTTAGTGCCATCCAGCTTCCCGTACCGAACCCGAACAAGGCTGTGAAGACGTAGAGAGCCGCCAGACTGGTGTGACCAAATGGGAGCCACAGGACCAGCATGACGATAAGGGTGAAAACAATCATGATGAGAAGAGTATTGAATCGCCCAATCTTGTCCGAGATATACCCTGGGAGAATCCGGCCAAAGCAAGATACCGCATTCATGACCGCTATCACATAGAAGCCAGTCGCCTCTGGGTAGTTGTCACCATAGTTGGCGTAGGTTGGAAGTATACCTAGTGCTCCGAACAAGACGATTTCAAAGCCAAACACGGAAATGGTCAGAAAGGTGAACCTCAAATCACCGAACAGACCCAGAGAGATGAGTCTTCGTGTCTTTGCCTCTTGTGAAGGAGGAAGCCTTGGTTTCATCAAGACATTGGCCGTGGCTAGACATGCCAGGAACACAAATCCTAAGATGCGGATGGACCAAGCGTAGCCATAGCGAGGTAACGTCGACCGAAGGACAAGAGGGATAGTGGTGCCACCAAAAGAAGATCCAACCATGGCCAGTCCGTGTGCCATTCCACGACGCCGTTTGAACCAGTGGCTGACCACTGCCAATCCTGTTGTGCACAACGTGGCTCCTCCAATACCCCCCAAGAAACCCAGGCATAGGAGAAAGTGCCAGTAAAGCCGACATTCCGCCAGAAGGAACATCATGATGATATAACTGATGCTACCGAGCAAGGCAATCCATCGTGGTCCGTACCGATCAAAGAGAGGACCGACCCAAATGCCCAGGCCGAGTGAGAGGTAGACAAAGACCGAGGGGATCCAACCGACGTCTCGAGCTGTGTAGTGGGAAAGCTGATTCGAGTGCAGGTATTCTTGGATCGTGCCTATCGAAACCATGAAGCCAAAGGAGGCGTAGAGGCATAGAAATGACCCGAGCAGAACGAGCCATGCCTGCAGGCCTCCTTCGGGGAAGTCATCGGATGCCACTTGGTCCAACGGGTCCTCAACGTCGATGGAACGGCGGTCAATGTTTAACCGGGATTCGAGATCACCATTGTGCGTGGCTGACGGTGGTTTTGGTTCATCGACTGGCGGGATTTTACTCGTTTGTTCTTCGACTAACAGTCCTACCTCACCATGTGTTTCATTGTCGGTGTTGGAAGCAACAAGTTGAACAGCAGGCGAAGAGACAATATCCATCGTTTTCAGGTGTATTGACTATCGAGCAGCAGAATACAATTCAATGAGAATTCATGCATAGCTGCCATGTCGACATGAAAGTAGAGGCTGGCGATTTCCTGCACGCCCTTTGATCATTAGCGTCAAACGATCAACAGATCCCCACGTTTTCGAAATTCTAGATGGAAGAATAGTAATAATAATTATGACTCTGAAGCGTCCCGTTATGGGTGTGAGGAGGGGAATTCGGGTCCGTGGGCCGATAGTCGCACTTCTCCGATCGGAGTCTGGGCAGATGATACCCAGTAACAAGAGCTCTCCGGGCGGCGCCCGGGGGAAGAAGCGTCGGCTTGCTTGAAGTTTAAGTATAGTCAAGCAATCCATAGCGAGTGGTAGGCCAGTGGCACAAAGATCGGTCCTCCCTCCAGGCCATTTGTTTATAATAGTAGCAGCTCAGACTTGCCTTTGCACTTCACTGGCAGGTTCGGCGGTTGTAGTTACATCTTTGGAAAGATGCCACATCCAGCACGTCAACCATGTGCCTCAGAAGTATCTGTAGATATCCCAGGATCGTCAAAGACAGACCGCTGAAACATCCGTCATCATCGCTGCATCAATGATCCAGAGTTAAATACTCGACAGTGGCTCCCATTCCAACCATCTCACTGTATTGGGGCCAAAGGATCCAAGAGATCAGTCCCTTTCGCTCGACCCATTCCAATCTTCATTTTAGCCGTTTTGGCTCCAAATTGTATGGCTCTTTTCCTCTCCGATGCGGTAAGCTTCATACCTTGATCCCACATGACAAGTCTGAGGAGAAGCTTTCCAGGCTCAAGATCTGCAGCTACACTCGCTCTCCTTGATTCGTCATAGTGTTTTGGAATCGGCCTCCCAGTCCGAAACCCTGACTTTTCCCACACGGGAAGTCCGAGACTGTGACGGACAAAGTCCTCATCCAGAAATGGGTAGCGTACTTCCTTACCCCAATGACTCATGACCCTGTCATCACGTCCTAGATTGCGGGAACCAATGCGAACAAAGTCAAGTTCTAATTCATCCGCCAAAGCCTCAAATCCGCCACGCGTGAATGCGGCAGCGTGCCTAGCGTATCCAGCAAACAATTCATCTGCACCAAGGCCTGATAACAGGACTCTGGCGGTGGATGTGTAGGGTATTTTCTGGGTATCAGAACCAACAGAGGTAGCGACCGCCTCACCTTGCCCCCTTGCAGCAAAGTACAAGGCCATTGCGATCGAGAGGTCCATCTCTGTGTGGTGGGGATACATCAGATCAATGATCGTGGGCTGATGAGCCAGGCTCTCCGCATATGGGATATCGATGGCAACAAACCTCCATAACCGCCCAGGGCAAATTTCTTGAAGCTCCTGGAACGTTGATCGTCCCGTGAGGCGGTCAGGGCATGACTCATAAGGCGAGGAAAGGTGATCTTTCCTGGCGGCCAAGGAACGGGGATTTTCAAAGGCTACGTTCAACAGATCAATTGGCTCTCCCGGGGGCAGTACATCGTGCGCAAGCCGGGCGAGCAGGGTACAATCTAGGCCACCTGAGAAAAGGACAGCGACCTTCGCAGACATCGAGTCCAGATGGGCATGTGAGTGGTCGGGGATGTCATTGACTCGTAAACGGATGGCCTGTTTTAGGTGCAGTTCGGTTTGCTCCACACTCCTTCGGATGGGCAATGCCGCAAGAGGCTCGACTGGATGTGTGTCTTTGTTGATCTGAGGCAAGGGGGCTTGCCACCCGGATGTGGCTTGGACTATTCTGCCGGACGAGAGTGACAAACAGCGGATTGAAGTGGTGGAGACCTCGCTGGATGACAAGGTGATTGGGGAGAAGGCAGTGCTAGAAATTATTAGTTGATCTGGTGTAGATGTAGATTGGTGAAGGAGAAGGGAACGACGACCGAGCCTGTCTCGGCCATAGTAGATTGTTGAAGTGCGGGCCTCCCAGAAGACAAACGCAAAAGGTCCATCGATCTTGTTGAGAGCTTCCGCAATGGCCTTGGCGCCTTGAATCTGCGGAGACTGGGAGTTTGAGGCTTTGACAAGAAGTTGCAGCACCTGAGTAGAGTCGTTGCCTTGGACCGTCTGACCATCAATCTTCCACGCCTCGCCGTTCCAACACAGGACAGACCCTGAAGCTGGATCTACCAGCGGTTGTTCTTGGACATGCCCCCCTCGAAGTGCGAGCACCGAGGAAGCAAAAGTGAGATGGAAATCCTGGGATTCTGACACCGGGACAATGAGCTCCAGAGACTGTAAACTGTCAGGTCCACGAGACTTGAGAGCATCAAGAGCTTGGTCGGTAGGTTTGAGTGGACTGCCTCGATTCAGAGAAAAGAAGATACCACACATGAGCTAGCGTGGTCTTGACGATAACACGTCAGGACACTTGGTGGATCTGCTCGCTCTATGGGTATTGAGTCCTGTATGAGGTGTTGAAGTGATGATTGAAATCAGAATGAGATGTGCAAGTTCCATGCCAAGGAAAGTCACGCTGTAGCAGATGATTGGCCCCATACAAATGGCCATGCCTGCTAACTTATTATTGGACTGATAGTGCCGAGAACATCCTGCGAGGCTGCAACTAAGCAGCCGTAAGGCGTTCGGAGTTTAGGTGGTGGTAAGCCTGAAACGTGGACCAGTGCCAGTTGCCCAGTAACAAAACCAAGGCTGATCGATGCCTAAGATCCTCTTCTGCTTTCGCTTGCCGCGCCTATAGGGAGACAGGCTCTAAGTAGCCTCAACCCCACCGAGCAATTACTCACCTACGGAGTATTGTTAAAGAGCTCTACCCTGTCCTTAGGTCCCGCCGCATACCCCGGGCATCGTGGCATCCTAACCAAAAAGGTGATTCAAGAGCCCAGCCATTATTGAGACGCAGAACGTGCAGACCAAGATATCTGACCTGTTTGTCTAGGGCCCTTCGATCTTCCTTTTCCTCAGTCACTACAGTTCCCAACACGATAACCAACTTCAGTTTGATGGTTGTGGGCCAGGCAACAGATCGTTCCATCCCTGCGTTGTCACCAAATCCCACATAGCGGAGCCGCGAAAGTGTCAACACAAAGGTATTGCCAAAGATTCTAGAACACGTCATATCAGCCCCCAGATAAGGCCGATCGCGTTTCAGCCTCGCACCCAATATTACGCAGTCGTGGCAGTTTCTTGTGTCTCTGAGACGTCCCACTGATCATCTGCCCCTGACCTCAACTGGATAAACCATGGCCTGATGGGATGGTCCATAGCCTTGAACTCGCCATCGGCCTCCACTTCACTGTCCATCGATCGTGGCACCCGACCAGGGATCAGAGCAGATCACAAATCTGGTAGCCATCACGCCTCTCATGTCGACCTCGGACCAACATGCCAGTGAGGCAGCAAGCAGTCAAGCCTTGCCCTCAGAGGATGGTCCCGATCTAATTGATTTGGAGTCGCAAGAGCAAGGACACACGGTACCGCAGGACGCCCAGGGGCCGCCGTCCGCCGATACCACGTCCACCCCAACACATCATGTTTATCGTGACCCAGAACCCACACAGCAGCTTCAAGACCTTCGGCTCGCCGACGCTGATTCCCGCCAAGCGGCGCCCGACACTTCTACCAAGACTCTTCCTTCTACACCCCCTCCACCTGAACCACCCTCCCAACGAGAAAAGCCGTACCGAGACCCTACTCCCAAGACGCCCACCATCTCACGCCATCCTTCGGTCCGACAGTCACCAGTGGAGGAAGAATATGACGAGAAAGATGGCCCCGATCATCAAGATACGAATGACCGCGTGTCGGATCGAAGAAGCAAAAGCGAAAATGAGGCCGAGTCAGAGTCAGAGATACAGAGCATTATGGATCAATTCGACGATGCGTCAGCAGCTCCCACTAAAGAAGATATAATGTCCCCCAGACATGAGTTTACAGGACCGATCTTGGGGACGGGGACTGGATTTCCACCGCGAAGATCCAGCCTCGATCACATTAGGTCAAGAGATATGGATGCGATTGCTTCGTCCCCGGTGGCATCGACATCGGAAAACCCATTGGCATCCCCGTCGCCCGCCCCGCCTAGCGAGCAAGCTTCCTTGAAAAGCCCAGGGGCCGGGTCGACGACATCACTCTCCACCTTGAGGCTTCCACCAGAGCCTGAGCCAGAACTTCCCTTTGACTTTCACCGCTTTCTCGAACAGCTGCGACACAAGTCTGCCGACCCAGTGGCGAAGTTCCTGCGATCATTCCTGACTGAATTTGGGAAGAAGCAGTGGATGGTGCACGAGCAAGTCAAGATCATTGGGGATTTCCTGGCGTTCATTACCAACAAAATGGCCGTATGTGATGTGTGGCGGGAGGTTTCCGACAATGAGTTTGATAATGCCAAGGAGGGCATGGAGAAGCTGGTCATGAATCGATTGTACTCACAAACATTCTCTCCAGCTATCTCACCACCAGCGCAACCAGCACGATCACGGTCACGAGGGAGGAGGAAGGACGCGGAAAAAGCGCTTCTCCCTGGTCGACGTGGTCAACACCAAGAAGATGTCGAACGAGACGAGATCTTGAGCCAGAAAATCCGCATCTACAGCTGGATCCGAGAAGAACATTTGGACCTGGTTCCAGTGGGCTCCAATGGTGAAAGGTTTCTGCGACTGGCTCAGCAGGAGCTCCTCAAGATCAAAGGCTACCGGGCTCCGCGAGACAAGGTGATTTGCGTGTTGAATTGCTGCAAGGTGATCTTTGGGCTGCTGAAGAATGCCAAAAGCTCCGACACATCAGCGGACTCTTTCGTGCCCCTTTTAATTTACGTGGTCCTCCAGGCGAATCCTGAACATCTCGTGTCCAACATTCAATATATTCTCCGCTTCCGAAACCAGGACAAACTGGGCGGGGAAGCAGGATACTATCTATCGTCACTATCTGGAGCTATCCAATTCATTGAAAGCCTGGATCGGACAACGCTCACTGTTTCAGACGACGAATTTGAGCGTAATGTGGAACAGGCAGTATCAGAGATTGCTGCGCAGAACCGCTCTGCCGAAGAGGCGGCGAGTCCCCGTGTGGGGGCAAGCGAAAAGTCACTCATGGGCGGCACAGACCTCACTCCCCGGAATTCGATCGAGGCATCGTCGAGTAGCCCAACTCGCCGAGATGTGCGAGGGGGACCAAGCAACTCAGATATGACAGGTGATGATAGTGTGGCAGGTCTGCTGCGCAGCATTCAACGTCCACTTACATCAATTGGTCGCATCTTCTCGGACCAGGACAGCTCACAAGAGCGACGGGCGAGCCCAGCGCCGACCCAACAGGCCCCAAGGCTGAGCCCTGCGGTTTTTCAACCACCACGCCAGGGAAACACCTCGCCGGCTTCGTATGACGCACAAGAGGCAGCCGCACGACAGGCCAGCGCCGAGGCAGCCGAGGCACGACGCATTCAGCAAGCAGAGCATCGGACGGTAGTTGAGACGCTGTGTGGCATGTTCCCGAATCTGGACCAAGAGGTTATTGACGATGTTGTCCGGCAGAAACAGGGACGGGTGGGCCTTGCGGTGGATGCATGTTTGGCGTTGACCGCTGGAAGTTAGCGAAGGGTGGGTAAAATAGATAGACATGGAGATCATATAGGAGAATGCTTGACACATCGGTACCAGGAGATGAGCCCCCAGCACAAATCTACGGAGTACATGACAGCAGCTTGAAAAGATCGACCTCCCAATCGCGGTTGAGGAGATTTTTGAGTTTCTTGAAGACATTGAAAATCTTGAAGCTTTTATGCACCTGTGCAGGAGTTGCTTCATCTTTATCGAGGTTTCTTTCCACTCATGTTCGCACACAATGCAACGGATGGGCTGTATTTGCAGTCAGCTGGAATCCCTACCAACTGACTGATATCTGGACTGGGCCTGGCTGTGGTTGAGGACGAGCGAACAGAGCATGATGGATCGTGAGCAACCCCCTTGGGCAAACATGACTTTGGGACTTTGGGCCATTTCAAGCTTTAGGGTTCCCCCTAGACACCAAAATCACACCAAAGTCGCCCTTTAGCGGCACTTGCTCCAGGCTTCTCCAAGGTTGATGCGACGCGTCTTGGGGGAGAAGGGGGGCACTCCAACTGAGGAAGGTGGTATCTGGGTAATTTAGGTGAGGGACTTTTCATTCCAGGTCGCGCCTGCCCTAATTACCTCCAATAAACAATAATAGGCACATGTGGCAGGCACGCGCATGCACACAGTGGTACCTTCCCGTGCTCCATTTCCCACCAACTCTCCTCTTCCTCCTCGTCCTCCAGATTTCTCTCTCCTCTCCCTTCTCTCTTCTCCTCTCCCTTCTCTCTTCTCCTCTCCCAATCCACTCAGTCTGTCAATCACCACCTCTTCAAGAAACTTCAGCTACTCCATGTACACTGCCACAATTTCCACCAGTCTCATACTTCCCAGTCTACAACTTACCTCTATCCTGCAACCATCCAAATTCGTCTCTACGACTCGTCTCCCTCCTGCCCCAATTCGTTAATCACTGAGGCATTTTCTCTGATTGCGCACAGTCCCCCACCAACCCATCTCCCTCCTCCCTGCTCCCTGCCCCTTTGCTTCTAGCTGCTCCATCAACCGAGCTTGTACCAGAGCTTATTGTGTTTATTTGCACGCATACACCATGCATCACACTCGTCCTCGACTTGGGTCGATGCTCAGCCCTGAGGACATGCCTTTGACTTTTCTTCACCACGTGCTGGATCTCGACCAGCGCAACTATAGACTCACAGGCGCACATTATAGAACTGTGGTTGCAACATGGCCAAAGCTGGGAGAACCATGCGAACCTCAGCATTGAGATAAATTCATGTAGGTCGCTCATGCCTTCTTCTGCAACTTCAAGCTTGCATTTTCTTGGTTGGTCCTGTCGTTTGCGCCCTCACTCCCCTGCCTTTCACTCCTCTGCTCGTTGCTTTCCCGCACAAAAATGGTCGCAATCGACGATTTCGACAGTGTTCTTGAAAAAGATGCTGCTATGGTCGACCAAGGTGTTGGAGAGGATGATGATCTCCCACCTGCTGTTGCTGCAAAACGTCGCATCCGCTACTTTGACGACGAAGAGGACAATGACGCCACCGCTGGTCCTTCTACCCATGGAATGGGCTATCCTCTACAACGAGTGAACTCGACTTTTTCCATCCACTCCTTATCAAGCGTACGAAGCGGTCAGCGTGTCATTGACCCTGCCCTTGCTCTTCCCGTTCAATACCGAACCTTGAGCTACAACATCTCGTCACAACAAGAGCAGGCTATCGCCCAGGCCAAGGACGCTCGAGAAAAGGCTGCTATCGGTGAGTTCTCTCAGTCTGTGTCCTAAGCATCAGCTCAACCTGTACAGATGTTGGAAATCTCGACTGGCACTTGATTTCAATCAATCAAATCTGTGAAAGACTGAAAACCTCGGTCGATACCGGCCTCACCCCTTCTGAAGTAAAAGAAAAACTCGCGCAATATGGACGTAACGTCCCCTCCCCTCCTCCATCACAACTGGGAAGGAAACTATTTGGTTATTTCTTTGGGGGCTTCGGTTCAATCCTCCTCTTGGGCGCCATATTGGTTTTCATTTCTTGGAAACCACTTGGGAGTCCCCCAGCTCCTGCAAATCTGGCCCTGGCCATCGTTCTCCTTGCAGTCTTCTTCATCCAGGCTGCTTTTAATGCCTGGCAGGATTTCTCATCCTCAAGAGTCATGAACAGTATTACCGGAATGCTTCCCGAGGCTTGCCACATCCTCCGAGAAGGTGCCAAACAGACTCTTCAAGCTTCCGAAGTCGTTCCTGGAGATGTCTTGTTTTTCAAATCCGGCGATAAGCTCCCCGCCGATGTTCGTTTCATTGATGTCTCCTCGGATGCAAAGTTTGACCGAAGTATTCTCACGGGAGAATCCCAACCCTTGGCTGCTGTCACCGAGTCGACCGATTCCAACTACCTCGAAACTCGCTGCATTGGTATGCAAGGTACACATTGCACATCGGGTAGTGGCATTGGAGTCGTCGTTTCCACCGGTGACAAGACCGTCTTTGGCCACATTGCGAAACTGACAAGTCAGCCCTCGGTGGGACGCACCCCTCTTCAAAGGGAGATCATTCGATTCGTCACCATCATTGTCTCCTTGATGATCTTCATGAACATCATTGTCGTGGCCGTGTGGGCAGGCTACATTCGCCACGAGCACCCTGGATATATGCCCGTCGCCACCCTCATCGTCAACATTGTCAGCGTCGCCATTGCCTTTGTTCCTGAAGGTCTTCCTATTGCCTTGACCGCATCTCTGACCATCACTGCCAACATAATGAAACGAAATGACATCCTTTGCAAGTCACTCAAAACGGTCGAAACCCTGGGTTCTGTCTCCGTCCTCCTCTCAGACAAAACAGGAACATTGACCAAAAATCAAATGGTTGTGACGGAATGCCTCCTAGGTTTCACAACGATCACGGCCGTGGAAGCCGTTCAGGACGTCTCTGTGGAGAAGCCCGATTCCAAGTCATGCAAACAGGCCCTCCAGCAGCTCCAGATGGTAGGCGCCGTCTGCAACGCTGGCGAATTTGACCCAACAACAACTCATCTTCCATTGAATCAACGCAAAATCATGGCAGATGCCACTGACCAAGCCATTCTACGGCTCTCAGAAAGTCTCGGCTCGGTATCCTCCGTCCGTCAGCAGTGGCGAAAGCGATTCGACCTGGCCTTCAACTCGAAGAACAAGTATGCTTTGCGTGTTGTTTCTACCGAGGATCAAACCGCACTTCAGACAAGTCTCAGTGAATCCGAGGCTCAGCAGTACAACATGGACCACGACATGTTGTTGTTGATCAAAGGAGCGCCCGACATCCTCCTAGCTCGATGTTCAAAGTATGTGGGAGAGGACGGCAATCTCCACGACCTCGATGACGGCATTCGCGCCTCTATCGAAAATACCAAAGATGTATGGTCAAGCCAGGGAAAAAGAGTTCTTCTTCTCGCTCGCAAACATGCACCAGCCGGATCCTTGCCTTTGCATCCCAATGACAACTCCTGGGAAACCGAGGCAGTTCGCTTTGCGCAGACTGAACTTAGCCTCGTGTCGCTCGTCGGTATTGTCGATCCTCCACGAGACGAAGTACCTAGCGTCATTCAAATACTTCGTCGAGCAGGAATTCGCACCATGATGGTCACCGGCGACTTCAAGCTCACAGCTCAGGCAATTGCTCGCATGTGTGGTATCATCACTGTCGACGAGCACCAAATACATTCAATCAACAATCTCCCAAGATATCCACCCCAAGAGGCGCCCAAACTGTCAAAGAAAGCCAAGAAGCAATCCAATGCCTTACCTTTGACAAACAAAGCGATTGTGCTGACTGGATCAGAACTCATGACCCTTTCGGAACATCAGTGGAAAACTTTGACCATGGAATATTCGGAAATTGTCTTTTCAAGGACTACACCAGATCAAAAGCTTCGCATCGTCAAAGAGTTTCAGTCTAATGCCTATGTTGTGGCGATGACTGGCGATGGCGTCAATGATGCTCCAAGCCTTAAGCAGGCCGATATTGGCATTTCCCCAGTCTCTGCCTCCGACATTGCGATTGAGGCATCCGACATGGTTTTGCTTGAGTCATTCTCGGCAATCCCGGAGGCAGTCCTCTATGGTCGTGTCGTCTTTGACAATTTGAAAAAGACCATTGCCTATCTTCTCCCCGCCGGATCTTTCGCCGAATTCTGGCCTGTTATGACGAGCGTTGTTTTCGGTCTTCCCCAAGTGCTATCCTCATTTCTCATGATTGTCATCTGTTGCTTCACCGATTGTCTGGCCGCAACAGCACTGGCGTATGAAGCCCCCGAGGCGGATGTCATGCGTCGGCCCCCGCGAGACGTCAACCATGACCGTCTGGTGGACTGGAAACTCCTGGCCCAATCGTACGGGCTCATTGGCTTGCTCGAGACGACATGTTCTTTTGCCATGAGCTACTGGTACCTCTACCGCAACGGCCTGCATTTTGCAGATCTGTGGTTCGCGTTCGGCAATATTACTCCACCAGCTGGCCAGACGTCAGACGATGTCACCTACCACTTCAATGTCGCTAGCAGCATCTACTTTGTCACTCTAGTGGTGATGCAGTGGTTCAACTTGATGGCTCTTCGCACGCGGCACTTGAGCATATTTTCTCACCCACCTCTATTCAACGCGAAGACCCGGAACGTGTATCTGTTCCCCGCCATCCTATTTGCACTGGTCGTGGCGCTCATATTCACCCTCGTCCCAGGCATGGAGAGTTTGGGTTGCGAAAATGTCCCTGTGGAGTTCTGGTTCTTGCCCTTCACCTTTGGCTTGGGACTGTTGTCCCTTGATGAGTTGAGGAAAGCTGCGGTGAGAAGGTGGCCCAGTGGACTCGTGGCCAAGATTGCCTGGTGATGAGCAGTGGCTATGTGCCACGGGCGTAGCTACAACTGACTTTATTGTGCTTTGTATCTGTGCTAGCATAAGATAGACTAGGAAAGTCTTGGGCTGAAAGACCATGCTATCAACTTGAACGACCCCATGTTAACGATCAATTGCCCTGCGAAGGTCGGACTTTGTGCCACCCTATTGTTATGGGTCTGCATGTGCGATGTCATATTCATCTCATCAATCTAGGTGCATGTGCCCATTCACCCCCAATGAAACAGGGATAACTGATGCCAGCGCATATCAGGCCCTCCATTTAGTTGTTCGTTCAATCATTGAAGCATCAAGAGACCGCAGAGCATATCATTGTCCACGTTCGTGGCACTCCCGATTCTCCTGGTCCATGGGGAAGCGAGTGCCCCTAGATTTGGGGCTCTCTCTTTGTGACGCGGAGCCACATGTCGGTGACAAAGAATACTCCTGCACTGAACGAGGTCCACGGCTTCTGAGGATCGGCGACGGTGAAGTCAAAATTTCGCAGTAACTACACAGAGACCCGACGGGTCGAATTAGCTGCAGTTCGAAAGAAACCAATGGCCAATCCATGGAAGGCCGGTCTCCATATTGCATCGCATACCTCGAGAATAACCTTATTCAGTTCAATCGCCGCGACGGCTTTTCCGAGACACTGGGACCTCCCTCCACCGAAAACCAGCTCCAGATTGTTTTCCTTACGGCGCCTCTCCTCCGCCGTCCCTTCTAGCCAGCGCTCTGGGCGGTAGATTTTCGCGTCGTTGCCCCAAATCTTGGGATTGAGGAAGAGGCCAAAGGCAGAATATCCAATCTTGGTCCCTGGTGGCAAATAGTATCCCAGTACATTGTCGCCTTGAGGGGGAACCACTTTCAGCATGAGGCCCGTCACTGGTGGGTGGATACGCAAGCCTTCTTTGATAACCGCTTGCAAGTATGGCAGTGCCTTTGCTTCGGCGTCGGTAACGGGTTTGCTGACCTTGGCGGCCGCGATCTCATTGAGCAACTTGGTCTGGACTCGTGGGTTGGTAATGACATGTAAAATAATGGCACGGATGGCCGATGCGGTCGTGTCACTTCCAGCGAGACTTGACTAAAGTGTTAGTGGGAAAAGGAAGACGATAGATAGTACAGGTGGGTGACTAGTGGTGTTGAATAGGAACACGTACATCTGTACCAGAGTTTCAGACTCGGCTTCCTCCTGAGATAGGCCATGAGCGACGAATGAGCCGAGCATGTCCCATTTGCGTTTGGCGTCGGGCACAAAACGTTCCTGCACGACCTCTTTTGCTAGGCTGAACCAACGATTTTCAATTTTTCATCGAAAGAACCAAAGGGCGGGTTGAAAACGATATATGACACTTACCCCATGATTCTGCCCAAGCCATAGGCATCCGTGTTCTTAGGCAAAACACTCTTCAAGAGCGGTGACTGGAAGATCTGAGCTAGCAATGGAAACACGCTCACTAACATCATGACTGGAATGGTGTTCTCGGTGGTCTGGAGGTACGAGAACATATCGGTGTCATTTTGAATGAATTCAAAGGGTCTGCCAAAGGCAATTTTGCCGATGAGATCGAGAGTCAAGTATTGTGCCTTTTTGCAGAAATCCAATGGACGGTACTCGGAATCCGTGGACAAGTATTTGGTCTCAATCAGCTGGATGAAGCTAGCGACGACCTCGTCGATGGACTTCTCCAGGTCCAGATTTTCCTTTCCGGCATACTAAGTAAATAGATTAGGTTAGAAAGGGGACACCTACCCAATGGGAAGGTTGCAACTGCAACGTACGCCGGGTGCCATTCTCGCGCGGAGAGACTGATGGCGTTCCACATTACGTTCAGAGAGAATATTGGCACGATCAGGGTCGATTTTGATGGCGTCGTACCAATCTGATCGAAGGTATGGGGTTCGAACGGCGGTGATTTTTCGAAGAGTTTCCGGGTCGCAGGTCACAAGTTCATTTGGACCGATTCGAACGAGAGGGCCTGTCAAAGAAAGCGTAGAGGGTTTGTTAGTATGCTATTTTTCGACAGAGTTCTGGCGTTGTCTGCAGTTCATGATGACCTGGGATGTTACCATGTTTGAATATCTGTTCTGCAGTTTCCATGTGGATCGTGCCATTCCATGTACGTTTGAGGAGCCACCATTTCGACCATCCTGCGGATCGGGGGCCAGGAATATGCCGTAAGCGACTCCAGTTATAGACGACGCGGGTTGATACAGTGACCAGGACTAGGAGGACGACGACGGTGAGAAGGAGAGACATGTCAATGGTGGGAAATTTTTTCTCAATAAGGATCTGGGTTTGGGGCCCGTTTTCCTGTCTAAAGTCAGTTCGGTGACACGAAACAGTCCCGACAACTTGGAAATCAATAGGAGGAGGAGAAAGTCTGGTGATAGAAACGAACATACATTTGTCGAGGGGGTGAGTTGACAGGGAATGAATGCATCGGTTGTGACTGTGTGAGTGAGTGAGTTGGCTGGTCAGGTGGGTCGAGTCACAATCACCATTTCAGTTACGGAATTCCATGGTTTGGATGGATGTACATTCAGTACTCGTAGGTACATACGATGCGAAAGTACGAGTAGGGATTGCCCCTCTTGGTAACTACCCTTCACCCTCTATGCCTTCTCTCTTGTTCGTGACTTCTGCTCTGGCTACCGTGGGGGTCACCTCAAGCAGGGATCGGGAGTTGTGACCGCGTGCCTTAGTGAATGTTACTACTGGCACCTGAGCCCAATTAACGAACCTGATCAATGCCATGCACGGGCCGGATGCAACGGGCCTTGCGGGCCTCGCCGTAATAGATGTCTACCCCGAGACACTAACCATGGAGGGGAGCTTGTCACTGCGGATCCTGTTGATAGATCTACGGAAAGAAACACCAACCAACGAGCTAGAGAGGTCCAGATTGGGATTTGTTTCAGTGATCATTGAGTAGGTAGTTTGTGCATGACATTGCTCTGAGTTGCCCCTCCAAACCTACAAAAGCATTACCCCCACTCCTAAGGCAAAAGTCGTTACTAGGCTTTGGGTTTCCTTCCACTGACAGCATATCTATGATAGTTGAAAGTATGGTGGTTAGATGCATGGTCCCACAAAATGAAATGCGCCAAGTTGAAGAAACTCACATGGGCCAAACTGCGTGAAACTGAGTGTTCTTCATATCGGTTCTGACCTTAGCAAGGAAGACTTCGAGTTCCTCCACCGTCCACCCGAGGCCTCGCGTAAAGAACGCCACGCTGATTCCAAGAAGATTGCCCGACATGTTGTGATAAGTCCACAGGCCTGCAGAGTGGCGTCAGTGGGGGAAGAGGGGAAACCAGAAGGAGGGCCAACAGGGCAAACCTACCGATCTTCTTGTGCCGGGGATCTTTGGGCCACCATGTCATCGGCCAGAGCTGGACTGTTTGTTGGACATCTTCGAATCCGGCTTCAATGAGCTGTGCTTTAACGCTGAGCACGCTGTCAAGAGGTACTCCAAGGGTTCGACTTGCTTCGAGCATATATTTGGACCACATTCTTAGAGCTGAATCCTCAGGAAGACTGCCGTCACTGGACCCGACATCAAAATGGACATCCTGGATTTCGATCACTCCACCGGGGTTAAGATTGCTGGACATTGTCAGAGGATTTTGAGCATTCACCGCTGTGCCAGTTTTCTTGTGTCGGGTTTCTGCTTACTCGTAAGTTTCTTGAATGAAGGCTTTCCAATCGCCAAAAGCGCCAGTCATCATGCGCGCAAAAATAAAGTCAAACGTGTATGAGAAAGACCACGGCTTCGTAATATCGACAATCTCGAAACTGACGTTGGGTGGGACACTAAGTTAGAGACTAGGATCAGTACTGGGCGATACAATTTCTCGGTCACGATGGGGGTTCCCTACAAAGGAGGCTGCGTAGGGCTCAGGTCGACCCCTGTAATCTGGGCCAAGTCAATCTCATCGAATCCTCTGTTTTCACTGTGTCATCAATTCGAGACGTACTAGAGCTTCGGGATGGAGGTCGGCTGCGGTGTGATCAGCTTTGGGGCCCCAGTGTCACAAATACCACGTGGCTCACTCACCAAATTCAATGGCCCAGATGCCAGTGCCCGTTCCCACATCCAAGACTCGTTGGAGTTCTTTACCTTCCTCGAAATTTACCGTGGTTAATCGGTCTCCGAACGTCAACTTCATCAGGTGGTGTTGGAGGTCTGGGCAGGGAATATAAGTACATTGCCACTGAAGTAATTATGTCAATCACAAAATCTCACCTAGACGGTCGAGTTCTGCCTATGGTTGCCATTTAGTCAGTCTGAAGAGGCCACGGGGTAAGGCGCAAATGGGTATACCTCGTCATTCGGTAAAATGTAAGCTGCAACAGGTAAGCAACAGCAGGGGTTGGTCAGACGAACATCTCATACCATCACCAAAACTGTTGTAGGTTCGTCCATTTTCTTGCCTGTAGTGATAAATACTCGAAGTTAGCGACGCTGTCGACGTCAAATCCCCTTCCTACCAGTGTGTTAGCAATGGCAGGGTCCCCATAAGAAGGCCAGGGTCTGGTTCGTCTTACATCCCCCAAGGCTGAATCGTTGTCGTTTACATCCGCTTCGAGCGCCGGCTGGTTTAGAATGAGACCTTGATGTACATGAGAGCGATGAGTGCAACAAATACCGGTTGAGGCTGCTCCTCCGGGACAATCTCTTTCTCTGGGGAATCTGCCATGAGATCTGAATTGCGGTATCCTTCTGACTGGTGAGCCACAGAGCGGAAGGAGAAGTCGTTCCAAAATTAAAGCTGGCTGTCATATGAATATGTATGTCACAACCCTAGACTAGAACCTTGTGGACAAATGTACAGGAGGTGTCACAGCCGTGAGCCCCATGTCGAATGACGGTTGCGCAACATGCACAGGACCCCGGAACCAACCATGCTGTACAGAGCCCCGCTGGCAACCTTCGGTACATACGTTACATATGTACCGTAGTTAGAGTAACTTGGCCTGACACTTACAGGCTTATACCCAGCCCGTGGGATGAATAATGGTTGGAGGTACAGTAATGAGACCTAGGACTAGCATGCTCATTCAATGCAACGCAGGCAAGGTTTTATTGCAGGATATGTTCCTTTGGCCTTGAGTTCGCTGTTGCATGTGATCGCCCAGTGCAATCACAATCACGTTAGAGGTGCAAAACTGAGCAATTGGGCCATGCAGATGTACAAGTGTTGTGCTGACTTGGTCTCAGCTGGTTGGTTTGCGCTACAAGAGACATCGACATTCGACCTCTCCAGGTGGCCTAGCGGGGCAGAAGGGCATATATCCCTTGTAAGCGCTCTACCGGCTAAACAGGCCCGGTGAACCAAGCCAATCCAGGACAGACTTCTAAGGATCATTTGAACCCGGTCGGTTTCGGGTTTCGGAAATCCAAAGCTGGCGGATACGACTGGTGAGGTTGCGAGAAACGTGCATGGTCACTTCGGGGCGAACCGACCAAGTAGTTGACACTTGAAGTGGAGAGAGGATTTCTAACAATACCATGAGGCTGGAGAGGCAGAATTCGAAGTCTTCAATTGTGAATTGGGCCGAGGGGGGCCGAGGGCTATCTGGATCTTTGGAACTCCCTGTTTACTTGGATTTACTTAGATGAACGGAACCTCCATTTTACTTCTGAATACGGCGCTTAAACATCACCGCTCCATGAGCCAGAAGCAGATACCGAGGCAGGCCCTTAGAGTGCAAAGGAACCAAGTTACTACTTAGGCCGGTTTGGGCACAAACACATGCATACATACATATGTACATGCCGAGGGACGCGCGTTTAAGCGGTGGTCTTGTTCAAACCCCCACACTTTTACTCATTCTGTTGATTCGATCCTCGACGCGACGAGGTTGAAAACAACAAAGGTGCAGTGGTCTGACGCCTACTGAATCTTGACCTGTCAGTCTCCTACCTAGCTCTTCATAACCGACCCAGGTCTACCCTAGATCCGCGTATTGAATGAGGTGTAAACAATCCTCGACACTTCATCCAGCACGACCCCCACCTAGATCGACTCTATCGCTTCCTACTAGAGTGCATATCTCGGAGGAAGTCTTCAACTTGTCGTCGCTCTGGCTCTCCCATGTCTGCAGTCTCACTCTCACTGTGAGAGGTTAGCTGGCTCTTGGTGTTGTCATCTCCAGCATCCTCATCAGGATGATTAAAAACAACATGTTGAGATTCCACTCGAATTCCAGATATGTTTCCATTCGAAGGGGCAGCGCCGCTCTCGCTGACGTCCGGCTGTGATATATCAGGACTTCTTGCAGGATGACTGTTATCTGGCCTCAAGGTCCCTCGATACGGCTTTTCAAACACACCTTGGTCCCAATCTTCCGAACGAAACTTCCAGACAGCTACCGTCTCGCTTGGGTCGAGGGCCTGACCAATCTGGTGGCGGAGCGACTGCGCAATCGGATCTTCTGAGCATGCATCGTAGAAAAGGCGTTTCCAGTCTTTACCATCCCCGTCTCCCTTTCTCATTTCTCTTTGTCCATTCTCCAGTTTCGACTTAGCATCTGCGACGCCTTGCATGTTACCCGACTCCAATGCCTCTGACACAGCACGCCACGCCACTCGAGACTCCCAGGCATCTTGTTCAGAAATCGGATCAGTTGTGAGAGGTGTCGTCTTGGCCGTCGTTATGTCGAATGTTTCAATGTCTGCATCTTTGGCGACGTCGTGAATGACGAAGATATTGTCCCAATGTCCTGAGATCGTATAAATCGGATGCGCTTCCTCGCCTTGACGATAGACCTTGGCCTTGAAACTGTGCTTCTGGGACGAACTGCCAAATATACCTTTGCCATCAAATTCAATCTTGGACATGTATCCGTTGGTAGACGGGATATGATACGTTCCCTCCAGCTCTGGATATGGCGAACCAGTCAAGATACCTTTGATCTTGACATTGGGGAGTGGAATCAGGTATGTCTCGTGATGTTTGCGCAGATGAAGCGTCGCATGCCCAATTTGTCGAATATTCACATTGCCCGTGAAGGTGATCTCTTGACGTGTGTATCCTTCAGCCTGCATCAGTCAGCATTGAGCCAGCGCTAATGAAGCTTCGACATACGGAAACCCCATGTTCGTCGTTCCATACTCGACACGCTGTAACCGGTGGATGATGACTATATTGACAAGTAAGTCATTGAGGAAAGCACAAGGCCAGAGCCACGGGTGGATATGTCGCATACCTGACTTGCTCGCTTACGAGCCTGGTGATTCCCGACTCATCCTCCCAGCGGGCAATGAACAACTCACCCAGAAAGGCGTTCAAGGGCTTCTTGACCCCTTCCTCGGCAGACCGCCCTGCATACTGTTGATCACGCAGCGCTGATATAAACCATCTGAGAACCAACAACGCTCGCTCTGCGGGATTGTTCGATGCAGCAGCAGCCACGAACACAGAAGGTCTCTCAGCCCAGAATGCTGGAAGCTCAACTGCTGATTTGGTATCGAGGACGAATGGTGGAGCGGTGATATTGGACAAGTCCCCACGTATTGTCGCAATAGACTAGGCCCCAACCAAGATGGCATATATGTTAGAAGAAATTTCTTACGAGGTGGTCATTAGATGGATCATGTTGCTGACGTACGGCAATGAACTCTTTGAGCTTGGAATGATTGTCTGCCAGCGTCGAGTTCGACATCTGCTCAGATTGGCTACGGAGAGCCGTCAATGTAAGAAAAGGTCCCCAGTCAAACACCAGTCAAAGACGAAATTGAAAAATGGTACGATCAACCGATACGTAGACCTCAGATAATCCATTTCATGCAGTGCATGATTTTGGTGCCCCGTCCCTGTCATTGTGGTCCTGATGTCATGACTTGCTTTTGCCCAGAGTAGAGCGTCTACATCCGAAATCTTAATACGCGTGGCTATTCGGGATCCTCCATGCGGGTGGCCCTTAGTGACTAAAGGGGACGTGAACAAATATCCACTGCCTTGCATGTTGGGGCTATAACTTTTGATGCATTCCTACCAATGTCTGTGTCTCTCAGGCGCTTTTACATATCAGTCGTCTCATGGCGGACTGTTGGCTTCTATTCTTGAAAATGCATCTTGACTCGACAGCATGAGTTTCATTCCAACCCTCTATCGTCTTAGTTCGTGGCATTGCAAGCCCTCAGATCTTCGAAGGCTTCACGAGGCCCAGCTCCTTCTTGGCTCGATCTCGCAACTCTCGCCTAAGATACTTGCCAATTGCGTTCTTGGGCAGCTCGTTCACGAAAACAACACCGCCACGTAGCTGTTTATACGGGGCCAATTTCTGCTTCACAAAGTCCTTGATCTCATCCTCGGTGACTTGAGATGGGTCAGCAACAACATAGGCTCTTGGGAGGTCTGTGCCTGGGTCATCGGGCATATTAACTCCCACCACCGCGGCCTCTTGTATCTTGGGATGCGTAAAGAGAAGATTCTCAATCTCCGCGGGAGCAACTTGCAATCCCTTGTATTTGAGCAATTCCTGGATTCTCCATTAGCACATCTGAAGCTCATACTTCCCTTCGGTCCAACTCACCTTCTTTCGATCTACAATGTAGAATTTACCGTTGCGCATGATTCCAATGTCACCAGAGCAGAACCAGTCGCCGTGGAACGCGTCCTTTGTTGCTTGGGGGTTATTGAAGTACCCTTGGGTGACGAGCGGGCTTCGGATCAGCATTTCGCCTTCCTGGCCTGGCTCGACGTCTTCGTAGTTTTCATCCACCATTCTACCACCGATGTTTAGTCCTGGTCTCCAACTTTACTAGTGTTATCAGACTTACCTTATTTCAACGGTCGGCAGGATCGGGCTAACACTTCCGGTCACATCACTCTCACCTCGAGGCATCATCGTCACTGCGCCGGTGGTCTCGCTCAATCCCCATGTCTGCCCGATAAAAGTCTCGCCCAGTCCCAATTTGGAGTTTGCGGCTGTCTGGAGATCACCGTCCATAGGTGCTGCTCCCGTCGATGCCGCGTCCACATGTTTGAATTGATCTGTCACGTCAGGCGACTTGGAGATACGAAGATATATGGACGGAACGGTATAGAATGCAGTGATCTCGTACTTCTTGGCGTACTCGAGTAACTTGGACCATTCGTACTTTCTCAACCAGTAAACGTGCCCGCCAGAGTAGAGTGGTGCAATCAGATAGCCAAACAAGCCAGCAATATGACTGATTGGGAGATGTGCCAGTGTTCGATAGGGTTTGAGTTCCTTGCCGGCTTCGATTTGTTTCGCTGCCCATGCTCGACCTGATAGAGATATAACATAGCATTCTGTCACCAAATTCTCGTGCGAGAGCATCACACCTATAGATGTCAATCCACGTGATGGTAGTGCGTTGTCTGTGCTTACCTTTGGGAAGGCCTGTCGTCCCTGATGACCATAGGATGGTGATGATGCTCTTTTTCAACGCCACTGGGTCGGTGATTCTCTCCCAAGGCAACCGCTGATCAGCGATAACGTCTATGCCACCGTACAGGCTTGCCAGACTCCAGGGGCACGATTCCAAAACCAGGATTCGATCCAGAGGCAGTTTACATTGCTGAGCTGCTCGAGTGGCCAACTCCTTGAACTCGGCGCCACAGATGATCAGTCGGCTTGTGCCGATCGTGATTTGTCGAACGAGATCTGCAAGAGTGGACGACGGGCTTGCCGCCGAGTAGACTCCTCCGGCACCAACGACGCCAAAGAAGGCCGCCGCAACTAAAGGCTGGCCATAGCTGATGACAGTGACGACGTCCTTGCTCGGACCATTGGCGCCGACACCGTACTCGTGGCGCAAGCCATAAGCGATTCGCTGGGTGAGATCGATCAGATCATTCTTTCTAACTGAGTTGGCAGGGTTGGCAGCATCAGTATGTAGAGGAATGTTCTCTTCGGACAACGCGGTAACACTGTGCTCGGAGTCTTCACAATTTGTCAGTCACGGCCCAAAGTTCTACCTGCAGATATCTGTACCGAGTAAGAATGTCAGCAGGTCCAGCTTCGGGACATTGGGAAATGGTTCAGGGCCAGTGTTGGTGTAGATTCTTTGCGGCATGGCTCTGAACGTGTATGAGAAGACTTGATATCATGGACATATATCGGACCTAGATTACATTGAACAAACAGAACAGAGATGTTGAATCCTCATCCGGAAAATGCATTGACTAGAAAGGCCTTCGGCCGGGTTACACGACCCCAACACGATACTTGACATACGAGATATTGTACCTCGTACCTTCGTGAGCCGAAGTGTGGGGTTGAGGGCAACCAAAGCCGGTTTACCGAGGTGGTATGGTCATAGCCTCCGTCACAGAAACTCGCCCTCACGAGACTGACTCGTCGATCCTGCTTAGCCTGCCGAAAAGTCACTGAGCTGCACCATGAGGCAAAGTCTCGTCGACAACTCGTTGCTCAAGATATGTAAGTCGACGGAGTGAACATATGCCAAGAAGCAACCAATGGGACGCTCCTTCCCCCGTTAACCTCCAGTGACTCTTTCCTTGAACCATCAACAAAATGACGTCACATCCATCAGGCTGACATTCCCCCAAAGGCGCAAAGGGAAGGAGTGTAGCAATCAATAATGGTAACTGTATGCTTCGTGTCATTTTCAACCTTCTCATTCTACGTACAATGATACCTCATTCTCGAGGCATGCTAGTAGATACGCAAACTTGCTGATATCTTGTCGAACTAGTTATGGACCGCCGGAACAAGCAAGTAGCGCGCTCCATAATCGCCGCCATTCAATCAAACAGCAACAATGAGAGTGATCCAAGCCTTCTCAATCGGATCTTATATATTCTACGGGCCTCCTTCTACATCTACCGACTAGTCCTGATCAAACATGCGCCCGAGTCATTTGAGAATCTCCGTCGCAACATCTGGCACATCTCAGAACAAAGCTACCGCTCTAGCTTTGACCACGAAGATGTGCTCAAAACAAAAGAAGACATGGGATATTCAGGCTCAACCTTTTTCACCACGAGGGACGACAAGTACCTAATAAAGTCCATTCCACGGCGGTTTGAACACTCTTTTTTCCGTGACGACCTTCTGAAGCCTTACGTCAGCCACATGGAAGCCGATCCCGACTCGCTTCTGGTAAGGATCATGGACTTTCTTGGGTGGCAGGTCAGCAGTCTTGGGGGTCTTTTAGGATTCGCTCCCACCTACCATCTGGTCATGGAGAATCTCTTGCATGGGCAGAATCTTCCGTCCAATTGGGAAACATTTGACCTGAAACCAAACTCTTATTTCTTCCCTGAGCGCGATATTGCTGGAGGGCGACTCGCTTCTAATGCTACCAAATCAAAACTCGCCGATTATTTTCCTGACAAGATCCTCCTCACTCGGGAGCAAGCTGAGGATTTTAAGCATCAGCTGGAGAGGGACACCCAACTTCTCGAGCATTTTAACGCGGTTGATTATAGCCTGATGCTTGTTCGAATCCCAACAGAAAACGAGGCACCAACAAGAGATCCCTTTCTGGATCCGCCAAACTGGCGATCTGGCATTCCATCACGGGATGGCAAGTACCTTTTCAGAGCAGTCATTCTTGACTTCTTCTGGGCCAAGCACAAGGTTCATGCAAAGTTCATGACGGCGTTGATCAATGTTTGGGATTTTTTCACTGGTCACGGTCCAATGAGCATAACGACAGCGGCGCCCGAATACCGAACTCGATTTCTCGACATGTGTGAGAGTATTGTAGAAGTAGACAGCGATCATGGAAGCATTGGGGCCGACTAGCGCACCTTATACGAGTATGTCACTTATGTACACGACAACATGGGCCGATTGATCGGCTGATCTGCAGCCGAGATCTTACCGGATTGAATCCATCTGCATTGCAATCCTTTTCATCCTCAAGAGTTTCAGGCCGGTCGCTAGTATGTTACCTCTCGGGCAATTATCACCTTGGTGCACCTCAAACTACCTTTCAGGCACTGCTGGGGGCCGAGGGGCTTCCAAAGGATGAAACTCGGCAACAATTCAGGGCGAGAGGCTGAGCAGATTAGCGCTTAGCGGATCAGGGGGCCATTCCCCATTGAAGGAACGTGTTCACCTTGAAGGATCTGGAGAAGGATCTGGACAGCCACCAGCTTCTTTTAGTACCCGTCCTACGACCTAGCGCGATCCTGTCCTGACCAACATTCGCTTCCTCCCATATTATCGCGTCCAATGAGACGTTACCTACACGTAACTTCATCATGCCCAATTCCTGCGAATGTGAACAAGGAGCCAGGCTGTACGCTGTGCAACAGAAAGGATCCGCCATGAATCCATCTGCCTGGCATCTGTGGGTTGTAGCAGAGTCATTGTTGTTTCTTAGTACAATCCACGAACTTGCTTTTTTGAACTTATATCAACCCCCAGCTTCGAAAATGGCAATTACATTTTGCTCTTGAGACAAGTTGCACAGTGTCGTGGTGAAAGTTGATCTCCAGCCATGACGACTCTTTCGCTTATCCTTCTTTTCATTTCTTCTGCCAGAGTCTTGCACGCACAGACCTGTCCCCCTGGCTATGCTCTGAACACTGGGCCTCTTTCCCAAAACCAAACCGTTGACTGGGTTCCCTGCCCAACTGATCAACAGCCGACGCTCGAGTGCGGCACCTTCCAAGTCCCTCTCGACTATACCGATCTTGAGAAAGGAATTTTGACACTTTCGCTGGTCCGTCAACCGGCGACCGGCAATGCATCCGATGGCCTATCCATCATCATGAATCCGGGCGGACCGGGAGAGAGCGGGATCCAATCACTTGTTGAATCTGAAACATCTTACCTTGAGTAAGTCCATCGCTCAGCCCTCCAAGCCTCGCATTAATGGTAGTAGTGATTCTGGCGGTGGATATCATATTGTGACTTGGGATCCCCGTGGAGTAGGATTGACTATCCCTTATCAATGCCCTCAGTTGTGCACTGAGCAAAGCACGGGCACGTCGTTAAGCGATCCGGCGTTTCTGAATTCAACCTTTGTGTCCTTGAAAGATCAAGGAGAGTATTGCGCAGAACAACCGGTGCATCGGAGTTTGGGAGAGCTTGTTGGCACCGCGTTTACGGCCCGGGATGTCAACGCAGTATCTGAGGCAATCAATCCTGATGGCCTGATACGATATTGGGGGTTCTCCTATGGCACCCTCCTCGGCTCGACCATAGCTGCTATGTTCCCTGAAAAAGTCGACCGAATGATACTGGATGGCAATATCAACCCCACCGACTACTATCGCGGTCTCAACGCCGAAGCCATTACCGACGTTGATCCAGCTGTGGATCACTTTTTCCAGACATGTGCTACTGCTGGGCAGGAATATTGTTCTCTTGCTAAGGATGGGTTTTTAGGCGAAGATCTGAAGAACGAGTTCTTCACGTTGTTGAACAATCTCAAGAACGGATCTTCTACTCTATCCTCCGATTCGGATGAAAGTCAGGGATATGCGGAGGTAGCTGGGCTCTTGTTCACAAACTTGAAGAGCCCTAGTGAGTGGCCTGTTGTTGCCCAAAATATCTCTGCATTCTATGAAGCGGAAACCCCAGCAGCTCGCAGAGTCAAGCGTGAATTCGATCCACTGGCGACATTCCAGATATCTAACCCGCAGGCTTTGGTCGCTATCACTTGTGGCGACTGGGTTAACATTGCCGGAGATCTTGATGATTTCGAATCCTGGTTGAAGTTGTACGAAGGCATCAGTGAATTCGGCGCAGACCAGCTAATCAGCATCCTCTACTCGTGCGCCACATGGCCAACCAGAGCCAAAGAGATATTCGAAGGATCTTTCGAAGGTGTAAATACCAAACACCCTATCCTCTTTATCAACGGGCCGTTCGATCCTGTGACACCTCTCGTCTCAGCACAGAACTCCAGCTCCGGTTTCGTCGACAGTGTCGTGTTGGAGCATAATGGAGCCGGTCATTGTTCTACCGCAAGTCCATCGAACTGTACCTCAGGTTTCGTGCGAGCTTATTGGCAGGACGGAACGTTACCTGATGCAGGAACCGTTTGTCAACCAGATGCAGCACCATTTTCCAACGAACCCATCATTCCTTCGAAACGTTTGATGCGGAGGTTCGACCCCAACTTCAAACATCCTGCGACGGTCATCGGGCTTACACCAATTCATCTTCTCAACCAACCACGACCACGACAAGAGCCAAATATCTGTGACGCCGTTGCTGCGTTGGAGGATCCCCCAGTCCCGGCAACATGCATCGCAACCACTGCCAGCCCAAGTGCTACCGCCACCGCCACCGGCGGCAGTGGGAATGTAAGTAATGGTGATGGTGAAACCAACGGAGGTAGGCGCCTCGCCATTCTTGGATTAGGCTATGTCATTCTTGGATTGCAAAGTCTTTTCGTCCTTGCTATTCCGAACATGATTTAGAAGAGGTGCTGGTTGTCTCTCATAGTGCAAGCGCCGCATTGCAGGAGTTGATGGGCATCACGTTCTTGCAGTCAGCATAAAATAGTCAGAAAGGATAATGAGTATCCTGATAATCCGCAACTTAACCCTAAACCAAGTACCGTCCATCTTGTCTGGTTGACAAAACGGGGGTCCAGTCAGTCATCCGACGGTAAAGTGTGCGACTTTTCAAGGCGAACGCGAACCAATGAATGTCGCCATAGTCTATATTCTCGTCTCGACTAGCATACGGTGGCATGAGCAGGAGCCAGGTTCGCTAACCAGGAAACTGACTCTACCCTCATCCAGACCTTTGCAACGAGTCGAGAATCATCCCCCCCATAACGAGCTCGGGATTTGTTTGGGTCTGGGATATTTAAATCGGTCCGTGAATGTCCCTTTTCACTTGAAGAATACTTACAGACCGGATAACTTTCTTCAAAGACAGCATCAAGGACTATGTAACCTGCTGTTGTTTGTGCCCACGCCTACTCCGTAGTTGTGATGGTCTACACTCCAAGCCGCCTTCAAATGCCGATATCCGGCAAAGGGGTAAACCTCCAGGTCACGAGTTTCCCGGACTCCTCGATTTGGAAATCCCGCCACGGTCGGAGATACTTGGCGCTCCACCTTCGTATTTAGTCTTGGCATGCGCCCTAAGAAGCAACGTCAGCCCAGTTGCTTCCACCATTCATTCAAGTTTGGCGTTTCTTGGATTTCCACCCCAAAGTAACGTTAGTAAATATTTTGAGCTTGCTACGGATAGATGTTTGCGGCTAGTTACTTCTATTGCCGACAGCTTCCCTTGTCATTGACGGGTAACCCTACTGCCTTCTTGCGGGTTGCCTTAAGAGTTTCGACATTCCGTGTGCCAATCGCCCTGCAGTCTTAGGATCGTGACTCTACGGAGTAGGGGCAAAACCCCAGGCTTAACATACTTTAATGATCGACGCCATGTCGTTTTCTAGAAGCTTTCCCCAGACGAACTGAGAACTCTGATGAAGATCTGTAATGCCAACTAGTCATCCTGTAACCATGGACACTTTCATGGTTGTCGTTATTAGTCTATTCAGAGGCCACTTTATCATGCGACGTGAGTGCGGTGAGCTGGAATACGTCATTGCACGGATTACTTGACTACTCCTAAGGCTTCGCATACCGACGACTCCACGAAGCCCAGATCCACTTTTAGAATCAAGACTTTGCCAGCCCCGCGAGAAATTTCCTTCAGTGAGCCGGGTTACTGTATTGGGTATACACACCGGGAGATCCTCATCTTCTGCTCTGCGAGCCTCATATTGCAACCTCTCCATCTCTACCAACGACGTTCCCCGGGAAATATGCATTTGCGGAGTATCCGATGTAACACGTGAGGAGTTTCCCCCTTTCTCCGCCAGTCCCACAACCATAAAATTTCGTATATATATATACATCTGTTGTTGCTCATTTCCTTCCAAAGTCCCAAACTCAACTCCACCAAATCTCCACCATCTGCCCATCGACTGGGCAAATCTTCAAGATGGTTTCCTTCGAAACAAGGGGAAAGCCCCTGCTGATTATGATTCTTTTGACGTCTGGCATTGACTTCCTGTTGTTTGGCTATGATCAAGGTCTATTCGGAGGAGTTCTCGTCGGCGAGCGGTTTCAGGAGATGCTGGGCAATCCCAACCCTACTATGAGTGGTCTGGTCACCGCCATATACGATATCGGGTGTGCCCTCGGAGCCGTGGCGGCGTTTGTCTTTGGCGAAAAGATCGGTCGCAAGAAGTCCATCATCTATGCCAACATAATCGTGATTGTCGGTGCCGTCATCCAGACAGCGTGTTACGATTACTGGCAGATGTTTGTGGCGCGGATCATCGCTGGTATTGGAGTTGGTCTCAGCACCGTGGCTGTCCCCATCCTGCAATCAGAAACTCTACCGGCACACAACCGAGGCGCTCTTTTGGTGGTTCAATCTGCTCTCATCATTATCGGCGTTGCTATCGCCTCCTGGCTCTGCTTTGCAACCCTCTACGCAGACAGCTCGATGCAATGGCGATTCCCCATTGCGTGCCAAGTTCTCTTTTCCGCGATGGTCCTGGTTTGTTGTCTTTGGGTTCCCGAGACACCGAGATGGCTGGCCCAGCATGGACGCAAAGACGATGCCCGACGCGTCATTGCTCGCCTTCTGAACAAGCCAGACAACGACCCAGAAGTTGAAGGACAACTTTCTGAGATTCTCGACAACATTGCCGCCGAGGGCGTCGACGATGAACCTACCTGGGGCGAAGTATTTAGTAACTCCACCAAGTCACGAAATCTTCAACGCGTGTGTCTGGGTATGGGTCCTTACATGATGAATCAATGGAGTGGAATCAACGTCCTCTCATACTATCTTGCCTATATCCTGCGTGTGTACCTCGAGTACTCACAGTCCATGTCGCTGATTCTGGCCTCGGTCGCTTTCACCCAATATGCCATCTTCTCGTGGCCACCATACTTCTACATTGATCGAATTGGACGTCGCTGGACTATCATGCTGTCTTCCGCAGGTTGCGCAGTCTGTATGGCCATCATTGCCGGGTGCCTCCTTCGAACAAGCTATTCGGCAGCCGCAGCAGCAGTCGCATTCATGTTCCTTTACCTCGATTGCTTCACCCTCGGTATCTTGCCAGTCTCGTGGTCTTACTCGGCCGAAATCCAACCCCTACGAGTTCGCAACAAGTCTACCGCTGTTGGCGTCTTTTCTCACTGGATGAGTAACTTTGTTGTCGTCATGGTCACCCCTGTGGGCATCGACAATATCGGCGGCAACTTCTTCTGGATCTGGGCTATTGTCTGCGCATCCTTCGTTCCCCTTTCATACTTTTTTGGAGTCGAAACTTCTGGTCGCAGTCTCGAACAGGTCGATCAAATGGTAAGTTATAACTCAAATCTTTACTACAAAGCTTTCGCTGATTGAATCGTCCAGTTCTTCGACGAACCTCGCCTGCTCATGGGTCTGAACCCCAATCACCGTCGCGTACTTCGTGGCAGTGCTGCCGATGAAGAGCAAAGACACAGACAATTTAGTATCGATGCCGAAAAGCGAGCTTCCCTGGCAGAAAATGTACCATCTCAGGAGAAGGTTTAAGTTTAAAGATTGTCGATGGGCGTCTTGCAAGCTAAGAGTGGGGAGCAAATAAGAGATGAAGGACACACTTATCATCATTGTCTTGGTAACATAACAAAGATGATATATATTCTCGATGCTATGGTTTTATCCAACTGCTGAGCAAGATGTTGTATCAAATATTGATGTCTAATGGATCTTGAACCTCCACGGATCGTAATTGCAATCTCTATGAGAGTCATCAGCCAAAGAACGAACAACGTTTCGCTAGACAGTGCCATGTTTTCTAAAGTCTAATGTAGTATAATGGCTGTGCACTATTGGTAGGCCTATTGGCAAAGCATAGTTGTATCTTGTATACCTCATAAAGGGCTGGATGTTCTATTTCCTCGTTAGACCCAATCTTTGACACCTGGTACTATGTACACTCGAGGGAAGAATAGACTGGAGAACCTCTCACTGGCTCAAGGTTTTTCATGAGGAAGGGCAAAGCTACCTTGTTCTGTGGACGCTTTCTTATTCCCTTTCCCGCCCTTTGAAGGGTACCCACATCTCCTAGCATCCGGCATCTGCTCATGCTCTGGTCACCATGATATAATGGCCGGGCCCCCATAGTAAGAAGGAGCAGCCCTCTTCCCCCCTTCTCCCCCAACCCAAGTATCTCTTCCACCTAGATTGATCTCACCTGAAACTACGGTCCACTTATTTCTCCCGATACAACCAAAGAGTCTGGCCTTTGTTAGGCCGTTCCTGCCAACACAACTACATCCGCAACAAGCAAGGCAGGTGCCGGCTGGGCTGGCCCGTCCACTCTACAGGCTGAGGTCGTTTCTCTTTGCTCTCTCTTAGATAGCTAGGTAGTTAGACAACACTTCCCTACAGCCTTGCTTCCGCAGAGGGGAAGTCTTCTGGCGGATAGCCCTGGATCTCCCACAGTCAATAGTGAGCTGTACTCTCATGCCAATGTCCGTCACCTTGTGAAAGAAAGAGGGAGACACTATGAAATTATAACCAGCTTAAAGTCCTTGCGGTCCTCATCAGCTTCAATGACTGACTTCCCTAGGCCACGGGTAGAGACGACGTAGTTTCTTCAGCCCTTCTGGTGACACAAAATCGTCCTTTCGCTAAGAGACTTTCATCCATAGGACCTGGGACGGTGAACTGATGCGGCTGAACAGAAGTCCCGGTCTAGAAGCGGATTCTTGCGAGATCTCATCTCCAGAAAAGCAATTGCCAGCCTGCAGCCGACATCTGGGCCGGTCCAAAGCCTTCGGAAACTGCATTTGAACTTGCAAGTGTTTCCAGCATTGGTTTGGGCGAAGACGCCCAAAGACGAAGGCGGCAAGCCCCCAAAGACCCATACCGCTCTGATCCCTGTGGGGACTACTAGGACCTGTTGTTGCGTTTCTTCTTGGCCAAGCCATGGGCAAGTTCTGGGTCAGTCTCCTGTGGCAAAAGTGAGTACCATATCGCAAAGTTTGGCGACGAGATATTTGCTTGCCTGTCAGGAACATGCATGACGCTCTAGTTAGATCCGATCATTGAAACTTTCTAAGGAAGTTATACGACTCTTGCGCTCCAATGAGCTGGAGGTGGACAGAAGCTGATCATGCTCTGAGCTGAACTGCCAACAATGACTGAGGCAGGCGAGATCTTCAGACCTTGGACCTTAGACGAGGATAGAAGATTTGAGGCGTTTGCAGTCAGCACAATAGGATGCGGTCGATGTCCCATCGTGTAGTCCCCGGGCATGTCACCTTGCCTGTCTTGCTGCCGCCGATCGTTCAAAGGTTCAAGCGGCACACGGTACACAGATGGTACAGTAGCGGGGGGCACTCCAAAAGAAGTCCTTTGTAGCGATTGTCATCGTGGCCAATCTGAGACCCGCTTGACCCTTGCTGTAGTACTGAGGATGGCTGACAGGAAGTCTCGAAGACAGTAGCCCATCACAACAATCGCCCCCCAGCACATCAAAAGGAGCGAGCGTATGACAACAATAGCCATGTGCGGCCTGCCCAAGACGGCTGCCGCGTCTGAACGGCAGGCCAGATTTAGCAACAGGCTCTGGAGATGGATGGGGAGAAAATCTCAACCACAAGTGGTGCCGAAGGAGTCTCGTTGCAGCGAAATTCAATACAGAGACCGTCAACACAGGTGAGGCTCATGAACTCAATACAATCCCAGAAAGGTTCGTAGACAATCATGGCCTGTATCTTCGTAGGGCTGGGCAGTGTGAGTGAGACCTACTGGAAAGGGCAAGTATAGATGAGGGGATCCTTGATTCAAACAGGGTACAAAGATGTCACATCAGGCCTGCCAAGGCTTCAACACGAACGAATCCGGGGGTCTTCATCCTTACACGACGGCGAGGGAGGGTTCTTGATTCCTACTTAGTGTGTCAGACCAGGTACTGGGTACTGTACTTGATCGAAAGCGCTCAAAGAGCTACACTTTATGTCCCGCCTTTTGACCCGTCTGCCGTTCCCCGCCCGGTTCCTAGCCCAGAAAGGCCTCTTCTGAGCTCCACATCCGATCGACTTCTCACCTTTCAGCATCACAAAGTCCCCAAACGGCATTGTTGCTGAAAATCGTGGTTCCCCTTTGTTTTTCTTCCATGTATTGTTCTTGTAGCGTGCCAAGGTTGCGACCGTTGATGAAGACGACTTATTACCTTACCGCAAGTCAGATCGAGAAGGGCCACAGATGTCCCAGAGGCAGGTGCGTCTGTAAGCTATATACTGCTTGTACACACACACACTTAAGTAACGTTCATGTCTGTCCTGGGAATTCGCTTTGAAGCGAATTCTATTATAATCCCCTTGGGAACTGGATGAAAGAACCGGCACCAACTTGTCCATTTTGTGGCAACTAGGTTACGAGGTTCTACCCAACTAGCCTCCATGTCCTTCTGTAACGGGCCAAACCCTCGACCAAAACGTCACACGCCTGAAGCTTTTCGGGCATTTGGGCCGCCCCTAGGGAAACAAAGGCTCTTTTATCACCTGTCATAGTGTTGGAGTGCCGGACTGCCAAGTGGTTTTCTCATTCTGCTACGTAAACCGGCAGTTGCGGCTTGCGTCCCAGAACCTGATCACCGTCAGTTTAGAGTTGCGGCCTATGCTAAAGCGACTACAGGCTTGATTTATGATTTACAGTTCTTGTGCCACTTGACCAATCAATGTTCGAATGGGAACAGCATCTCCAACCGTTCGCCTCAGTGTCTATCTTGACCTTTCTGGTGAGTCGCCGTCGACAGGGTCGTGAGATCGACAATATTGTGTTGTCACGATCAGCTGAGTTCTCTGTGCCCCAGGTTTCGTTCAGGCACAAGCGGCGGAATTGGATTGAGGTGCATGGGATCATTGAGCTAAATTTACGCTCTTCTAGGCTCCCCATTTAATATTGGATCGAACCAAGACGGTTTGTCGCCAGTTGGTAACTGGCTGTATTGACAAGCAAGATATGTCCGGAGCAACATGTCCATAATCAGTCTACAGTACAAGGTATCACAGAAGGTGAAGTATTCAACGCTGATCTTTGGTATTTTTCAGCGTAACATCATCGAGTCCTGCCGTCCATTGTCTCAACCAAGAATGATTACACTTTCTCTGCCACCTGAAGTAGAAGTAGAAAGAGACATCTAACTCTATTAACCGACCGAAGTGGATATTACAGGAATGATAATCACTACGATACGAGGAACAAGCCTAAGGAACTTGGTGGAGCTGAGCAAAATAGCGACCACGAACAGGAGCGAAGCGGCTTGACTCAATGATCATGACCTGGTTGGAAGGACCAAACTCTGGTCAAGGATACGAAATGCATGAGACTACATGGGACATGTTCTGGCCGGCCTCCGCTATCGATTCCTTCTGCAGGTTTTGATCGCGCTGAGGTTTCAGACAGCCACAGCATGAAGGCAAAATTCAACGAGAGGGGTCTCTACGAAACAATTACATGACTCGGCATAGCAAAAACCTATAAAGAACGAGGTATGCTCGCTCTCGACAATTTACAGAGACCTGTTCATCGCACTCGCTCAAGACAAACAGAAAGACTAAAGCAGCTCTCTTTGGATCGACAACCATCGTTCACAGATATCACAGTTCAAGATGCAATTGGTCAAGCTCTTTGCTCTCGCCACTCTTCTTGCCTCTGGAGCACTTGCTGTTCCGGTTGCAGAGCCAGAGCCTGGCAAGCCAACCAAGCCTGAGAAGCCAGCACCGCCGTCAATCAACGTCCAGTCAAACCAGTGTGGCAATGGAGCTGCTCCCTACTGTTGCAACACTGACAACAAGGGAAAGTATACAACTTGTAAAGTCCTAGGTGAGCGTTGCACACTTTGATGCTCAATGCGTCGTACTGATGGCAATAGGCTCGGGCAGCCAGTGTGGCGCAACCACTGTCTGCTGCAACGCACAAAATGTAAGTTCTCCCCCATCTCGATACAAGATAGAGGCTAATGATCCTTTCGACAGTCCATCCAAGTCTGCCTTGGCAGCGTGACGCTCGAATTGTAGGGCTCCAATACCTTCCAGCCATGGCATCAGCGGTATGCACTTATTGGCTGTTCATAAGTGTGCTGCTTTATTTACTGACTTGTCCTCTTCAGACCTCCTACTCCGACATAGTGACGTTTGACCAAACAAATGTGGGCTGCGCTATGGTTGCACACCCTGCAGGAGAGCCGGCTGCCACAACTACTTCCAGCGGAGCAGTTGTGAAGAACGCGCCAGCTGAAGAGAAGAAACGCATAGGAGATCTGCTCGCAGTCTTTCTAGTTCTACTTGTTGCATGATTACTCAAAATAGTCGCTCATTTAGCAGTTCTAGTCCAAGGGGTGAAAAGAAATGAAAATTTGGCATTGAGGTCTCATTACTCATTTCTGTTGGCCAATCCTATGCCATTCGTCTAGTATACCACCACCAGCTCAGAGCTCCTATGAATGACTGCCTGCATGAAAACAAAGGGTAATATCGCCTCAGCAGGGAGTACGGCAGAGCCCTGCCCTGCATCTTATCCGGAAGATGATAGGCCAACTCCAAGCACGCACACTTTAGGCTGGGGCAATGCTTGGTTTAAGGCCGAGGGGCTGTGGACGCGTGATGGATGTATGCTAGAAGGCTTAGTGTCCTACTGGGGTTTCGGCATCTTGCCCTGGGGTTCAATTCGCTCGCTTCTCCGCCCCTCGGCCCTCCAACCGTGCATGTCGCTACCGGGCCCAAGAGCATTTTGGCACTGATCATTGTTTGCCCAAGATGGACAGGCGAAATGGAGCCTGACCTTTTCTGGAAGGCGCATTATCGTATAACTAAGCTTGCAAGAATGTACTGCCCTTAAGCGAAGTCATGAAGCGGCTGTCTACTATTTCCTCAAGTCACCAACAAACGGTCCAAATTCTATGATCTGCACGCTTTTCGTTCGATCTCCGGCGGGTTTTATTCTGTACCCAAGCCTTTGACCTTGGTCAGTTTGAGAAGATCTATAACTCGAACAAAGAATCCACACGAGATGTTTCGGAAACACATCTATCTCATGCGCCTTGTCACACCTGGCAGATGATGGCGGAGTTTATGTTTGTTCAAGACCCCTCGACTCAAAGGACCACAAGAGATAAAGAACTCCTCTTGTCTCGCATCAGATCTCACGCTGCTCACACTACTCGTGTCAAGAAAACCAGTAAGACCTTACCACTGGTGATCAGAAAACGCGCTGCACCTCAGAATGGGCACCTCTACGATGATGATCTGATCAATCCAAGGTCGGTTGCGGCATATCGCTCGAAAACACAGCAGCTCGAAGAGCAGTTTCTCATTAGAGAGAAGTCAAGGCTAGAGCGCGTCATCAATGATGTCCCCTCTCCCACATCGTATCTAGGGCAATCCAAGCGCGACCCTTTCGAAACGAATCCTACTCGTCGTCTGCCGCTCTTCATGCACGATGTTTGGGAGTATGGTATGTGCAACGTGCTCTGTCAAGATCTAGGGAAAAGAGTTGCAGCTGATACTTGGTCGCTACAGCGTTTGATGTGCTTCTCCCAAAAAACGAACCCGGGCTTCGTGGAGCTGCGTTGGTAGCCTCCATGTTGGCGAGGAGAAGAGCTGCCTCCCAGAATCTTCTGGATTATCACTGCCAGGTATCGAATATCGCTACATTGGCTTTGCCATTGTTCAAAGACCCGTCCAGCGTGCGGCAGCTGGGCATCGTACAAATGGAGCACCAGAACTTTGCCATCCAGCTCATCAACAAACAGATTCAAGCGACGGGAAAACGAGCTGCCTCTGACGCACTTATCAATGCTATTTTCATGCTTGGGATTCAAGAGGTTGGCCCAGGGAGCTGGGAGGTTGATCGATATGAGCAAGCAACACCCCTGAGCCTGGCTTTCAACTTCCATGCCTATGTAAGAGCTCCTGGGCTAAATAGGCAGTACTATGCATGGATTTCGTTTGTCAAACAAAGGTATCGATCTTGCTTGGTTCTTTGCAGGTGCCCGCAAGTGAGTTGACAAGATCTCGCTGACCATGTTCTAGAGGAGGGTTGGAGATGCTGCAGGATAAAGCGCTTGCTAGACGGCTCCAGCTGTGTTCAATCGTCGTCAGCTCATGCACTGGAGAGCCGCCACCATTCCCGCTTCTTCGCGATAGTGTGTCCCGTGCTGAGAGTCTTATGCCCGGAATAGGACATACGATCACTGAGCCCTCGTACTCGCTCGATGGCGAGGAGATCGGTCTGCCGTCGAACTCGAGTACTTACACCGCGCTTTTGGGGTCGGTGCAGCAGCTGACGGAAGCCCTCCATGCCTTTGTGGAACAAAAGAAAGATGCGATTCAATTGTCCCAGCTAAGTCTACTTGCAGGAGTTTTGCAGCATCGGCTCTGCTCCGTTCGTCCTCCGTCAAAGGACAAACCCGGACATGCGGCGGAGAATGCCATCCGACTTGCCTTGCTAGTATACTCGGACACGCTTTTCTTCCCAATACCATCAGTGCGAAGTGCGCGGGAACGTCTGGCAGCTGAGATCAAGGAGTCCCTGTCAGAATTGATCACCACCAATCCACGCCGATTTCTTTCATCTGGCATACTCGCGTGGGCCTTTGTCCTTGGCGGCATCGCTTCAGAATCGAACCAGCACCGAGATTGGTTCGTCGACTACCTACGAGCCAATTATCAACTGGATAGCTGTCGTTGGGACACTTATAAAGCAGGCATCAGGCTCTTGCCATGGAGTGAGACATTCCTGGATCCGTCAGCAACCCGTCTATGGAACGAAGCGTTTGGGATGGGCGAACCAAATTCTGAGCAGTGTGTCATCACGGAAGATGTCAGGATCTGGCCGACCAAGTTTTCCCCAGTTGAGTCCAGTGCTAGCCCGTACTCCAGCCGTGCGTCCCACTAGAAAACTCACTGGGGCGTGACAAAGCAGCCTAGAGGTGGGGTTTCGCAAGTGGTTGCTTCTTTGTTGCTCGCACTATCGACAAACCTTACCTAATCAAGTGAAGGTGGATTTTTTGGTCCTGGATGACAAAGGCCTGTTCGTATGTGTTCTGCATTGTGGCTGGTGTTTGAATGCCCAGAGGTCCAAAGACCCATTTAGGCTTGCGCAAAAAGGTGCGCGGTCCCTCCCGTCGACTTAAAATGGCTAATGCTCGGCCAGACTTCAACCAGGTCCGACACCGTACAGCGCAGGGGTGTTGCAGACAAATCTCTTAGTCATTCGTGAGATATGGGTCGGATGTATGGACGCCATGGAATTCCGTTGAAGATGCTAAACTTGATGATTGAGCAAGCGCAATGGGATGGCAATAACGAGCAGCAATATACGACACAGGTATTTCTGCAGGTCGATCGACTCTGGGAATCTGGGAATCTGGGAATCGCTAAGGATGCTGTGGATATCGAGCAATTGCTGAACTGCCCAAGGACTTGCCCCGGCCAGGTCTTGCTTAGGTCGTTATGCCATGTGGAGGAGATGATCGATGAACCCTACGCGATATCAATTTTGCTATCTCTGCTCGAACGTCCGACCGGTTCTAGATCTCACAAGCAGCATCATCGATCGTGATGGGACCAACAATCGAAACGCACGTTGGCATTTCTGCCTGTGAGGGTTTGGAGGAACAGAGCCCCCAGTCACAAGATGCTGCACGAAAAAGCCTTATACGCAAGCTCGATTATCAGCTTCTCCCAGTACTCTACATGATCCTGCTTTTCAATTTCCTCGATAAGGTCAGCATCGGCAATGCACGCATCCAGGGGCTGGAGGTCGAGCTGGGCATGGATCCGAGGTCTAACCAGTTCAACATTGTCCTTTCCTTGTACTGGATTCCATATATCCTCTTCGAAGTCCCCAGTAACATCATCATGGCCAAGATCCGTCCGTCGACGTACTTGAGTGCCATCACCATTTTGTTCGGTAGGCGGGCGCTGTGGCTGGACGATCAATGTCGCCGACTGCCATGGACTGACAACATCTTTAGGAACGGCTTGCATGTGCCAGGCGTTTGTCAATGGCTTTGCTTCTCTAGTTGCCTGTCGACTCTTTCTAGGTCTATTTGAATCTGCGGTGTCTCCTGGTCAGCCAACCTCGGAGGCCAGCATGCATGCACTGACCAGCTGGCAGGAGTACTTTATCTAATATCCATGTATTACTCTGTGTGGGAAATCCAACCTCGCTTCGCCTTCATTTGGTCACATGGATTCGTTGCGGGTGCATTCGGCGGAGTAAGTGCCACCTGCATCCGAATCTTGTCCCTCGTTTCAACTACTCACCGACGAAGTTTCTGGCATATGCGTTGGTAAAGCTTGATGGGTACGCTGGGCTGTCCGGCTGGCGCTGGTACGACGCTCGTGGTCTTTGTGCCTGTTCAACGGATGTTGATTTTATGATATAGGATCTTCCTCGTCGAAGGGTTGGCAACGATTGTCGTCGGTATTCTCTCGTGGTTCGTGCTCTGGGACTGGCCATCTGACAACGCTCGACTCACCGATGATGAGAAAATTGCGCTCAATCGAAAAATGGAGGACTTCCGAGGAACTGAAGCGCGGATGAATCGTCTAGATGTACCGGCGCTCAAGCGCATAGCAAAAGACTGCAAAGTGTACATTGGGTCAGTTCTCGTCATGATGCATTCAAAGGCTCAGCTGATGTCAAGTCTAGAGCATTACTTTTCTGTTGTATCTCGACATCCACGGCAGCCTTGAGCTTTTTCATGCCAACAATTCTTCGAGAATTTGGCTACTCGAGATCCAAGTCCCAGTTGATGACTATCCCCGTCTACACGGCATCCGCGCTGGTAACCGTGGTCGTTGCGGTACTGTGTGAGCGTTTCAAACGACGAAGTCTTTTTGTCTTTATTGGATGTCCCATAGCGGTGGTAGGGTATATCATGCTCCTCTGTCAAGCGAATTTGTCCAGCGCCACCAAGTATTTGGCGATATTCGTCACGGGCGCTGGCATGTTTACAGTACAACCCATCATCGTCACTTGGCTCTTGATGAATCTTGCTGGGCACTATAAACAAGGAATCGGTATCGCCTTCCAAACGGGCTGGGGGAGTGTCGGATCTATTGTCGCCAGCAACATATTCCTGTCGAGAGAAGCACCGCGCTTCGTGACAGGTTACTCAGTCGCCATGGCATTTGTGGTTTTGGAAGCCGCCCTGGCCGCAGCGTTGGCCGTCTGGTTGAGGCGACAAAACCGTCTTCGAGATGAATTCGGCCTCGAGCTACTTCAGAAGATCCCGGAGCGCGAGTGGGACAATCTAGGAGACGAGCATCCCAGCTTTCGATACACGTACAAATGACGAGATAAATGGGATGGAAGATGCAACTGGTTGCGCAGGTGGCGGCAAAGAATTAAGGAAGAAGACTTTGGAAGACTGAAGCCGTTTGGCGAGTCATTGGATACACCGACGTCTGCCGGTAAATCTATTATAGTCAAAACGTGGCTGCACAGCTCTCCTATTTTGATATGTTCACCTAAACACATTCCCAGTCTTGTCCTAGTTCCCACTGGTACTTGCAAAAAGCGATCAGGGCTTCTGTCCAATAAAATTGTTTGACAACGTCTTCCAGGGCATTCCACTGGAGTGCTTTAAATGGGTAGTGTGTCTTGATATGATCAAGAAGAAGCTGTCCGGGTTTCTTTATGGAGTTGGATGGTCCATGCCAGGCATAGATGGCGATCATGCATACCCAGATGATACACCGATACTCGGCTAGTGAGAAGACATTGACATCATCTATGGAGCACAGGTGTGTGCTAATTTTGATTTTACTTGACTCGTACAGTGATCGACATGGTCTGGACGGCGTGATGGTGAAACAACAGTATTGAAGTAAAGCAAGTTGAAGGACTTCGTCTAGAGTCAGTGTAGATGGGTAGTTCGGTCGGAGTTGTGGGAAAGCCTCCCAATAATGACTATACTTTCTGTTCTTGGAGCTCAGGTCAATCTTAGCCGATTTCAGTTGCTTCGCATTTGCGGTCAGTCGATGAATACGGCTTATCTTCTCGACAGTCTCTAGATTCTCCGAGCTCATTCTCCCGGCTTCAACAAGGTCAAGGAATCCTGCTGGAATATCTTCCGTGGTAGGCTGCAAGGGTGCCTGATATGGAATATGGCGTAGAGTTTCTTCATGTGTGCCAGTGGGGGGCTCATAGTCAATCACAGAGTAACCTGTCTGTAGCGCCCAGGCCATCTCGAATCTGGGAATGTTAACACAAGATAAGTTGTAGACAGGGCAAGACCAGGGGGACTACTGACTCGCAAACAGTGTGTCTTGTATTGTAATCCAGAGAGTCGAGTCCTCCAGCAGCAGTGACCATGTAGCCAAGAACTCGACGATGAACAGCGTGTGGAGCTGTATCCCCAAAGAAACTCTGTCATCCACGTCAAAACGGGCAAATGTTGAAAGCGACAAGACACACATACCTCCACAGCAGCAAGGAAAGCTACTGCCATGATTGCGAGATTGTCAACTGCATTGTCTTCTCGGGCAAGACTTTTTCGGATGAGAGACAATGCTTTGCCCTTACTCTCGAGTAATTTCGATGACTCGGACGCTGTACGGCTCGAGGCTTGGTCCATGAGTCCTTGAATGAGAGTGGTGATTGGGTGAAAGACCTGCCGATCGGCGAGCACCTGGATGAAATCGGTGCCAAAGACACTGGAGATGTTGAATGGTTCGTAGGCATATGCACCAATTGGAACGACATTGTTCAGATCTAAATCGATAATAGTTAGTCAACATCCCAGGGCCGGAGGGAGGGGTTGTTTTTACAAAAGTCGAAGTATTCATGACCGGCGTATGCCTCGTCAGCTGCATTGGGTGGGAAACAGAGAGGGGGAGTGGGTTCTACGAGGAGGAGTTTTGCCATGCGTCTCGCCTCCAACATGGACCGAATGACACCGATGTTCTGCACCTTTCGACCTGAGCGCTTTGCAAGTGATGGACTGTTTGACACAAACTTGTGAGGGCCATATTTGGATCTGATACCTCTAGCTGGGACTAGAGCTGTGTCGTTCTCTAACAAGGCGCCCTTAGCAGCCATCCGACGTTGGTGGCTGACGCGAGCAGAATGACTGAGAATATGTTGTTTCATCAGCCTATCGCCCTCGAGATCGGCCACAAACAGAATCGAAGCCATGTTGAGGAGTTTGTGAGGAGACGGTAGGGCCGTCAAGGGGATCAGGGAATGCAAGATTCAACAGCAATATGGGATAATATTAACATAATAGATAAAATGCAGATTTTGTGTTCTGCGTTCGTGATGATTTGTCAAAAGCAAATCACTCGAGGCCTTGCCACAGAGAAACGGCGACATCAGAGCGAAATGGGACGAAGTTCTAAACGCTAAGGACGGTACAACGGCATCTGTCGAGAGTCGTGTCACGTGAAAACTGCGACGGGAGAAGCCACCAATGTCTCGCCCATAATTCCTCTCGTTGACCCTCAGACAGAAGAGGAAATAAGTCGATGTGGATGGATAGAGTCTCTGCTGACTAAATTCCGAAGCTTTTTAGGGATAGAGGTGGGCTGACAGGGCCCAGGGGTCCTGCCACGCACCGAGTACTTCGTATTGTTGAAGCTTCTGATGTCTTGGCCATGTTAGATGCATCTTTGGCGCTCGTGGCGCTCCAGTCAAGCGAAGGAGCCTATTGATGAACAGTGACACGCCACACCGCAATTGAGAGGTCAGTAAACGCGGAGTGAGGCGTAAAACCAACAGCCTACAAGGATCTGGGCGGGCTGTTGATGCAGAGACAATTGCAGTGTCTCGAATGCTAAAGAAAGTCCGTCCAGTTTTTAGTGGAACTTGAGGCTGACCTGGTCCAGCACGAGAGCACGGAGTATGTGTGATGACGGGTGGGCAGTTGAATTGATGCAGGTGAAGTGAGGCGTGAAACAAACCGTTGAGCATGTAGACACGCCTGGCAGTCATACAATCATCCAGCTGTGCAAATCATCGCGTATAGAGGTAGAGAAAGGGAACTAAAGAGCATGCCGTCAATTGCTGGAGTACGAGTTGTGGGTGTTGGTGTGGTTGACTCTTGAGTATTGTGGGGTCTTGGCAGAAGCATCACGTGGAATTGCGAGACAGGAAGAATTTGGAAGATTAGAAAGATGGAAGGAGCAATATGGTCACATGAGTCAAGTGTTCAGGTGCCCAGGTGTCAGCGAAGGAGCGACTGCAATGTTGAAAAGATGTTACAATAATAGGACCTGCCTCGTACTGGCAGGCGTCGTAGGAAACCTTCTCGCCCTCCAAATTCCAGGGTTGTCCAATAAGTGAGGGCAAGGTGGTTAGGGTGGTTGTTATCTGCTCGGTTCCAGATCCCGTAGTTCAGCGTCAATTTGAATTCAGACTCACTTAGGGCTGACAGCGTCCACACTCGGATGGAGAGCCGTGTCAGTTGACTCGTATAAGTCGGATACATTGCCCGGAAGGCACAGGTGCCGATGACGATGACAATGACGCTGACGCCTCCAGACTACAAGTCACCAGTAGGCCCTTACAGGTTGGCCGTTCCGAGGACGCTACGGACGCACCTGCTAGCCGGACGCCCTCATAATCCCAATGATGACTGGGTGATAACCAGCGATTGCTTATCGCCCAACCAAGAAATGGACGAGCTCTGACAGGTCGGACATGTCCTGTGGAGTTTGAGGGTCATACTGACGACTCGCTCTCGGTGAGGGATGATCGACCAAGAACCCTTAGAGCCCTTAGAACCCTCGTGCCCCTCCAAAGATCTACGCGGCCTTGGTCAGGGTGACTAACAGATTCGGAGACTCCCCGCCTATGCACGGTGGCTCTTGGGCTCTAAAGGGTGGTCTTGCTACCCCAGTTAGGCAATCCTAAGGACAAATTCCTAAGGAACGAGTGCCCTAAAAGTTTAGTTGTTGTGGAAAGAGATATGGACTGTCACGACTGACTGCCACCTGCACACGTCGGCGGTACTTGCACAGGAGATACCACCCACCCTGCCTCCTTCCTTACCCGTCCATGTTTAGAAGTCAGGAACAAACTCTCCCACGAGGAAGGCTCACACTGGCCCAACGCACCTGCGCTATCGCCGCACTATCTGGCTGCATCTCTGCGTCGCTTAGCACCGAATTCTCCCTCGCCCTCTCCCACCCTCTGGTTATCGTCGACGTTCATGGCTTCCTCCCTCGACCTCTCACATTGAGCGTATCGTTCTCACCATGCTACTCGCATGGCGCCCTTGGGTCCTCTGGGTTTCTCAAATTCTCCCCTCGACAACGACACCCAGCCTACCTCTTCTATGCCACCTCCTCCCCAGCCAGATCCGTCGCGAGAGCCCTCTCTTCCGCTTCTCGCCCCCAGAAACCCTCCTAAGCACGACGAGGATGTCTCAGCCCGTAAACAGTCCAAGAGCCGGAACGGTATAGCCACCCACGCCACCCTGAACCTCCATCATACCTCTTTAAACCCACCCTCTTCTCCTCCAAATTCGCTGACCAGGTCTTCTTCAGGCTGTATCACCTGCAAAAGCAGACGCATGAAATGCGACGAGACCAAGCCATTCTGCCAGCAATGTGCTCGTCGAAAAGTCACCTGTGGGGGCTACCCCAAACTCTTCAGATGGAAGCCCATGGGCCAGGGTAAAAATGGCCCAACAGAAACCCCAGGTAAAGGCCATCAGTATTGACCTTTCGTCTTACCACCCTAACTCACACCCAAACTCAGTAGGATCTCAGCCCACCGACACGCCCATGACCAGTGATTCTCAACCTGGCCAGACCTCAGATTCTCACATCCCCCGGTCCCAGTTTCATACCAGTGACAATGATTTAAATAAGCTGCCTCTCATTACCGAATCCCCCGAGATCCAGGAGCCTCATCATGATAGCATGCCCCCGCCACTCCATCATCCTCCCTTGATGATACCACCCTTTCGTGCAATGAATCCCTCCCACTTACCCCCGGACAGCATTGAGTCTGGCAGTACTGATCTCAGTCCTGGCTCCATCTTTGGTAGCTTTACCAGCACTATATTCGATCTCCAACAGCAAGACCTGCCCGATCTTGACGATCTTTCGTCCGAAAATAATCTCCAACTCGCTCAGCTAGGTCACATTCTGTCCGATGTGATCCCCTATCCGGAGGGTCGGTCGACAGCCGATCTTGCCTATTCTCTCGAGCAATCCCGATTCAATGCCGTCAATGAAACCTTTCGCCAACGCTGGTCCATCGATGCCTCCTCTGAACCCTTCTTCAGACCTCCAGAGGCTTCCCAGCAAAGGCCTGGATCACAATGGTCTGGAGCTGCTCTGAGCCCCAGCATTGAAGCTGTCATTGATGCCCTAGCTCGATCCCCGGCACCAGCCACTCCTTCTGACCAGCAAGGTGTCCGCACTATGGTTGATGTCTCCCTCAGTCAAAACGAGGAGTTCGACACCATGAGGTATCTCTTCGAACATCAAACCTGCACCATTCTCTCCATCAAAGACGACCACACTAAGAGCCCATGGGTAACCTTGATCTGGCCAATGGCAGCAGGCTACCCGGCCCTCTATCATGCACTCGCCGCCATGACGTGCTTCCAGTTATGCAAGACCCAACCCCAATTTCGCGGCTCTGGTTTGCACCATTTTCGATCCAGCATGCAGAACCTCGCACATGGTTTCAAAGACGATGTTGCTGGTCTCGAAGCCATGATCGCCACCCGACTAGCACTGGCTTTTGCCCAAGCTTGGGACCCTCAGAAGACTGCAAACGGGATCGATCATATCAACGATGCCAAATCCCTCATTCAAGAAGCAGCTTCTCAACATCGTCATCGCCGAACCACCCCTGCCAACCTGAGTCGTCTTAGCTTTCTGGCAAATACCTGCATGTACATGGACGTTATCGCTCGCCTGAACTGTTCAGAGCAGAACACAGCCAACAATCTAGCCTTTGTCAATGCCTGCAGCGCCTTGAGCAGCCACGTTCCAGGAGATCAACAGCTCGACCCGCTTATGGGCTGTGCAATCACATTATTCCCATTGATGGGCCGCCTTGCAGAACTCGTTGGCCGCGTGCTGATGAGAGCTGGAAAACAAAATTCACCTCCCATCATCTCCACCGCTGCAGAATTGAGGACGGCTATTGACCTATGGACTCCGTCCATCGAAGCCGAAAGTGCCGTCGACTATCAGGCCAATGTTACAGACGCAATTCAAACTGCCGAGGCCTATCGATGGGCAACCCTGCTCCTGCTTCGCCAAGCAGTGCCTGAACTCCCCTGGTCGCATTCCATCTTGGAATTGGCCCAGAAAGCCTTGATCTTTCTCGCCACCGTTCCGCTTACCTCGCGAACGAGCATCACACACATTTTCCCCCTTCTACAGGCTGGATGTGAGATCACTGACGAGGATGATCGAGATTGGGTGCGCGAACGATGGGATCTCATGTCGGCACGTATGTACACTGGAATCGTCGATCGCTGCCGAGAGGTCACAATGGAAGTGTGGCGTAGGCGAGACGATTACCTGGCTCGTCATCCTGGCATTCTACAAACTACGGCCGCTGCTAAAGTTGGAGTGTTGAGGCGCCATGATATCCCACGCTCTCAAAATGATGACGGCCAGTCGTCGAATATTGATCCAAGAGCTACATCTCCTCCGAATGATTTTCCCGATTCTGCAGCTTTCAAAAAGGGAGTTGACCCTCTGACAAGGGCCGGCTTCATCAATTACACGGTCAAGGGTGATTTGCACTGGCTGACTGTCATGAAGGAATGGCAATGGGAAGGTATGTTCAGCTCCCTGACCCGCACATCCCAATCAATCCCTTGCCTATGCCATTATTAACCACCAGCCCCAGTCATGCTTGCATAAGAGCGTATCAATAGACCAACAACTATGGGTTTCAGTCACATACTCTTTAGACGATATTGAAGACCTTGCTGGCGTTGGAGAACGAGCTTCGGAGCCACGCGTGGAGTTGTGGACAGGCCATCATTCCTTTTTCCTGCTCTAAACGATCAATGACCAAGCATCACTCATACCTCGAAAGTTCAAGTTCACGGAATGCGTGCCAGAGCCCAAAGCTGTTCAATACTGCCAAGAATCCAGTTCGCGACGCTGGCCAAATCCCATCGCTATATGTGTCCACCTTAGACTCCACTCAGTTCTGCCAGCAACCACTACCGCAAAGCGGCGCAAAAGCTGCCGCGTCTCCAGCATGAGATGTCCATTGCGACGACCCCGTACCATGACCATCATCGCGAGTCCAACCACGGTGCCCAACGCGACATCTACCACAGGAACACTTGCATGGGTGAGGCCAATCAATTAACTTAGGACCATGGAATGTACAGAATCGATGTGCAACATATGGTTATCGCCACCATCAAGCATGTACGACTCCCCGCTGCAACAACGCCCTTCGACGCCTGTAACGCCACCGCTGTCTAGCTCTACGCCCTTGCAACAACCCTCGTTTGCTAGGTCGGACACAGAATTCTTTGTCGAGGATGATGCCCAAGCTTTCGACCAACCCTCAAAGTTCCAACAGTAACAATATCACGCGTGTCGGTTGGTGCTTCGAATGTCCGTCCGGCCAATTCCTACATTGCCAGGAGGAAGATCAACCCGTGAAAACAACACATCTCATCTGGATCGGGGTTATACCCTCCTCCACAAATATGGGATTGACAATAACAGTGTTTAGAGCCGTCCATCCTGGAATCAGTGATTAGCCCATGTCCACCGTGTTGGATGTGTTTTAACTTGGTAAGAAATCCCGGAGCCAATACCAGGGTGCTAGTACAAAGCCAAGCAACTACCTACAGCGGAAATCCTATGATCGAGAACACCTTCTCCCTTACTACTTGTGTCATGATCTCTCCTGCTTCGTCTGCACTGCTCTCTTGGGATGTGTCAAGGGCGCAAAGAAGCAACGAGATGTATCTGTTCCGAATGCACTTACAGCAAGCATCATCATACTCAATCCGCTCATTCATCAGTCATCTTGCGACGAGCGGATGGCTGAAGATGCCCTGCATGAATGACATTTAGAGGACATCCAGAATGATCATGTGTTGCTAACTAAATCCTGGACGTTCCCAGATGATGACTGTGGCTGCCGCACTTCCTCCGTCACCCGTCCTCCAATGGTCAATGTTTCTACGGGACAGGAGATTATTTTACTTCTCTGGACCAGTCGATTTGCTTGCCCAGTCCTTGCAAGTCTTCGGCTAATGACTGAGATTTGAGTCGCCAAAAAGGTTCGAAAAGGCTTAGGAGCCATGTCCACATTCTCAATGCTTCTCATCTTAAGATTTAGAGGTAGGGATGTCCTTTCTCTGGCCCTGTGCAGTTTCCGAGCACAGTGCTGCTTTCTAACAAGATGTTGTTAACCTCAAAGCTCTTGACTGCAGTAATGTCAATATTGCTGACTTGTTTTCTGTCACATTGACTTCTGTTTCATGCATTACGAATACCATGTCTACGTTAGGCCTAGGTACGAGTGACGATTGCAGAGATATATCTGTGACCAGAATTCAAGAGTCCCGACACCATCCTCAGAGTGGGGAATCAGGTGAATCCTTACCCAATTCAGGGCAAGACTTGGCCAGGAACTTCTTACCTGTTCTGTTAGAGTTCTTCAAAAGAAAATTCTGACCAGAGACTATTGTATCATGTCTGTGAAAACGGAAATAGCCAGCCGGCATAGTGTCAACCATTCCATGCAAGGTGTGTGCCTAGTGATGGTGGTGGAAGCTACAGCAACGGCATCATTCTGCAGTCTTAGTAAGAGATTCCCGCCTACAACACTGTTCTTTTCGCCAGAGCCACCAGAACAACCGTCGACCAAGTGAGCAGTTTATTTAGCTTTAGACACTGAGACCTAATGTTCTGGGCCTATTCTAGCTCATTTCTGAGTTCACAGATGTTGGTTGTCTGAGCTCCAGCCCTTTAGCTTAATGTGAATTCCCTCGGGTCAAACTGGTTTACTCGAGCTTGCCCTAGACAATTGAGTTTATATTAGCTGCGCGAAGAATAGCCCTATTTTCTTGTAATGGTTCGTGTTTGGATGTCTAGAGATATGGGGATACCGTATGCTTAGATGTCTTATGACGGATGGTATTAAGTGTCTAGATGGTCATTGCTAGGTCGATCCCATCGGTCTATGTCACTGGAACAAGCTGCGAACTCAGTATCTAGGCATGAGGATGCCTATAAATGGCTCAATAAAGTACCTACTTGTACACATGACGCTTTCTATAATCCTAATGTCGACAAGGTGAGGAAAATGGATCAATCAGGCTTTGACGATCCATTTGCCCTTTGTCTTAACTAGACGAGAGGTCCACAACAATGCAGCAGCGACTATCATGACTGTGCCTGAGAAGATTCGGGCGCCGTCATATGTGGTCTTTGCATGTTGAATAATGGCGCCATTAATGGGAGGGCCTGCCAATGAAGTCCCGCTTATTGCAAGGAACATGCATCCCATCCGTCCGCCAAAGGAGCGCAGGTCTTCTGTCATACTCGCAATCGCCACGGGAGGCAAGCATATGACTGCACCGGATGCAAAACCATAGATCACGATCAGGGCTATCAAAGGCCCAGGGCTATCGACCGCCAACCATGACAGGGCCGAAATACCGCAAATGAGGAGTGCTGGCGCCTGAGTGTTCAATGGGCCAAGGTAATCCGAGATAAACGAGGGGATAAGACGTCCCATGATACTGGCCGCATTAAGTATAGGCAGTAGATACACCAAGGGAAGACCAGAGATCTCTAGGCCGATAGAGACGGCCCATTCTTCGACAAAGGTGAAAAAAGTATAAAGGCCGAGCATGGATACCGACAGCCCTGCTAGGTAAATGGCAAATTCGGGCTGGGTAAGGGCCGAGTATTCGATAAAGGTGCCACGACCTCGCGGCGGCAGCCGTGGTTTAGCTAGAGCCATGCTGACGGAGAGTGTCGCAAGGCATATGAATCCCATGATTCGCGTCGCCCATCCAAACCCCACCACGCGGATCAGGTGGCGGACCACAATAGGCAGGATGATACCCGCAACAGAAGCGCCAGACGAGACGATCCCAACTGCAAGTCCTCGTTTACGCTCAAACCACGTACTAGGAAGACCAACTGAGGGGACCAGCAAGCAGCTCGTGCCGAAACCCAGGCAGATTCCTTGCGAGAGCAAGACCTGGTAATATTTAGTCGCGAGAGATGTCATCATCACGCCAAAGACGATGAGACAGGTCCCAGACACCAACAACTGCCGATAGTAGCCCATATCAAAGTATCTGCCCATGAAGGCCGCACCGAACAGGAGCAGGAACGCCTGGATCGATCCAATCCATGCCACTGCAGATGTCGACGATGTGTCTTGAAGGCCTCCCTCTGAGGTATAGTATGTCTGGAAGGTTCCAAAGGAAAAGATCATGCCCCAGGTGTTGAACATGAGGAGGAACCCGGCCACCACTTGGAGCCATGGTCGGATTCCTATGTCCGGTGGGTGTAGAACATGTGAGCTTTCATCTTCCTTTTGAGTCAAGAAATCGACGACACTTGATCGGATTCGCTTCGACTGAGATTGTTGCTGACGGCTTTCGAGATCCACTGGTCGCTTGAATCAGTATAACCTTGGAGAACCCAAAGAAGATCACAGGCGATCTCAAATACGCCGAGGAGGGTGACTCAACAGATCGTCGTACCTTGTTCTTCCTTGACAGGCACCTGCATCCTGACTCCCACGGGCAAGACGAGACGAATATATAGATAACGGGGGATCTCCGCAAAAGTCTCTCGCCGCTCGCTCCAAAGGACTAATCTAAGGGCACCCACGCATGTAGGGCAGGGCACGAAAGCGGCTGGTCGTTGCGACTAGTCACGGTCGCGAATCACGATTTGGGAGTACTCGACCGCATGAGCATTTGCGTGATAAATTGATGAACTGCGATCCTCCTACCTTGATACCAAGCGAAAACAGAAACGTCAAGTGGGAGAAGAGGCAGAAGTCTACGTCAAGTCATCTCTGGGCATTGGTGATGTCCGGAGTCATCACCGACTACTACCTCGTCAGAATTTGGAGAAGAGGTTCCGCCAATGTTCAACTCCGAGACGGATCAGACGGCAAGTTCTCATCAAGAAAGCGTCAGAGTCGTGTGCGGGGGGAGGGGGGACGTCGGGGGTTGAATGGATCGAATGCGGGACCGTCCGTGAATAAGAAGAGACCCTTGAGAGATAACCGTACGCATTTGCTTGGGACTTGAGAGAGGGTTTCGATTGTTGTGCTTGCTGATCCAAGCGTAAAGAATGGCATCTTGGAGCAAGATTCATGATGCATGAGGGAAGAGGGACTCATGCCTGTCCTGGAGGCATGGAACTTTTCCCCAATGAATGCGACGAGTTCCCCAAACCGCCCGACCGGCTACTAAGCTGTCCTTTGGGCTTACCTTTCCCTTTGGTGAGGGAAGAGAGCGGTGATCACCGCTGGGGTACGTTGGCCAAGAAGATCGACCTTGGGTGCTATTGACGAGAATTTCTTTGGTATCGAGTCGCACAGAAACATCATGTTCTGAAGGGGTGATCAGATAGCTGAACACGAGGCTGAGAATAAGATATAGAATGAGGGTTTGAATATAGATATAGTATCATGTTTATATATATGCCATGGCCCCTGGCGAGTCAGGGAATTGCGTGCTCGATGGCGTGCTCAATCATCAAGGGCAAATAACGTGTCAATCATTACACCAATCAACGCAGCCCAATTATCCATGCCCTCAAAACGATCATTACCGATACGGGTCTGCTTGGGTCACATACGCCAGTCTGCGAATACCGGTCTTCGACCTTATAGTTTTGAAAAAGATGGAAACTACCTAGTAATAGGGAGAATTGGGAGAAGAATATATATGATGATTTTATTTTTTGGATATTATTGAATGCAGTCTGACACGTTGGTCAGCCTCGAGATCTATTGACAATGCATATGCTTGCTAGATGCGACTATCTTCCTCCGACATGACACCTCAACTCGTCCCAGCGTCAGTTCGCCGCAGTCTATACGGCTAGTTCCCAAACCGCTTGGTTAGACTACAGCTCCTCATCCACGTAGCAAGTGAACTTTGTTGGTTTGCCAATGCGGCCTGTGACCGTGCTTGAGAACGACACAGGGCTAGAAGACGATGACGAGGCAGGAGGCGTGGGTGGGGTGCTGCTGGACTGAGACGGGGTAGGAGTCGGAGATGGAGTTGGTGATGGTGTTGGCGTCGAGGTTGCCTGCGAGCTGGAAGCCGGTGGAGGGTTGTCAGAGCCTCCTCCGCTCATAAGAGCAGGGCCTGGGATGATATATGACGAGAAAGTCCTGTAGAGGTTGAACAAAATGCCAGGATCCTGGGCATTGTATAGCTGAGTGCCAAGGGTGCCGGTGGCGAGGGTATTGGTGCCAGAGCCAGTGACCTCGAGATTGAAGCAAGATGGGTAGTTCTGGGCGCCGTTCAGACTGCCAGCTGAGTGCAAGGCAATGATCTCGTGACGAAGGACATATTTTCCTGGCGCGATACTCGCTGGGATAGTCACTGTCCATGAGTTGTTCCGCGTAATCAGTTCATCTGATGCCCATCGACCTGGATTACTTCCCGAAATCAATCCACCTTCATTGATCTTGTTGAACAACAGCGTTGTCTTATCGACTGTCTGGCAGTCACCTCTGCAGGAAGCAAGGTAATCCAAGACAGGGCCGTGGTGAGACTCGGGCCAAGGGGTCCATTGAAGTTCGACGGTGCTGCCAGCTGCCACCGTGACATAAGAACCGCCTGCAGTTGCAACTTTATGGCAGATCATATCTGGAGATGCATAGTTGTCGACAAAGCCGTTGTCCAAGGTATTGGCGGTCCAGGCTGGGACCACTGGGATGGGGTTTCGCCATTGGAAATTGGCATTGTAACCTGAATACCAGTTTCCTCCTGCAACAACGCCAGAGACGGTGCCGTGTGCACGAACACCAGATGCAAGTACAAGTACTGCTGCGAGGATCGCTTGGTGGGTGGTGGACGTCATTCTGCGTCTGTCCTGTCTTTGCGATAGTAAAGAATGATATAAATGAATGGATGCTAGCAAGGGCTGCTGTAAAAGAGCGTGTTTGAATGAGTGAACCGTCTAAGCAGACGTAGATGAAGAATGAGCGACTTGAAAGAGCGTTGAATAGACACCTTCCAACGGCTGGCAACCTTCGCGAACTTATACCATCTTACCAGGTCTGTGCAATATCTTGGTCGACGGTTCTGGAGCTTACTTAGGTGCCGGGCAAGAAAATCCCTCGATTTGCACAGCATACTAGTCAATGCAAGGAGGTAGGTGACAGCAAGGCGACGCATCGACTAGCTCGAAGGCTGGTAGAGAGCGCCACGATGGCTCTGAGTCGAGGCCTTGCAAAGCACAGGCGCACAGACCTTGGTGGACAACAGCAGGATGAGAATCATGTGAGCTCACCGTCGGTCGCGTGAGAACAATGGCAACACCTGGCCCAGTCACGACACGTGGGCATCGCCATGTTCTTCCTCACATGGACAAACGGCGCGTGTGAAGAATTGACACGTCGAGAAGGTTGGGAGCCAAGTAAACTGCATGGTGCACGAGCTGTCTGGTTTAGGGGTCACGAACAATCCATCTTCTTATTCATCGTCAACAAGGGGTACTTAAGGGGCCTCGGGCTGGGCAAGCCCATAGTTGGGACCCCTCGACCGCCTTTGGGCGCGGTGTTAGGTACCTGGACCCCCCCAGCCCCCCTGATCTGTGCCCCTTCGACCCACAAACTCCTTATAAGAGATTAGCGCATTAAGTATTGTCAGGAGGCCAAGCCTTGTCATATGCATCAGCTTAGCGAGACACATTCTACAGTATAGTGTTGGTGAGAGAAACATGCAAAGCTCCGAGATCGCGCCAGATAGAGAATCAATCATTGTTAATGACTAGTAAAGTATCATCGTCAATGCTCGCTCTCGCTCGGCTCACAACACCGACTTGCCTCCCAACAGTTCAACCGCGGCGTTACTGATGCACGATTTTCTGGTCTCCTTAACCAACGCCCGGTATATCACTTTTCCATTCTCCCTCCACATCTCAGTTCTGATCGTTTGACCTGGCAATACCGTGCCACTGAATCTAACCTTGATCTTCTTGAACGCACCGAATTCTTGAAAGACGTGTTTTCCGCTGATGCCGAATGTTGCCAACCCATGAAGGATCGGCACCTTAAATCCACCTGCAGCTGAGAATTCAGGGTCGATATGCAGAGGATTACGGTCACCCATGAGGCGGTATAGCGCTGCGATATCCTCTGAGGTCTTCTCCTCGACAACCTTGTCGGGGGCTCGATTTGGTGGGTTATTGGGCGCTGTTGCTGCACCTCTGTCGCTAGGTTTACTTTGCCCTCCAAACCCACCAGATCCACGAATGAAGGAGACGTTTTCGTTGTAGAAAACTGGTTTGCCTGCCGAGTCCACAGTGGTAATGCCTCGTCGGACCAACGCCGCGTTACCTTTGTCGACCACTTCGATCAAATTTGTTGTTGTCGTGAGAGTTCCAGACGTCGGAATTGGGAATTGTTTGATTTCTAGGTATTGCTCGCCGTGGAGAAGCATACGCTGGTCATAGTTCGGAACGATGTCTTTGGTCTCGTAAGGGGACTTGGCGAAGTAAGTGGGCACGATGCCAAAGGTAGGCAAAACCTCGAATCCTTTGGAGTTCTCATACACCAGATTCAACTGGGTACGGCGTGCACCTAGGGACAAATTGTACAAGATCACGTCGCGATCGTCATACTTGTACGTCGATTTAATCGGTGTGAGTGCCATTGCAGCCGATATCTTGGAAATGTACTTGCGGTTGGCGCGGTCTTCTTGTGCCAACTTGCCAGCCTGAGTAGACGTAATGGTCAGTATGATCCCGGTCATTGGGAGGAGGCATCAAACGTACGATCTTGGGGTTCTTCAACACATTTCCCATGGTATACTTGCTGCCTTCTTGTGGTGTGTCGGGGTTATCAGCCTTGCCATTATCAAAGTTGCAAATTTCAGGGAAAACCTGAGCCCATGTCAGCAAACCTCAACTGATAATCAACTCCAGGAAACTTACTTTGGACACCTGCTCGACTGTTGGTACGCCCTGGTCGTGTTCAAAGTCGAATCCTCGGGCTCGTTGCCATCTTGTGGCGGCAAACCACCCTCCAGCGGCTTCGTACAATTGACCAGATTGAGGAGGTTTCTCGCTGCACAGGGCACCCAGAAGTGGTGCCACATACTCCGGCTTCATCGCTTGCACATCACTCTCAGACCACACAGTTCTTGTCATGTTGGTGCCAGCTGAGGGTGCAACGGCATTCACAATGATATTGTACTTGGCACCTTCGCGTGCAGTTGTTTTGGTAAAGCCAATGATGCCACATTTCTGATGACAGGTCAGTCAGAGAGCCCAAAAGGTATCGTACAATCAAACTCACAGCTGCTGCATAATTAGCCTGTCCAAAGTTTCCATAGATGCCGCTGGTACTGGTTATGTTGACAATTCTTCCAAACCGCTGTTTTCTCATATAAGGCCAGGCGGCTTTCGTGACCTTGTATGTGGAGCGAAGGTGCACGCTCATCACCGAATACCATTGCTCGTCAGTCATGTTGACGAAGGCTTTGTCTCCCAGAATTCCAGCATTGTTGACAACCACATCAATCCGCCCGTACTTGTCAACAACCTTGCGGACCACGACATCCCCTTGTTCAGACGACATTGAGATTGCAAATGCTTCTCCTCCGGCCGAAACGATCTCGTTTGCCACCTTTTCTGCATTCTTGACATCATTCACGGCAACTTTAGCACCTAGGCTGGCAAAATGCAGACTATAGGACCTGCCTAGTCCAGCTCCACCTCCAGTCACGAGAACAACTTTGCCTTTGAAGTGCACCGGGCTCGGAGGGGTGACGATTTCCCTGGGGAGCTTACTAGCCTGTTGGAGCAGTCCAGTCAAATCTGCTGGTTGTGTAGGGAACTCTGAGTTGCGCCAATCTATGATCCTGTTAAAATTCTGCAGGATCAAGTCAGGACTGAGACTGTCTGGGTTGGCCAAAAAGCCGGCACTCCTTTCCCAGCGGATCTTGCTGTAGTGGCCAGCAGCGGCTTCAAAGATGCTTCCAGTTTCGTTACAGCTCTGGCTTACGAGGACGCCCACCAGAGGTACAACCCAGTCAGGTTTCATGACGTCCATCATATCCGAGGTCCATACCGTTTGGGTCAGCCTGCTCGCAGCTCCTGGAGCCAGAACATTGCAGGTGATATTGTATTTAGCTCCTTCTTTGGCCAAGGTCTCACTGAAGCCCACCAACGCCATCTTTGCTGCGGCATAGTTGCTTTGACCAAAGTTACCAAATAGGCCTGACGAGGAAGAGGTGTTGATGATTCGGCCGAATTTTTGTTTGCGCATGTGTGCCCATGCTGCGCGGGCTGTTTTCATTGCTCCATGCACATGCACGTCCATGATGACATCCCAATCCTCGTCCTTCATATTCAACAGTGAGACATCGCGAAGGATGCCGGCGTTGTTGATGAGAATGTCGACTCGCCCAAAGTGCTGGATGGCGGTTTGGACAATTCTCTCTCCATTCTGCACTGGGTCGAAATTGGGAACCGCAATGCCCCCAGCGTCGGTGATTTCTTTGACCACGGCATCGGCCACCCGTGCGTTCCCACCTCTTCCATCCTTGCCATCAAAAGAGCCTCCAAGATCGTTTACCACCACCTTTGCACCACGGGATGCTAGGAACTTGGCATATTGCTTTCCCAGCCCATTGCCTGCCCCGGTGACAATGGCAACTTGGTTATCATAACGAATCGACTCCATGGTATTCTGAAATGCTTCTGAGCACCAGACATCAAGTGGACGCAAGGATGAATTTCGAGAAATCCTCTTTGATATCCAACCTTGGCCGAGGCACACATCGGCCTATTCGGGTATTCATAGTCTTGGTTGCGGGTGACTTCCAAGCTTCCCCGCAATTTCCGGGGTTGAGGGCGGCCGAGGTTCTCCATATTCGTAGATCCCACTAGGTCTATACCGATACAAGGATAGGTTCTTAGTATACCGTAATAACGTTTCTCTCCATTTTGCTCATGGGAATGATGAATCACATCCTAACAACCTCCTCCTGAAGCCCCGCCATGTTGGTGCTCCAGACAGTGGGGTGCCATTCTCATAGAGACAATCTGGGAGAGCATCTCTGCTTTTAAACTTCGGGAGGATTTTGGCCCCAGTCACTTGGCAAGATGCTTACGATGCTTGCTGTACTACTGTGCTATATGTCATCTTCTTTGAAAATCCTTCATGCACACAACCTATTGCGGAGGATTCAATATGAAATCTCAGAATAGGCCTACCTTGTTGTCAACAGTGAAGGCCGCGCCGCAGGAGCCGGACCCGTATAGTTGAACTCAGTACACTCGGCTGACTCGCACAAGCCGAGGGATATGATATGCTTTGAAGAAGGCCTCCATATCTCAGTCCGCCGATCGGAGTGACGGAGTCTCACTGTTCAACCACTACTTCTTCACAGGGAGGCATGTAACCGTGATCGATCGTACCTCTTTCACATCAGATTTCTCTTCTACATCTATTCAATGAAATGGCATGGATCCTTGTCATCAATGAGGGTAGATACTAGTTTGGTAGATCCTAAGGCCACCCAGCGGTCTTATGGTCAGGCTACGCTTGGCTGACATAGCCTGGCCTTGATAGAGGGCCGTGATGGTATACATAGATAAGAATAGGTTGCCAACATCGACACCTCAAAGTCTTGAGGTACCCTCAGGTAATATTTCTAGAGGCCTAAACGCGTCCTACCTGTTGAAAGCTTGCAATTAATACACCACTTGGAAGAGTAAATCAATTCCTTCTCACAAGTTCAACCGACGCTGACTACCACGGACCTAAAAAAGCCCTCTACCATGGCTGACATCGCTGCGTCTCTGGCCGACTGGCCACACATCTGGGCGTTGTTCTACGCAGCTATGCTCCTCGTCGTCTCAGTGGGCATGTTTACGCCGGCAGCTTATTGCATCTGCGATCAAGCTGGCTACCCACAACGGCGCGATCAACCTCTCAATATTTACGTCTAATTATGTGCCGGCTGTCAGTTCATGCTTGGCTCGTCAGTGGCTATACTCGTGGCCGCTGGCGAATGTAAGGCTGTCAGTGTGATCATAGCAACCTCGACTCCCATGGGCATCTTGGGTACGACACTGCCGGCAACCAAAGGGCGCATGGGATTCGGGAAAGAATTTTGGTCCCATTTCCGGCTTACAACCATTGGAACATCGGCAGGTTGGAAACTTGTACAGGAAAATTGGTGAACGAAGGCGGCACATGCGCATCATATTGGTCTGAGGAGTTAGGGATCGAAGATTTCTGGCGGTCGTTGTCCTTAACAAAGGGTAATGGCATGACAAGTAAAATCATGAGATACCACTGCTATATTTCCTATAGTGGAAATGCTCCAGATAATTGTGAAAAAGTGATACAATCCAACAGGAGTAGATTTCAAGTGGAAAAGGAGATGAGTGTCTTGATAATCACGTGAACACTGAGGTTTCGCCAAGCCGCCCCATTGAAGAAAAGCACGTGCCAGGGGGGGCCACGTTTTTGGAGCGCGGAGGAGCACAGGAGACACAGAGGCCAAAGTTGACTGCGGAGATGTGTGGATTGGGACACTTTTTCTAGACATCGACACCATCCATCCCACGGCAACAATCTTTTGTAAAAGGAGAGATCCTTTCTGCGAGACAAATCACCGCATTCCGATTCCCTCTCCCCACCCTCCTCTGTTTCCCTCTCTCTCTCCGTCTCCCACCTGCAACCATGCGGTTCCTCACCGCGGCAACCATCACTGCGTTTGCGGGCTGGATAGGGGCCGGACTGGCACACAACATTCAACTCAGGGCTCACACAAGAGAATGTTTCCATGAGGAACTACACAAAGAAGACAAGATGACGGTGACATTTCAAGTGGGCGACCGCGAGTCTGGGGGTGCTGGCAACCTCGACATTGATTTCTACGTATGTTCCCGATGGTGAACCCGATGCAGGGTTTCAGTTGGATTCGCTTTTGACCCCCACTTGAGGATCATGACAAGCTAACACCTATTTCTTATGCGGACTTGCAGATCACCGACCCTACAGGCTCCTACGAGACACAGATGAGATCGGTTTCGTCGGGCGACTATTCCTTCGAAGCCCGCCACAATGGACGCTACATCTACTGCTTTAGCAACGAGCACTGGTCTGCCAATAGCAAAGAAGTTTCATTCAACGTACATGGTGTTGTCTATGTGTCTGAGTCAGAGGCTCCACAGGACCCCTTGGATACAGAGGGTATGTCGAACCTGGCACAAAATCCGACCTGACTAACCACTCGCACCTCATAGTCCGCCGTCTATCTGAATTGCTCGCCCAAGTCAAGGACGAACAAGCCTACATTGTCGTGCGAGAGCGAACACATCGAAACACCGCCGAGAGCACCAATGCAAGAGTCAAGTGGTGGTCGATATTCCAGCTGGGTGTTTTGATCGGAGAAGGTGTCTTTCAGGTCTGGTGGTTGAAGCGATTTTTTGAGGTGAACAGCCGACCCTTGCCTTGATCAAGTTGTCCTGTTTTTGGTCTCTTTCAGATGCTTCCAGTCCAAAGATTGGAAGATCATCAATCATATCCGTCATAGACGTTCTGTGGCTGACTGGATCTTTTGTTGGAAACAGGTCAAGCGAGTTGTATGATAGATGACGATGGACTGCGATCCACAGATACGATCAAAAGTTGATTGCCGATTGAGCATCCTTTAGCACGACGGATACCATCAGCGAACAGATTCCACCAGTCTGGTCACAAGTGAGGATTGTCTGGACACGACAAGAAAACATAATCAACCAAACAAGGAGCAAAAACCTCTTCAGTTTCGACTGAGAATTTCCATACTAGAGAAGAAAGGATGAAGAAGGAAGTTGCGACCTCGTCACTAGCCTAGTTGCATAAAGTCGACGAGGAAGGTGCGAAACATCTATAGTCACGTGATACCACTCCTGCCTTCCCAACAAATCATCCTTTATTTTTCCTCGAGCACTGCGACACCTTAGAACCTGTCTACACGTCTGCATTCACCACCTTAATGCCTGTACCTTCATTCTGATCCCAGTCAGTATCTGAAGGTCAAGTCATAACCAATACACAGAAGGGCCTAGATCCTCACGTTAAGCAGCTCTCGGATTCTGGTAAGGTCCGTACCTGAGGGTTATCCAGCCACCAGTCTCCCTCTACATATTTGCAACTCGGTTAACTCATTATACAGTACGAGTACTAGCAGATGAATGCTCTTTGCTGACGGAAAACCGCGTGGCATTCCGCGTTTGCGCAATGCCAGGGCTCTCGGCCCCATTTCAGTCCGCCCTCGGATTCGCCAAACGCAGGCAATCAGCTGCAGCGCCAACCCATATCAGGCACAGTTAACGACAGGATACGAGCACAATGTGACCGCTTCATTCACTCGGTTCACGACTCAATTGGCCCCCTCAAGCTTCCTATCCAAGCTCGCTTCGCTTGTTCTCAAGCTTTCTTTCCCCCAAACTCGTTATGCCCATACTTGCAAAGGCTACTGGTCGCTCCGCACCGTAGCTTCAACCCGGCCATGGTTACTAGAACTGTCGTCAGTTCCGTGCTGGATCGGTCACATTACATTCCTCGGTAGGCCAGTCATAACTAATGTCACTAGGTAGGACAGGCATCCTCGGCCTCGGGGAATTTTTCCAACCCCTCTACACAATTACCCTCCTTCTAGTGTTGACTTGCTCATGCAGTCTCATCGGATGTCGACAGCTCCGGCTTTCCATCTAATGTTGGATTGGGCTGAAAACCTTCGAGGATAAAGACTCCCAAGCGCCACTTGAGGCCGTTGACTGGTTATAGGTTGGTGTCAACCTACTGGCCAGTGGCGTGCTTGTGGTGTGCTATAGCCGCCTTTTGTTGCACATTATTTCGACTGCCAACGTATTTTATTGATTTTGTTACTTCTTGTCCTATCTCACCCACACTCTATCTAGTACGCGACGCGAAGATCTGATTAAGGTTACTCTGCGATTTGACGACGCTAGTATCACTGCTAGAAGAAGCCCCTCCTCGACCATACGGTCAATTCAAGAGAAAGGTCTCTTCACCAATTCATCAAGATGAAGTTTCCATGGTCGAAACAACCAGATCCAAGCGGAAGTGAATCTCCATCTAGTGTGAACGCCACACCTGACTCTCGGGAATCGCTTCAAGAATCCCCTGCCACTAGACAAGGCTCTGATCCAGAAAAACTGCAGACTTCAGAATCGCCATTGACAAAACCATCACATGAGCCAAATACGCCCACAAACATGACTGATCCTCCATCGACAGAAAAGGAACCAATAACTGATGGCCCGGAAAAACTAGAGCCTTTAGCCCAGACCACATCAACAACTACAGCTCCTTCCGAGGCCGATGCGGGCCCTGGCGAAGACGACGAAACGAAATATATCCGTGGATTGCCTTTACATCTACTGACTCTTGGCCTCACCATGTCAACCTTCGTCATTGCTCTCGACAATACCATCATTGCCACTGCCATCCCTCGCATCACCACTGTCTTCAACTCTCTCGATGACGTCGGCTGGTACGGGTCCTCATATCTATTGACCACTACTTCCCTACAACCTTCTTTCGGCAAAGTCTATACCTATTTCAACATCAAGTGGACCTTTATGCTGGCCCTCCTGATCTTCGAGGTGGGTTCTGTTCTGTGTGGCGCAGCCGTCAACTCAGAGATGTTGATTGTCGGACGTGCGGTTGCGGGTGTCGGTGCTGCGGCTTTATTCTCTGGCAGTATGATTATCATTGGCTATTCCGTGCCTTTGAGGAAACGGCCCATCTACGTAGGTCTCTTGAGTTCTATGTTCGGAGTGGCTTCTGTTGTCGGACCTATCCTCGGGGGCGCCTTTACTGATCGTAAGTCCCCTCAATAATGTATGTTTGCTGCGAGCCCATTGACTGACCTACGCCATTGCTTCAGGCATCTCCTGGCGCTGGTGCTTCTACATTAATCTTCCTATTGGTGCCATCGCTATCACCGTTGTCTTCTTTTTCTTCCACAATCCAAAGAGAAAGCATTCCAACCTCACGCTCAAGGAGAAAATCGCCCATCTCGACCTTCTGGGTGCCTTTTTCTTGATTACCTCCATTGTCTGCCTGCTTCTTGCCTTGCAATGGGGTGGCACTACCCACCCATGGTCCAATTCTAGGGTATGGGGCTGTATCCTCGGATTTGCCCTACTCATGGCCACATTTACCGCCATTCAATTATGGAAAGGCGATCTCGCGACGCTGCCTCCAAGGATTCTCTTACGACAACGTACGGTCTTTGTCTGCGCATTCTTTTCGGCGTTTCTGGCCATGGCTTTGTATGCACACATCTTCTACTTGCCATTTTATTTCCAGGCCGTGAAAGGAACCACTGCCGAACAATCAGGAATTCGAACAATACCGTATTTGGTCAGCATTACTCTGGCGTCCATCGTCGTCGGCGGTAGCATCACTGCTTTGGGGCCCTATGTTCCATTCACCTGGGTCGGTTCCGCTATATTCACCGTCGGCGCAGGACTGCTATACTCTCTGAAGCCAGATTCTTCCACTGCAACATGGATTGGGTATCAACTCGTCGCGGGAGTCGGTGCCGGGTCCTGCATTCAAATTCCTTTCATTGCCGTACAGGTTGTATTGAGCAAGAAGGATATGCCCGTGGGCAACGCTGTGGCCATCTTCTTCAATTCCCTCGGTGGAGCGGTGTCCATTTCCATTGCACAAAATATCTTTTCCAATACTTTGATCAAGGAAATCCCACGACACACAACCGGAGTGGATCCTTGGACTATAATCATGGCTGGGGCGACGAACATTAAGGCAGTTACGCCGCCGAGTGAGCTTGCTGGTGTCCTATTGTCATATAACATTGCTGTCACCACAGCGTTCATCTTGTCCATAGCGTGTGGTGGAATCGCCTTTGTGTTGTCACTCGGATTCGAATGGAAAACGGTCAAGGGAAAGAAATTAGAGATGGGCGGTGGTGCATAAAGGATAGGTTTGGTCTTGGTGCTCCCTCATGCATATATAGAGGATCTCGATGAGAGACATGATATGCCCTGAGTTTGCAGCATTGTTATCAGCCTGGCTTGTCTGGTGCCAAGTCTTCACCCGGCACTCTCTTGATACCACGACGACATAAATTCGAATGGTTGAACTCCCTGGAACAATTTCTCCTTCAAGACATTGTCAGCTCTGGCATCAAGTCGTCAACGCAAAAGGAGGAAACTCACAATATGATGTGAAACTACAGCATCAGTCTTCCAATGCGATGTAAGCGACTTGAAAGTAACGAACCCCCCACACGTTACATCATGAAAAGGAAATCTCTGAAACGTAAGCACATACGCACCCGACTCAGGATCAAGAATCAAATCCTCGAGAACAACACGACTCCGCTGCGGCACATCAGAACAAACCACCGGTACCAACAAACCCTTCTCTTCTAGTCGCACCACCCTCGTCGCAATAGTCGCCAACAAAACCCCATCATGACCACACTTCCTCAACCCCTCCACCGCTTGTCGTCTCACACTCACATTACGATACTTCGTCGCCACAGACCAGAACATGGGGATGAGTTTTCTAGTCGCAGAGACCATGCCATCATGCATCTCAATCATGTCGTTAATCATATTGGCTTGTAAAATCGTACAGGAGACAACAATGGTTTCAAATTCACTGCCGTACCAATCATACGCCATTTCTTGGTGGAAGGGAGAACAGCGTGAGATGATGTACAGACTTAAATGGTACATGCGAAGGATGTAGAAGTCGATCATTTTGGCGCGGCAGGGGCCTTGGGATGGAGAGATTTGGGAGTTAAAGGTGACGAAGAGTCGTAGCCAATTGTTGAGTCTGGTGGTCAGGGGGCCCGCGGTGTGGAATTTGCTGCGTGGTGGGTGATTGAGATAGTGGTGCTTGTCCTTGTCGTCCATCACCGACGTGAAACAATCTCTGGCCAATACTTGCAACTCCTCAGCCGCGTGGTCTAGACTGGTAAAGAAGAGATCCGTTTGTCCATGCAGCATATACTGTACATTAACCCATTCTTCATTTTCAATCGGTAGTGGAAACCGGAAATGTAATGGTGTGACCTGCTGTTCAAACTCCCAGGTTTGAAGTTCGAGATCGGAGAAGATGGATCCGATATCGAGTATGACACTGTCGTTGTAGTACCCCAAAAAAGGGATGGCTGTTCAGCTGAAAGAAGCTATGCAAGGGCTTCATGAAGTCGCGTTACGTACTTGCAAGTGATGCAGCCAGTACTCCGTTTCGTCCGTCGTGTTCGTGTTCGTATCATCGTCATCTACGATGTAGCCTGATTGAGAGTCACAAAGGGCCATTCATTCCTCCCTATGTTGATCAGGCTGCCGAATTCTTCTACAACCAATCAAGCATCGACCGACCGAGAGCGTGGTCAGAAAAATCGAGCTTTCTGACCATAGAATGCATATATGGAGCGCGACGGACGAACATTTGTCCATGACGCCAAATTGAAGTTGAAGTTTTGTAGCGACTGGGGATAACCATTCCCAGCCCCGTTTAACGCCGGAGGTTGTTGATTGGTGATTTCGGAATCTAGCCGGTAGCTGCAGGCGAGGGAGATCTCGCATACTAGACTCCGTATGCGAGTTTCATCAATCGAACGTTGTGGGTCTTTTCAATGGCCAAGTTTTGAAGAATGATCTGAGTGGTGCGGCGCACAGTCCATTTATAACTGGTATGGACTTCGCCCTTTGTTACAAAACGAGCGCCGTTTTTGATAGGTTTAGCAAAGCGGCATTGGCCAGACAGAAGGCCCACATTGCCAATTTCACGCACCTCAGTCGACCTCGAACTTGATGAACCCAATGCGCTAGGAACTCTTGACTCGATAAGTCGGGCAATTGTTCATCCTTTTGATATGTCATCAAGGGGAAAGGATGGGGATGTTCACGGGGGCTCGAGAAGGGAAGACATGGTAACTCCGATGATGGTGCCTGCACAGACTGTATAAACGAAGTATATATATATATATTATGGAGTGGTTCGCCAGCAATGGTGGTCAATGTCGTTGCAACCAAGTCCTCCAGAGCACGAAGGTATTTTGCAATAACAAGACGAAAAGTCAGCGATATAAACTAGAAAGATCCACGTCGAGGACCATCAAATGGCGTCAACAGAGCAGAGAATCGTCCTCATCACAGGAGCAAACCAGGGTCTTGGATATGAAGCGGTCAAGAAGTTGGCGGCGGAGCATCCCAACAACACCATCCTCCTTGGTTCAAGAAATATCAGTAACGGCATCAAGGCGGCTGAAAGCATCACCAAGATCCAACCCGGCACGGTGATCAAACCGATCCAGATTACCGTTGATTCGGACTCTTCGATCGCAGCTGCAGTCGAAACCGTGACGGCAGAGTATGGACGTCTGGATGTCCTGTTCAACAATGCAGGAATCGGCAATGTGACTGGTAGTCCTCGAGAGGAATTCCTCAAAGTTCTCGACGTCAACACAGTCAGCGCAGCCCTTGTGACAGATGCGTTTTTGCCACTATTGAGGAAGGCCAAGGTGCCACGGATCTTGTTCATGAGTTCAGGTCTGGGGTCCATCAGCTTGAACATCGACCCGAGTTTTCCCTACTATGGCATCATCGATAACAAGGCATATATGGCATCCAAGGCCGCTATGAACATGATTGCTGTTTTCTATGCGGTTCAACTCGGCAAGGAGGGCTTCAAGGTCAATGCCATCAACCCTGGTTACTGCCAGACCAATCTCACCGGCTATGCCGCAGCCGCTATGCCTGCTGATCAAGGTATCATTGAATCTGTCCAGTTGATAGTGGATGACGATCCAAATGGCCAGACGGGTAAATTCCAATCCACAGGAGGCCAGTATTTGCCTTGGTAAAGGGCTTTGAAAGAGTTAGGTCGAGTGGTCTATCACTGATATTAGAAATGACAACGAAGATAAAACAAAGGCTGAGAGAACGGGAAGATAAATTAGAATACATGAACCTGGTTGGCCTTGAATGCTTCATCACGTGAATCAGAATTGCCACGTGACGAATCTGTTACCGAAAAAGGTACATAGGTACATAGTATGTACAATTGGTCTTGCCAGGCATCATAATATTATGATCAAATTTACAGTATGGACTGCGTACGTTGGTTGCCTGTCGAAAATGGCATTTTTGTGATTAAAGTAACCCTCACATCCATGATAATTCATAACCCAATAATTCATAGCAACCAATTCAGGATCAGGATCATGCTTTGATTGTGAGGCCATTAACTAGGTGGACTGGGGTTGTATTTGAGTATTATTCAAGTATATGGGTGAAAAGGGGGTATCGGTCAGTTCAGGAAACAGGAGAACCAGCTACCATGCTTCGAAAATAATCCAACCATGACTTTTTAATCGAAGCTGATCGGGTGTCCCTGTCGGATCATGCGGGTATACCAAAATTAAGCCGAAGACGCCGCGGGTTCAATCTTCTCTTTGGGATCTTCGTCAGAGCTGGGGCTTTCGCGAGCAGGTGTGCCGCTAGCAGCCTCGAGTTCCAATCCATTGGTGACATCACGCGTCAACTCGACGTAATCATAAGCATACTAAGAAAATGTCAGTACATGTTGGCAGGTTGATGTTGGAGTAGAGTAAAAGCTTACCTCGCCGTGTTCAATGTCATCCATACCCAAGATTTCCTCTTGCTCGGATGCTCGAAGATGTAGGCCAGGAATCCAGTTGATGACGAAAAGAATGATGCAGCTGAGGACGAAAGAATAAGCCATACCGCTGGTGCCATCTGCGAGCTGATATGCGAGCTGGATCCAGTGCCTGTTGATCCAACCGCCATCAATCTCAGTAGCGCCATCAAGGGCAGCTATGTAATCAGCGGCGAACAAGCCGGTCAGGAGATCGCCCACTAATCCGCCAACTCCGTGGATGGCATAAATGTCGAGCGCATCGTCAATGTGAAGCAAAAACTTGAGCTTGGTGGCATAATTGCAGGCGATGCCTCCGACCACTCCAAAGATGACAGCCGCCCACGCTGGGACGAAGCCGGAACCAGGAGTGATGGCAACCAAACCGGAAATGACACCACTGCAGAAACCAACAGTGGACCATTTGCGCTCGAGCCTGTAGTCGAGAATACACCAGGTCATGCCACCGACGCTAGCAGCAATGTTGGTCACAACAGCAGCCATGACCGCTCGGAGATTGGCCGAAAGGGCGCTGCCAGCATTGAAGCCAAACCATCTAGTAGACGAGTCAGTACAAAGATGAGCAAGAGCATGGGTTCGACTACTTACCCAACCCACAGAAAGACCGTTCCAAGGACGATATGGGTGACATTGTGAGGACGGTAGTTCAACTCGTGTGTACCGTGGCCACGACGTTTTCCAAGCATCAGAGAATATGCCAAAGCTGCCGTGCCGGAGGCGATATGGACTGGGGTGCCACCGGCAAAATCGAGACCACCCATGTTGAAAGCCCAGCCAGAGCTGTTCCATGTCCAGCATGCAATAGGATCGTAGACAATCGTGGACCAGACGAAGGAGAAGACCATGGCGGGCAAAACGCGGCCACGCTCAGCGGCAGCACCGATGGCGAGGGCAACGGTGATGGCGGCGAACATGCCCTGGTAAACGGCAAACATGAGATCTGGGATCTTGGAAGATCCGACCGAGGGAGCACCGAGAACATTGCGGAAGCCAATGTTGCTCAGGTTGCCGATGAATTTGCCGGCCGTCTTAGAGAATGCCAGGGAGTAGCCCCAGAAAAACCATTGGAAGGAAATGAGGCCGGTAGCGGCAATGGAGAGCCAAATGAGTGACAGGGCGGACTTGCGTCTTGCGAGGCCTGAGTAGAAGAAACTGCGCAAGGGGGTTAGGACTGCGGTCTTGCGACATTTGTGATATAGACAGTGAAAGCATACCCAACACCGGGAATCATCAACAGCACCAGGGCTGTTGCAGTGATCATCCAGGCAATGTCACCAGCATTGTAGTAGAGGTTGAGATCCACAACACGAGAGTCTCCACCAGTCGCCTCGGTACCTGACTACGATCAGCTTGGCGTCTTGGTCTTGGTCCGTGGTAGCGGAACAGGAGTTTGACACGTACCTTCATATGGCAGCAGTGGCACATAAGGAAGGGAATCCGTAGAGTCGGACATGTTGACTTAGTGACTCGCGGTGCGAGTGGCTGCAAGAAGGATCGTAAAGGGTGAGGGTGGTGCAGAGGACGAAGTGGACTGGAGGCGAGCAGTACAGCGTCGATGCTGAACGCGGTCGGACTACCCAGAGGAGGATCAGAGACTCTTTAAGGGAGGCAACAAGCCAAGAGAGTGAAAGGAGTCGAGTGGGATGGAGATGGTCGAGCAAAAGAAAATAAGAAGACTCGAGTCATCACAACGACCCGAGGGTGGCCATGGTTATGTAGACCCACCATCAACATGTGTGGACTCATCTAATGGAGCCGTGAGCATGGGCTTTGTCAGATGCAAAGGAAATGAAAAAAGACTGCGAGGTTCCAAAGGCCCCTGGTGCCCTGACAGGGTATGTCGAGAGGGGACTAGTTAGTGTGGGTGAAGTTTCACGAAAGGTGGCTGCAGGCTGCGGGCTGCGGGCTGCAACTAGGGTGGTGATGGGTAGTGAGAGTAAGCTTTACAGGCACGGGCAGGCTTCGAAAACCCACTTAGCCACGGAACATTTTAATGGACATTCCTCCGATCCTTGAAGATGGCGTGAGCGTCAAGGCGTCAAGGCTTTTGTTTGGGCTGTGTGATCGTCGCGCGGGACCCCGAAGTCAGAAAGTTACTGAGATCCAAGGCGCAGGGACCCAGAGTGAGAAGAAGTACGGAGTACAGTACGACTAAAAAAGTGTCCACCCGGATCAATAAAGGCATGACTTTGATGGATTTTCATGCCATTGATGGCTTCCGGGCTTCTCACCCAGTACACTACTACCTACCAAACTCTTGGTGTTTCTGGGTTGCACTGTCGCACAGTTCGTCAGCCCTAAACTACAGCACAGTAAGTAGAACAACCATAAACAATCACACAACTTTCCCCCACCTGTAGTTCGTCCCTCAGTCACTCACCCGGGGCTGGGCGGAGACCCGAACTGGCACGCCTGGGAATCCATCACTTGGCTGTCATTATTATGGTTACTGCATCCCATTCCCTTTGTTCAATTATCAGGCGCCCTTGGTAATCCTAAATGCCCCGTTTGTACTCTTACCCCAGGCCGAGGGGCCCCCTCGACCTCCCGGCGAACGCCTAGCCAGTTACACAGAGCGTCTAGAAAAAGGCCAAGATCGATTCTCGCTTGTTCATGATGCTAGATGACATTCTCTCCTCTAAATACTCGCCTGGCTCTCATCCTTCACGACCTCTGACAGGCCATGATGCACTTTCAGTGACCCGTCACTGCCCGTCCGTACGATCGAGATCCAACTGCTTTCCCGTTACCCAGAATCATGCCGCCTGGCCCTGGCTCTGGCCAGGGCTCGACGCGAGATGCGAGCGCACAGATTGACCCTGCCCCCAAAAAGTTGCAAGTGATCACATCAGTTCGCAGCCGTCAGGCCATGGATTGAAGAGTGTTGGGTGTGTGGTTGGTGGTAGAATGACTGATTTGAATTGGAGGTCGTTGACACCTCTGAGGATCAAGATAAGCCTGCATGCGATGATTGGTTAGATGGAGCGTGCCAAGGCCGGGGCGCCTTTTAGGGGTTGTGGGCGCACTTGCTGCTGCCAGACATTCCGGCATTTCCCAACTTCTAGTGAGGGTCTCCACTGATAACCAACGACGCCAACCTTTTGCCAAGCAAGTCCCGCCTGCCTGGCGTGGAGCTAGCGTCCTTTGTTCAATAGCTTTTGCTCATCAAGCGAGCCTCGTGGCCTTTTTGATATCTCCTGCTCGCATCAATCTATTGCGTTATTGGTTTTCTAAACTTGTCCAAGATATCATCCCCATCACCGTGCGCTGGTCTGGAAGCAGTAAAGGGATCATCCGTCAATCCATGGTGCTTGATCTTTCCCCAGAATGCTTAGGAGCGTATCATCGTTGCTTGACTCTTTCCTTGTGTCCATGCAGCTCCTGCACCAATTTCCTCTCATGGCGCCCTGCCAAGTTTTGAGGGGAATTCATCTTCCAATCCTTGTCGACGACATTGATGCAGTGGCAGAGAGGTCATATGGCCATGATCCAGGATCAACAACGGCTGAACAGTACGAGTATGCGTTGGATGTCGGATGTGTAGGGTCCGAGTGCTCGATTCGTTGTATTGTGTGTCAAGTCCGTGCCACCAAATCCATCAGTCCGCCACTTCCCACATCAGACAACCCCAATCCGATGCAGGCGTCCTGCAATCGTGCTTTGCCAACTTGACAACCAGGTGCCGTACTGCCGAACATCTCATGCCAGACACCTTCCAATTCCACGTGGTGTATTGATACTTGCAGAATTGCCACTTTCAGTGTCCACCAGCCGCTTTGATCCGAAGGCGACAAGAAACCCCCCGTCACGAAACCCACTTGCTCCAAATTCAGGCTCCACCTGACAATTTCGAATCTTCAAAAGTGTTGGTAGTTTGGTATTCCACGTTTATCAGCCGACAGTAGTAGAGCACAAGTTCTCCTACTGTCGACTCGTTAGCGGTCAGGCCATGCAGCCTCCACGCACTTGGCGAAATGCTTGACCATATGGCCCAGGGGCATCGTCAAGTCTCTCGTCCTTTGATAACAACAACAGCATGCTTCTGGCAGGTGCCCTACATGTTTCCTCCTTCTACGATCTTTGCAATGCGTTGCCTGAGTTCCATGGGTAAGTGGAACCAATATAAGCCGACCAACTCCCACTTACGGAAAGAAGGTTCAAGTCTGAAGCCAAGTTGAAGACGATGTCACTTCACTTCCCAAACAAAGGATCTCAGTGAGTCAGTCTAATAATAAAAACCCACTCTCCGTCTGACATTCCTGACTGTCGGCCTAATAACATTACATGTCAAACACACGTGATCATCGCACGTGACAATCTGGTCCTGCCTTTGCAACCTCATCAGTCTAACTGAATCTGTTTGTTCTCTCACCTACGGAGTATTCCTTCTCAGAACTCCTTCGGCCGGGCGCAGAGACCCAAAGCCGCAAAGCCGCAATTACTTGGCATTTTGCATCACAAACAGCCGACCTTTTGTCCGAGGTTGAACTCTCGGGTAACTGGACGGAGTTTGCCATATAGGGCATTTTCAGGCTCCAATGGCGAGTGACATATGGTGTTTGGCGCCGATCCTGGATGAACAATTCAAGTTTCTACGATGCTAGGATCGCTGCCTCGATGCCTCGAATCTCAAAGATCGAATATGACATCCAGCAGATTCGAGCTGAGGCAGTCTTATGTCATGGACTTCTGGACTCTTCAAAACACTCGTATGAGTTTTGCAACGCACAATTGCATGTATGACGTTTATTGAGCCACATTGAAGGTGTAATAGCTCTCCAATTTTGTTGGGTGGGGATCTGACAGCAATATACGGGGACTGACACCCATTCACCTACGGAGTATTATTGTAAAGGGCGAAAGAACTAAACTTCCTTCCCCATCTAAACCCCGTCTTGGCGGTTCGTGATGTCCTTCTCTTACTCATCCTATCCCATAATTGTGCCAAAAACGCCGGTCATCTCATAACACGCCAGCTTTGTTGGACATGCTGTTGTTCACCTAGGACGAGAAATCAGGCCATGAACCTGGTAGCGCAGCATCGAGGTAGAGCATTCCAGATGTGAAAGACTCCTCGGCATCTATATCCATGTGACGCCTTTCAATTGCCCCAAGGCCCCCTTTATATTGCCTCTGATTTCCCATGTCCTCCTTTCGAGAGTCGCAATCATGAGCACAAATCGTGGGAAGTCTGCTCGGCATCTCCCACGAGCTAAAAAGGCATGCCAGAATTGCCATGCACGTCGAGTTCGATGCAATGTGATGGAAACTAAGCCCTGTCACAATTGTCGCATCGTAGGTGTGCCTTGCGAACTGGCCAAATCCAAAAGAGAAGCGAATCGAGAACGGTGGGGATCACCCCTAAAATCATGTTGTGTTCCATATAAGGCTGACGTGCTTCTTAGCAAAATGGCCTTGTTGGCCCAAGATCTTTCCGCAGTTCATAGTAACGACAATATCCAAGAGAAACATTGGAATCAATGGGCATATGATGATCAACAACTGGCCTCATTGCAGCAGAATGAGCCATCCACCACTACCTCCAACCCCAGCTGTGACCCTTCTCAGCAACTGGATCTCCAAGACGCTGCTCTCGATGATCACTCCACCATAGTCCCTTCAGCAAAGTCTTCTCCTCGCTGTTCGCCGACATCGCCGAGCAACGACGAAACAGTGTACATCGGAGAATCAAACCTCCTTACCCTTGTTGCCAGGAGGGATGGGAACACCGTACCACCTGCGAGCCATTCAAGCCTTGAATCTACCAACTTGGCATACAATCTTCCCAACTCAGATGGCACACTGCCTGACCCCAGTCGTTCGAGTCAATGTACAAATGGAACCCTCGACTACTTGACTCGAGAGGGTGCATTTGTTTTTCCCGACGACGAAGTCATCAAGAAAATCTTGCAGGCATACTTCAAGTGGTTTCATCCTTGCTTTCCTATCCTTGACATACCAAAAGTCAGCCAAGAATACAAATCGAAAAAGCTCACCCCTATGCTTCTACATGCTATGCTCTTCATTGGCACGAGCTACCTTGCCGACGACTTCTTTCCCTCAGCAGGTTTTGCTTCGAGGCAAGACGCAAGATTTCATTTCTATCACAGAGCCAAGATTCTTTACGACGCTGATTGGGAGGTGAACAAGACTGCGATTGTGCAGACCTTATTTCTCATCAGCTTCTGGCGATCTAATGCTAGTAATGACAAAGATACCAGACATTGGTTAGGGTCCGCCATCAGCTTTGCCCAGACCAGGGGTTACCACAGATCGTTTCGTCGTCACAGATGTCCTTCGACCCAGAATTCAAACGCATTGAGCTTACGAAAAAGAATTTGGTGGTCTTTATACGTGAGACCAGAACAACTGAATAAACTTACCATCGCTGACGATTCTAGATCCGCGACCGTCAATGTGCAGCCTCCCTAGGACTTCCAAGTCGCATTCGAGACGAAGATTGCGATGTCGAAAGACTGCGCCCTGAGGATTTTGCAATCCATAGGCACGTGGAGTTTCCCGAAATTTTCGAAACAAGTTCTCCAGATCACGTTCATTATTGCATACAAATGGCAGAGCTCGCTCTTTTGCGTAAGTCCTTGTGTCTATGGCTACGACTACGGCTAACAGCAGCCCAAGTCGGCAAAGTTGTTGTGAAAAAATTCACTCCACAAGACGAGAACCTTTCGACATGCAAAAGTTCGAGTCTCAAAAGCCAACTTACAATGTGGGAGGAGAAATTGCCAGAGAAGATGCAGGCTCGAACTGGTTTTGGCTCAATCTGGAGTAATATGTTACATCTGCAATACAAGTTAGCTCTGGACACCCACTTCCTTTGTGCCGTACTAATCTGTGGCGACAGTCATCTACTAATCCTGCTTTACGGTTCGGTCAAAATGGGAATTGAAGACTCCAGTCAGGACAGTGATCATTCTCTCGGTTTGGAAGCAGCATATCGAAATACCAGGATCATCGAGGACATGTTGGCAAAGGATTCAATCCAATTCGGACAGATTCACCTGTATGATGGCCTTCAATCATGTTCTCATCTACGCACACTGACTCGTATTGATAGAATCACTTGCATATTCTCCACATTATGCGTGCATGTGCTACAGATGCGGCACTCACCAAGGGCCACAGCCCGTCAGCTTGCCGAATATCGCGCTCGCATATGCCTCGTGGGCCTGAAAGAATTACGCTTCTCATGGGATGTAAACAACTGGATCTTGCAACTTTTCTATCAATTCCTCGACGACGAAACAGCTAGGATCCTGAACATCACGGACGTCAAAGCTGGGCGACCACCAGGCAGCGAGATCGCTATCGCAAACAGATCCTCACTGGCCCGAGACCCTTCCCAAGATACAGAAGAGGGGATGCATTCTACCACCAGCACCACAGGAGGGCCCCTAGCCACGAAAGATTGCAGTAGTATTTCAATGCCACCACCAGAGGGCCCAGAAGATCCAGCGAACCCAGATAATGAGATGGGCGTAGACTTTATGTCTCAGCTCTTGAACTTGAGAGACGCAGATGACGCGTTCTTCGACGGGACTATGGACTCCGACTTTACTAACGCTGAAATGAACTTGGATGGGATTTTCGACCATGCTTCGCCTTTTGGTGTTAACTTCTTCAGACCGTGAAATGTTGAAGGAGTAGTTGTTATTTCTACAAAAGTTATTTCTAAGCTGCACTGAGCAATCACCAGATATGAGCCATGTAATGAAGAAACTACGCGACATGATTTGCCAATGTGAACATCTCAAGGCCTAAAGCCAGATCTAGCCCCTTCCAACGTCTAGTTGTGACCGAGATGCCATGATTCAGTAGGCTGGAAACTTGTCCGCGTATTGTTACTCGGGGGACTTGAGTGAAATTGCCTTCAACCTACATAGTCAGTTAGGTCACTTGCTAGCCAATTGTTTCCTTCGGTAATATCCCGGCTCATCTGAATGGAAATCGCCTGCCGTGCGATGAACCGGAGGGCCGCCTCGGGCGTTTTTGACAGGAAAATCTCATTGACCTCCTTTTACGTCGGCTGATTCAATGGCTGTGCTAATGCCCAAATGAATATTCACCCAGGCCGAGCTTGCGGCCCTTGCAAAAACGTGACACATGTAGATGGTATCCTAGTCATTCCATCCATTCTTCAATGGCCTCCAAGAGAGTCGAGGAGGGTCACAAGATTCATGTATCAGCCCCTGACTCGTTTAGGCAAACTCCATATCACTGCGTCGGAGTCTGAAATACGCGACTCATTTCCTCGTTCTTACCATTGGAACTTGAAACCCTTCGAACCAAGCCATGGATTGTCCAGCATGGGTGAGCGAACTGCGGCCCACAGAACCGCAAGGCACAGCATTACTTGCGGCGGAGCGACGAAAATCAACTTTGGACAGTTCTCGACTCACCAAGTACGTCTACAGCACGGAAGAACTGGAACGACAAGAGAGACTACTACGCATAATTGAGAATGATGAGGCTTTTGACAAGAGTCAAAACTACTTTGAGGACCGCGTGAAGAGATATCAACGCTCATTGCAACGTGCAAAGCGCCTGGCTCAATTAAGCCAAGCACACAATTGGAATGAGGCCGATTTGATTGCCGCCATCGAGCTTGTGGGAGAACCGACGTCCTTTACACTTCATTGGACTATGTTCATTGTAAGTCAGCCACAGTCGACAAGGTCATTACTATCACTAAAACAATAGCTAGCCAACCATCCGCCAGCAAGGGACCGCCGAACAACATAATTTATTTCTCAAGAAGGCTGAGAATCTGGAGATCATCGGCTGTTACGCACAAACTGAACTAGGACATGGCTCCAATGTTCGCGGGTTAGAAACAACTGCCACTTGGTCTCCTCGCGACAGAACCTTTGTTCTTAACTCACCAGCACTCACCGCATCGAAATGGTGGATTGGCACTTTGGGTCGAACAGCGAATTATGCGATAATCATGGCGCAGCTTATCGTAGAAGGGAAGAACCATGGACCGCATCCTTTCGTCTGTCAAATTCGAGATCTCGTGACTCATATGCCGTTGGAAGGGATCTATGTCGGGGATGTAGGTCCTAAGCTAGGCTATAAGTGAGTTCATCGACACGGTCAATTGTCCAATACTGACAAGATCTGGCAGTACTATGGATAATGGGTTCTTGCTTCTAGAAAAGGTCAAGATTCCACATATTAACATGCTTGCAAGGTAAGCACAACATCCAAAGGGCTTCATTATTTCTAATGTGTGCGACAGGTTTGCCAGAGTTGATCCAGAAACGAGTCGATACATCAAACCAGCATCCCCTGCCCTAGTCTATGGTACATTGACGATGCTACGGTCTTCAATCGTCCTTGATTCCGGTCGAGCTCTAGCCCGAGGCGCTACGATTGCAACGAGGTATTGCGCCGTCCGAAGGCAATTCCCAGACAGAGATGGGCCGAAAGAGGCAAAAGAGATTCAAGTTCTCGACTATCCAATGGTTCAAAATCGACTTCTACCTTTGATTGCGACGTCCTTTGCGATGCATATCACAGGAACAGCGATGATGAAGTTATACCAGGAGGCAAGCAGCGCCCTCCCAAGTGAAGGCGAACCATCAGAAAGCAGCCAAAGACACTCTAGACAGCTATTCGCCGAGCTTCATGCCACATCATGTGGTTTGAAAGCGTTAGCCACCACCGCAGCTGCCGAGGGCCTCGAAACTGCACGACGGGCCTGTGGTGGGCATGGATACTCCAGTTTCAGTGGAATCGGTGCATGGTATGCGGATTATGTGCCCACAACAACGTGGGAGGGTGACAACTTCATGTTGACTCAACAAGTGGCCAAATATGTACGTTCTCCATCACGGATACGATGTACCTCCGTTCGAGACTAATCTCATATACAGTTACTTGATATGGCTCGCAGTACACTTGAGGGAAAGCCCCCACACAACGCAACTGGTGTCAACTTGAGCAATTTTCATTCCTGTGGTGGAAAGACTAGCCGACGAGACCTTTCCAACAACGATGACATTGTCAGCTGCTTCGCTTGGAGATCGGCATACATGACTTTCAAAACCCTACGACTGAAAGACGAAACCGGAGCTACATGGAATGACATGCAAGTCGACTTTTGGCGCATAAGCACCGCTCATTCTCAATATCTGGCCATCAAGGCATTCTACGATGATTTGAAAAGTCAAAGAACGGCAAAAGCGTTGGACGCGCAGGCAAGAGAAATACTGTGGGCACTATTCAGGCTCTACAGCATCTGTACCATCGAAACGGCAGCGCATGACTTTTATGCCTCGTCGGTATTGGATGTACAGCAGGTTGAGGATGCGATACGTACCATGAAGCCTGCACTTTTGAAGCAGCTTCGTCCACATGCAGTGCCTTTGGTCGATGCGTGGAATCTTCCTGACTGGCTTCTCGATAGCTCTTTAGGTAGATACGACGGTCGAGTCTACGAGGACTTGTTCCACAGGGCAAGTCAGTTGAATCCTTTGAATAGGATTGTTCCTGACGTGGGGTTTGAAAGAATCGCGCAGCCGGCCAGAGTAGGGTCGTTGAGCGATGTTCGGAGTAGATTGTAGAGCTACTAGGTACTTGGCTAGTTCAATATCATGTTTGTCGACAGTAAAGATAGAGCCTCAACTATTTTCAGCTATCATTTCATTTCCCCTCACTGCACTGGATGTTCTCGAAATCCCATGACGATCACGACGATATGTGATGAAACAAACTTTGAGGTGAAGTGGTGTGTCACCGCAGTGGGTCAAAGTCTGGCCGTTGACCAACCGGTTGAAAATCATTGAACCGACTACCGAACCGACACCCCAAGGAAGCCTCAATTACCTCTGATCGGCAGGAAAAAAAGGTCCGTAGATCCCACTATTCGTAATCCCAGGCCAGCTGTAGCAGCATTAAGATTGTAGCCAAGTGCTCATATCAAAAAAAAAAAAAAGAAGATGCCATGGACACAACATCTTTGATATGTTGAAGCCGCTTCATTCTGTATACGCAACAAGGCGCCCGACATGGTTTTCGAACCTCCAACATGGGTGCCAGAACTCCCATTCGAACCGCCGGCAAACCTCTCTGTCGCAGATTTCATGTTAGATGACAAGAATGGACGGTGTCCGTTAGCAGATTCAAGATCGCCGTTCACTTGTGGACTCTCGGATAAGTCTTATTCAGCTATCGAGGTGCGGAATAGAGTCGACTTGTTGGCTCGAGGTATCTCCAAGGTGTTGGGATGGCGACCTGAGAATGGGACTGAATGGGACAAGATTGGTGCGATTTTCTCGGTGAACACGGTCAGTCCAGACTCCTGAGGTCTTAGACCTTGTCTCAAATTGACGGTGAACTGATCGTTACCTCAATGATGTAGATCGACAACCTTCCGTTGATGTGGGCCATTCACCGACTCCTGGGTGTAGTCTGCACTGTCAATGCCATGAGCTCGGTCTCCGAATTGAGATATCTCATCAAATCATCAGGAAGTGGAGCCATCTTCACCTGCCGATCGTTACTGGCAACAACGCGCAAAGCAGCAATCGCATGCGGGATTGCTGATTCCCAAATATTCATCATCGAAGAGGGTGGTTTGACTGGGAGTTCTCCTGGATCCAAGGAATCTGCATTCTCGACATTGGACGATCTGATAGACTTGGGACGAACAACACCACCACTGAAAAAAGTTCAGTGGGACAACAGGGAAGGCGAAAGACGGACAGCATTTTTATCATGGAGTAGTGGTACTTCAGGAGTTCCAGTGAGTCCCTGTTGTCCAACCCGATGTTGGGAGAAAAGCAGTGCTGAGGCGCTTCTAGAAAGCTGTCATGCTTTCCCACAGGAATGTCATTTCACAGATATTACAGGTCAGCACATTCGAAAGCCAGAGTCGGGGCGGATCACAACACCAAGTTTCACTCGGATTGCTGCCTCAAAGTCATATCTACGGTCTTACAGTCATCTGTCACTCAAGTGCTTATCGAGGCGATGAAGTCATTGTGCTACCGAAATTCACTCTCAAATCATGTCTTTCAGCTGTGCAGAGACACCGCATCACTTCTATGTTTTTGGTACGTCCAAAGACTATCCCGAGGGAGGATCTGACGAGCTCACACCCTTGAAATAGGTACCACCTATCATTATCGCTATGTTGAGAAACGACCAAGTCATGCGGGAATACGATCTCAGTAGCGTCCAATCCATCTACAGTGGCGCTGCGTCCCTAGCCCCCGGATTGACTGATACCTTATCCCAAATCTTGCCAAAGGTGGCCATAAGACAAGGATATGGTAAGCCTCAACATGATCCTTGTACAATGCAAAGGCGGACTCTAAATCGTGTTTTGAATAGGTTTGACTGAAAGCTGTGGAAATTTCAGCCATACCGTACCACAGGATGTTTGGCTCGGCTCCTCTGGATCTCTCCTTCCAGCATGCAAAGCCAAACTTGTCTCTCCGACAGGACAAGAAATAACTACCTATGGAAAAGTCGGGGAGCTACTCCTAAAGTCTCCCAGCATGTGTCTAGGCTATTACAACAGCCCTACTGAAAGTAGGGAGCTCTTCCGTGATGGTTGGATGACAACAGGCGACCAGGCACTCGTGAGAATGAGCCCAAGCGGAAATGAGCACTTGTTCATCGTGGAACGCATCAAGGAATTGATAAAAGTCAAGGTTGGTGGTTTAACGTCTTCCACGGAGAAGTGATAACTAACACGACTTCTCATTTCTTAGGGCTATCAAGTCGCCCCGGCCGAGCTCGAGGCACATTTATTGACACATCCAGCTGTTGCAGATGCAGCTGTGGTCGGTGTTCCTCACGAAATCGACGGTGAAGTGCCAAAGGCGTTTGTAGTAAGGACTGCTGCGTACAGTCAGGTGGAGCTGGCAGCATTGGCGAGACAAATAACGAGATATGTTGCGAAACACAAATCCAAGTCTAAGAGACTGAAGGGCGGCGTGGAGTTTGTGAATGCCATTCCAAAGAACGCCAGCGGGAAGATCTTACGTCGACTTCTGAGGGACAGAGAGCGGCGGCATCGGACTCTTTGACATCTTTGAGTGTGGGACTATATGCATCTGGCATTGAAATATTCATGTACCATTCTGAATGAATGAAGGTCGCTACTAGAATTGAAACCTCTTCCTACTAAAAGTGTTCAAACCCTTTCCTCCCTAGAACCCTTCCAAAGCCCACATTCAGACATCATGCTTTTAGCAAGAGGTTAACAAAATCAGTGCCACCCGAATCGCATCTTGCGGTCGGTGCAGTCACTCACTTTGACGGCCTGAGCACGTGCAGTTGTGATGTGCTGAACATGAAGATCTCAGGCCCACAATGGCTGGACTTCAGCCGCCCAAAAAGCCGAGGGCTTCAAAGGCCAGTCAGACAGCCTCGGTGACCGGATTGGAACGTATCTGCTGTTTCACTCGCTATCAAGCCCGTGCCTATGATTGAGGAACGATATGGAATTATCGGGATCAAGATGAAGACGAATACAGCAGCTTGAGCCATGGCCTAAATATCCCCAGACCTCCGAGCCCCAGATTCAGTGGCATCCCTTACCCCAGAAACATCATATTCTTCTTAGTCATCTCGTACCTAGAAGAATTACCCCCTTTTGCTTTACCATGATTGCTTCACAGTACGACACCTATGATGTGGTGGTGGTTGGAGCAGGATTTTCTGGACTTTACCTGCTTCATCGGCTACGCGAAGCAGGTTTCAAAGCCCGCATTATTGATGAAGGTTCGGATGTCGGCGGCACATGGTGAGATCCCTTTTCAGGGTCAGTATTCACTGTCATTCTCTCTAACAGGACCTCTAGGTACTGGAACTGTTATCCTGGTGCACGAGTAGACACAAAGGTTCCAGCCTACCAATTTACCGACACTGAAACATGGATGGGATGGAACTGGAAGGAAGAATTCCCTGGCCGAGAGCATATCATGGACTATTTTCGGCATGTTGGTAACGTCTGGAACTTGTATCCAGACATTCAATTCGACTCTCGTGTCAGCCGTGCATCCTGGGACGATGTAGACAACCGTTGGACCATCTCGATTGATTCCAAAGGCTCACATGCTTCTACATTACAAGCGTCGTTCCTGGTGCTTTGCACCGGCTTTGCATCTCAGCCATACATTCCAAAGTATCCTGACTTCGACACATATCGCGGAGAATGCTATCATACCGCTCGATGGCCGCAATCAGGTGTCGATTGGAAAGGCAAGAGAGTTGGTATCATAGGCACAGGTGCTTCGGGCGTTCAAGCAACTCAAGCTATGAACAGAGACGCGTCTCACCTTACAGTCTTTCAAAGAACACCGAACCTGGCTTTGCCCATGCTGAATCCAAACCTGGGCGAGAAGGAAAATTCCGAATTGAAAGAAGCGATGCCCAATCTTACGAAAGCCATCCAAACCTCGAATGCAGGGTTTGTGTACAACATGGTTCCAGAATATACAACGAGCGTTTCAGAGTCCGATCGACTCGAGACATATGAGAGGTTGATCAGCACAGGTGGTCTTGAATTCTGGCTGGGGAATTATTCTGATATGCTCCTTAGCAAGGAAGCCAACGATCTTGCATACAAGTTCTACCATGACAAGACATCGCCACGGATCAAGGACCCCAAACTTGCAGAGCTATTACTGCCCAAGATTCCTCCACATCCTTTCGGTACTAAACGGGTCAGTCTCGAACAAGACTATTTCGAGGTCTTCGAAAGGCCCAATGTGAGGCTAGTCAGTCTAGCAGACAATCCCATTGAAAGGTTTGTTCCTACTGGAATCCAGACCCAAGATGGAGAAATCCACGAATTGGATATAATTGTCCTCGCCACTGGATTTGACTCTGTATCTGGAGGGATCACGAGGATCGATGTTGAAGGCACCTGCGGCAGCATCAAAGACAAGTGGTCAAAAGGAATCAGCACGCAACTCGGGCTCAGTACCCATGGATTTCCAAATATGTTCTTCACGTATGGACCACAGGCTCCAACAGCCTTTGCGACTGGTCCAGCTACCGCAGAGCTTCAAGGACAGTGGATCATTTCTTGCCTAGAGCATATGAAAAACCATGGCCTTCATCGCATCGAGGCCGAAAAAGATGCCGAACAAGCTTGGAGAGATCATGTCATTGATATCGGTGATCAAGGACTATATAGTGAGGCTAAGAGTTGGTACTTCGGTGACAATATACCTGGCAAGCCGCGTGAAGCTTTAAACTATATGGCTGGAATGCCAGAGTATCGACGGAGACTCTGGAAGAGCGCAGGGGAGAAATATTCTGGGTTTCAGCTATCTTGATAATCTAGATAGTCATTAGATCTTCCTTCACAGTGTCCAAAGTCCTAACTAGCCCGGCCCGCTTCACGATAGTTGCAAAGCTCATCTTCTGATGCTGCTTCTGTGCATTTGAATGATGTCGATTCTCCAATTCCTTCCATGTTCTAATGTCTTGAAATAGACAAATTTCTCTCTAGTGTCATTTGAAGATTTCTATGTCAAGGGTTTCCCACCAGCTTGTTCAAAAAGAGCAATATATATTCTGTGGGTGCTGGGACGTCGGGTGATAAAGAATGAGTTCATGGTCGAGCCGTTGATCTCCAGTCTACGGAGTAAAGGTACGCTATGCTATCTCCCCATCCATCCTCCGTCTACCATCAAGGCTTCTCCCGTAACATATGAGCTTGCTCGACTAGCGAGAAAGACAACAGGGCTATAAAGATTAGTCAACTTTCTAATTTGACAAAGAGGGGATTTTCTTACCCAGCAAAATCACTAGGATCTCCCCATCGACCGATTGGAATCCTTTCTGATATTGACTTCAATCTTTCCTTGTTTTCTAGTAGCTGTGTGTTCATCTCTGTGACACAGTATCCTGGTGCGATGGTATTGACACGGATTCCCTTTGATGCCAGTTCATTTGAGAAGCTTTTCGTCAGTTGCACCAGGCCTCCTTTAGATGAAGCGTATGCAGAGACATTTATGCCTCCTTGGAAAGACATGATGGACCCGACGTTGATGATTGAGCCCCTCTGTCTCCTGACGATCTCATTTCCGAGCATATGTCGTGCTACATCTCGACACAAAATAAATGTACTGCTCAAGTTGACTTCCAGAACCTACAAGACGTGTCAAATGTTGCGACTCCACAGCTCAGGTGCGAGTGGAATCATTTCGTTACCTTGTCCCATTCATCCGATGGGAAATCAGTGCATGAGTAACGGCTGATGACGCCGGCAGAGTTGACGAGGATTGTGATACGATGTCCATCAGCCTCAATCCGAGAGACGAGAGTTTCGACAGAAGGTCTTTTTGCAAGATCAGCCTCATAGATGGTCGACAACCTTTCTTGTGGAACGTGGGCGTTGATTTCGTCCCTTAACCCGGCGTCTAGAATGTCTCGCTTTCAGACCTGTTAATCTTCAGAGGTACTCTCGGAATCGAATTCGGGAGGCTTTACTTGGGCGAGCAGGACTTTTGCGCCAGCTTGAGCCAGTGCCAAAGCCATTATCCTGCCTATGCCTCTTGTGGCACCAGTCACCAACGCTGTTTCCCCTTCCAGAGTGAACAGGTTCTTTTCTAGCCCTTCCATTGCTTTAGTTTAGTCGCTTGGGAGGTCGCGGAAGGTGATAGAGTGATCACCAACTATCACTCTTTCGACGTGCCCTGAGAGGGTAGTGCCCCTATTTGCCTCGGGGATCACGTGTGACGCCGGAATATACGCCCTGTCAAGGCGCAAGGCGGGAGTCGACTACAAGCCGCCAACTAGTTCAGATCGCAGGTCAAGCCGAGTCCTCTCTTCGTGGGCGAGTACTTGATGGTTTAACGAGGTCTACACAGGTTTACTGCTGTTGTGAGGCATTAGGCCCTCGTTTGTCGGCAGGCAGTACCCCACAGTAATGGCCGGATCGCAGCCGAGCCGAACTTTCAACCTCGTTTGAATACCACCAGTACCTTACCGTTGGCCCGGTGGGCCTACCTTGAGGTTAACCGGACAAAGCATTTCTGGTCCTGGACGACTAGTATTAGCAAAGGCGAAGACGTTGCTTGATGGCTTGATTGGCCATGAGTAATATCTGGGGTGCCGGGTGGGGTACAGTCCGGGGTATGGGCGAACAAACTGAATCTGGAGTACCCAGGCAGATGTCGGTAGAATTGATATGTAACAAGACATATATCGACTACTTCAACGTAAGATGACCTTCTTCTAAATCTGTCGTTGCGGAGTTTGACAAGTACCGATTCTTTTCAAAGGCATACACAAGAAAAATTCACAATGGGTCTCACAGGAGGTCCTTTGCAACTGCTCATCAATGTGACTGGAGGATTCGCCTTCCTTCTCTTTGGCTAGTAGGCTTACCTTCTCAGAATGAGGTGTCGATACCAGGCTAATATGTCTTCGCAGTGACCAAGGAGTCATGGGAGGCTTATTGACATTGCCGCCATTTCAAGAGCGGTTCAACTACCCAAGCCCAACTATGCAAGGATTCATGGTGGCTAGCTACGATGTGAGCCTTTTGGTTCCTTACTAGACATGATTTGGCCAAATCCTTATTAACGATTGTGGTAGCTTGGGTGCCTGGCTGGCGCAATTCTTTGTTTTTGCTATGCCAACCTCACCGGACGAAGATGGACCATTGCACTGGGGTGTATAGTCCTTCTTATTGGTGCTGCCCTACAGACAGCATCTTTCTCAGTCGCTCAATTCAATGGTAAGGGCCTGTTTTGCTCACGAGGACTGAGACTCGCATTGACAACATTCAAGTCGGTAGGATTGTCGCGGGAATTGGGGTTGGGGCTATATCAGCCACTGCAAGTATCCCATCAGCAACTGATATGGCTGACTGCTAACTTGAACAGGTACCAATGTACATCAGCGAGTGTTGCAAACCCGGAAGGAGAGGAATCATGATTTGTATCCAGTTGGCGATCGTTGTACTGGTAAGAACAGGTGGCAAGAACAACGAGGTCAAGAGCTAGCTGACCTTACTCAGGGAATCGTCATCTCTGGCTTCACCAACTACGGTCTTGTTTTTGAAACTCCAAGCTTGGAAGGAACCGATGGCCAATGGCGAGCCGCACTAGGGTGTCAGTTGCGTTCTTCGAGCTGCCTTCACGTTTGCTAACAGATGATGAAGTCCAGATGATATTCCCTATTTTTGTGTTCGCCCTTCTACCATTCTGCCCTGAGAGTCCGCGTTGGCTGGCATCGAGAGGGGCTTCGTTGAAAAAGGTCGCTTCTGTGCTTGCGCTCTTAGAAGGCAAAGGCACCACGGATACAACCCCACATATCTTGGGTCTGGCCAACGAGATTGTCCTTGTTGCCCAGCACGAAGCTGAGCTTGAAGAGTCGACTACGTGGCATGAGGTGAGCATTGTGAGGTGGGAGTGCTATGTGTGGACTGACAATCGTCTAGGCATTCAGTGGCGGAGAACTTCAAAATGGCCGTCGTTTACTCCTCAGTGGAGTTGTGGTGGGACTGCTGCAACAGGTACAAATTTTTGATGTTCAAGGAGAATCTGCAGTGTTAGTCCTAACGCTTGTCTCAGATCACAGGCGTGAATGCCATTGTGTACTACGCTCCCGTGGTATTTCAAGAGGCCGGCTTGAGTCCTCGGATGGCTTTCATCATGGGTGGCGTTGGGAGTATAGCAATGTTGGTAGGGACATTACTCCCCATCTTGGTAGGTCACGGCAGTATAGCCTTCCCAGGGACAGAATAAACTGACAGGAGCCAGTGGATTGAACGTGCCGGGCGACGAAAGACCCTGCTCATCAGTGCATGGCTCGAAGTTTTGACAATGGGTGGCATTGCTGCGTCCATTGGCTGGGGTATAAACCATCCACAGCATAAGGAGTCGTCCGGGTGGGCAGCCACGGCATTCATCTTCGCTTTTGAATTCGCTTTTGGCCTAGGGTGAGCCTCCTAATATCATTGCTCAAAGCCATGACTGACGGAAAATAGATGCTGTCCGATTCCATTGTATGAGATTTGTTAAAAATTTGCGGGTGAAGAAACTAACGATACATCAGTGTGTTTGCCCCAGAGGTCAACTCCCTGCGCAGCCGTCATAAAGGAAATGCAGTTCAAAGCATGGGACTTTGGGCAGGGTGCTTCCTGAGTAAGTTGAGCACCTAAAATGACTATGAGTTGCTAATCGTTTGATAGTTGTCATGGTTTCCCCAGTTGGAGTCGCCAACCTGTCATGGTTAGTATTTTTGTCAGAAGTCCTAGCATGGAACCCAATCTGATAACTTCTAGGCGATTCTATTTGATCTGGATGATCATTACCTTGGCATGGATTCCAATGGTGTGGGCGTTTGTCCCTGAGACGGTAAGCCGCTGTTGGTCTATCGGTTGGCAAGAGTATGCTAACACGCCAATGAAGGCTGGACGAAGCCTTGAACAGATGGACTACTTCTTTAAGAAGTACCAGGACAAGTGGTATATACGTGACGTGGCGTATGAATGGGTCGAAAGAGAGGATGTGATGATTGACCATGCCGATGACAAGGAAGCTGCACTGGAGATTGAAAATCCTGTAAAGGTTGACTGCCCCAGCATTGACGGAAAACGTGCTGTGGTCTAGACAGACTCTGTTCTGGGTCATTTCCTCGCTCACTGGTCTTGAACCCCGAGTCTAGAGATGATGCCCTAGGCTGACATGCGAGGCATATAGCACGCACCCTTGGCTTGAGGGAGGAAACAATCACCACGCATAGAGACACTCTCGAGAAACACGGAGGAGTGAATGGGCAATGGGATCCTGTGCTAGTGATCTCACCTTGTCATCACTAAAGGAGGAGTGGTAGCTTACCATGCGGTATCTGGAACAAAACTAGATCACGTGATGAGACTTCATTGCGCGTGGCGACAGCGTGATATCATCACATAATATAGGACATGCCACTTGTTGGCACAGTGTAATCTCTGCGTAATCAACTTCAAGTGATGAATACACAGATTACATTTTTTGGATGATTACTTGTTCAACTTGCATTCTTGTAGGGTCCCCGCTTACCTGTAAACATTGGCAAGCATTCGAACCCTTCGGATCAAGATGTTGACAAGATATAGGGGTGGTAGATAAGTTGGAACTGGTTGCAAGGTACCCAAAGTAGAAGTTTCTGAGCACCTGAAACCTCGCTGGTCGATGTTCAAACCCGGGGCTCTCTTTAGGCGTATCAATTGACTCTAATTAGAGGGTTTCCACGTCAAATAGCAAGGCAAATTTCTGTAAATGTACTTCCAAGGAAGCTGTTAGTTGTTATCTTATTTGCCAAATTGCTCGGGTTCGGCAGGGTTAAGCAATATCCATTCCCGGTTTTGGGAGCAAGAAAGTTGGTCAAGCGAGCGCGTAATCCAGTTAAGATGAGGCAGGCTGCAGCCTAGACTTCGATCATACAGGAGCCCACGATCAGCAGTAATAGGTACTGTCCAAGTTTATCCCATGAGTGGGAATGTCCGGTTCTTTGTTCCGGCCATATATCATCCAGGCTACGTCCCGGTGCCAGCCGCGTCGTCGTGAATGAGGAACGCGTTTACCGGATTCTACTTGACTTGGCCTACCTTGTAAAATTTTCTCTCTTCAGGAGAGTGTTTCCATCATTCCAAACTGCATTATCATTCATCCTGTTGGGATGATGATGATGCTTATATTCACTCGACCGGAATATTCAATTTGAGCAGATGCTCACAAGGATGCAACTAACTTAGTCAGCCTAGAGCGAGGGAGGCTCCTGCACGTTTGACTTTTGCTTGGGCTCCGTGGCTCCTTCCTTCTCCAACGCAGAATGGCTCTCCACGCCGCGACTGCCGCTGGAAATGCTGGAAATGCAGGCGCGGGTGCAGCAGGTGCAGCAGGTGCGGGCAGCACCATCGCACCTGCACAAGGACCTACCGTCGCACCTGCGCCTTCACATGATCCCGCCACATCTGGAGCAACTCTCATCCATCACCAGCCAAAACCACAACCACATCCAAACCTCACTACGGCTTCAACGGATTCAAACATCTTGATCCAGACTCAATCCCATCAACCCCATCAACCCCATCTTCAATCCCATTCTCCAGCCCCGCCTCGATCCCAGCAACAGCAGGCTCACACCATCTCCCAGTCACTGCCAACCTTGCCGACTGATTCCGCTGGTCAGATCGTCACAAATTTCCCTCCTTATCCAGCCCCTCTCCCTGGTCAAAGGATTGCCATCCGACACCCCAAACCAGATATCGTACGCCTTGAACAAGGCCGTCTCCCTCTAGTCATGGAGCATGAGGAGATGTCGGCCCATCGCCCTGCTCCCGGCTCCTCCTCAAACTCGGACGAAGAAATCCCCCAGTCGACTTACACCTATGCCGTCAATCCCAATTACGATCCCTCTGATCCCAACGTTACCTATACCCCGACCTCTTCCATTTCCGCATACACCCCATCCACGGGCTTTTCGTCGGCCCAGAATTCCTGGAATACATACACACCACGACCTAGAGGAGGCAGTGGTAGTACTTCGGCCCCTGCGATGGACAGATCTTTTTCCAATGATCCCCAATCTTCCCGTCCCTCCGCTCCGTCACGGACTCCCTCCAACACATATGCCCCTCCCAGAAGGCCGCCTCAGTTCCTCTCGTTAAACTCCAGGAAGGCACATTCATCCACTGCAGGCAGACCGTCGAGAAGGGATCCCAATGCTCAATATCGTGCTCAGGAGAAGGCGTATGTTCAGCGTGTCAGACAACAGCCATCCGAATGGCCCGAGAATGACCCTCGAACTCCCAGTATTGGCTACAGTACCGAAGATGACAGCAGTGATGAGTCCCCCTCTGCCGAGAACCATTTTGAAGACCCCTACGACCCCGAAACATTAATGTTTTTGGGCAACGAAGACAACATGCAGCCGTCTGAGGAAGAACTGCAAAATCCACAGAACAGAGAGCGGCTAGAGTGGCACTCAATGCTCGCTTCTGTCCTCAAGGGTGACGTCGTACGCCAGGAGAAGCAGAGGTTGATAGGCACTACTGAGCAGAAAAGTCGGGCTGAAATCGGTACTGAAATCTGGTTGGGCTCAAGAGCAAAATACTATGGCCGCCCTTTGGCAATGCAGAAGAAGCTGATTGACGAGGGCCGGTCCAAAGTCAGCCCCATTGTGGAAAACCTCATCGCCTTTGAGATCAAGGGTGAAACCGTCGTGGGAAAAACCGCGCTGGAGCAAGTCCAAGAAGCTGTCGCAAACATAGAAAAGTGCGAATGGCTTTATCCTTCAAGGAAGGCTTTGGCCGCTGCCCAGCCGCGTGCTGCCTCCGAGGACTTTGAAGACAGCTGCAATGCAATCGTTGCCTGGTACAACATCACCCAGTCAATCAACACCGAGCTCGCCGTTCTTCAGTCTTGGGTCGGCAACCCGGAGATGGATTTCACCAAGCAAAAACGTCGAGCCAGCAACGAAGGCGAACTGGCCGATGAATCCTGTTTTATTGACAGAATCCTCAAGGAAGACGGTCTCAAGTCTCTGCACAGCGAACAGAGCATGCTGATGGGCATCAGCACCGTCATCACCAAAGCCAAAAATACTCTGATCGAGAACGCAGGCTCCTTCTCCGCCCGCCATCTTCCGCCGTACATCGAAGAGCTCCTGACCTTGATCAACTTCCCCTCTCGTCTGATCGTGGAAATCATCCGCATGCGCTTATCCTACGCAAAGAAGATGAAAGAATCTGCCCAGCAATCCATGCTCATTATCGACCAGATGATTGCCCAATTCCAGATTTTGATGCGCCTAGCATGCGTCATCAAGCGAGAATACGAGACCATCTACGAGCCCGAACCAGGTTGGGATCTACCCCCGTGCATTGACGAAGCCTTTGATTCCGTCATCATTGAAGCCTTGAAGTTCTACTTTAAAATGCTCAACTGGAAACTTGGTGCCAACAAGAACACTTTCCGTGAAGCCGAAATTCTCGAACAGGAATGGGGCTTTTCGAATGAGATTGGCCGTCAATTGGATGGTGGCGATATTGAAGTGGCCGAACAATTCAGCTCGCTGACTGCCAAATCCCTCTTTCGCCTGACGGCATCTTTTGAGCGTGAGTTGCGCACCAAACCAGACGAAAGTGTCCAAGACATGGAGAAGAGATACAAGACCATTTTGGACTCTGTCCGTGTCCGTCAAAGAAAATTATTCCGATTCTCCCGGATGCTTCGCCAACGCTTCGAAAATGCCACCGAGTTCAATCTCGGCATGGATCCGAAACAAATGCAGAATTTTACCGAATCACTCTTGTTGAGTGCGCACTTTGTGGTCGACATGGGCCTCAATAGTCCCAAAGGCGTCTATTTCATTGCGTCTTCGTCACTCTGGGGCAGGCCAAAGGAAATCCAATCGATCCTGGGAACCTCTTTCCACGCCGACGATGCACCAGAAGATCCCTCCAACCCATACATCCTCGCCATCCGTCCAGAAAATGAGTTGGTCTGGGAGGGACAGCGGATGGAAGTGGACGTTCTCGAATTGCCAACCGACGTCCGCGTGGGCCGGCTGCGACTGGTGGCTGATGGTTCATCTCAACGCTTGCAGAATGCCCGGATAGAGTTCATCAACGCCACCGGGGTGGAGCTGGACGTGGTGATCGAGCAACGAGCCAATCTTTCGCGAGTCAACTCGGAACTAGGCAGGATCAAGAAGACGACGTTTAAATTGTCAAATACAATCATGGAGAGCGTGGAGGTGATTCGATCGCAGAATGGCGGCATCGCCAGCCCAGAGCTTGTTCAGTCATGCTTTGCCTTTGCGACCGAGTTTGGCAAGAGATCACTCACATACATGGACGCCAATCGACGGATGATGAACAATCTCAAATTGACCAGACTGGCATTGGACTGGATCAGTTTTATCTGCGATGATTGCGACGCCGCCGATCGAAGGACTTTTAAGTGGGCCGTCATTGCTCTGGAATTCGCCATGGCCATGACCCGAGGCCGTAACATTCTCGACATCAGCGATGAGGAGTATACTCGGATTCGGTCCAAAGTGGCTGGGTGTATGTCAGTCCTGATCTCCCATTTCGATATTATGGGGGCGAGATCGACATTGGCGGCGCAACAAGAAAAGTCACGAGTAGAAGCCTTGTCGGGTCCTGGCAAACGATTGGATTTTAGCAAACTGCGCAACGACGATGATTGCGCACAACAAATGCGCGAGCAGCGATTGGCGCAGCTAGAAGAGATTGATCAGCAACGAGAAGAGAGGGGAACATCGAAGACCAACCTTGGACGAGTGTTGGAAGGCTCGAATGAAGCAGACCGCTCACTGACGTTCCTTTCCTCGTCGGCGACCAATGTCACCATGAGATGGCAACAAGGCCAGTTCGTGGGCGGCGGGACGTTCGGATCCGTTTATGCAGCACTCAACCTTGACACCGGAACGTTGATGGCTGTCAAGGAAATCCGTCTACAAGATCCCCAATTGATCCCCACGATCGTGAAGCAGATCAGTGACGAAATGGGAGTATTGGCCGTGCTTGACCACCCGAATATCGTGTCTTATTATGGCATCGAGGTTCATCGCGACAAGGTCTACATTTTCATGGAGTACTGCTCTGGTGGGTCGGTGGCAGGGCTCCTTGAGCACGGGCGGATTGAAGACGAGACGGTCATCATGGTTTATGCACTGCAAATGCTGGAGGGATTGGCATACCTTCACCAAGCGCATATTGTGCACCGTGACATCAAGCCGGAAAATGTTCTTCTGGACCACAATGGGGTGATCAAGTATGTCGACTTTGGAGCGGCCAAGGTGATTGCGCGACAAGGACAGACGATCATGAACCCCGAGCCGGCACAACGGGCCAATGCAGAAGCCGCTAAGGGCGGTGCAGGACCACGAGCACCACAGAAGACCATGACAGGAACTCCCATGTACATGTCACCAGAGGTTATTCGCGGTGATGGCCCGGCGACGTCGCGATTTTCAGGGGCGGCTGACATCTGGTCATTGGGCTGTGTAATCCTGGAAATGGCCACAGGACGCCGACCATGGTCGACACTGGATAATGAATGGGCCATCATGTACAACATTGCGCAGGGAAATCCACCTCAACTGCCCAGCGAGGACCAATTGAGCGAGCAAGGACTGGACTTTTTGAAGCGATGTTTCGAGCGAGATCCTGCTAAGCGGAGTTCTGCGGCCGAATTGTTGCAGCACCCGTGGATCGTGGAAATACGACGGATGGTGGTGGATGAGCCTGATCCGCAAACTCCCAAGAGTGATTACAGCAGCTCTAGTGGAAGCATGTCAGTAGGGAGCCGATAGGGACAGCCTCATTGAATGATGGTGGGAGATTGATGAACGAGTTTATTATATAGCATACATTAGCGACGGAATATACATGATGTGGGACGAGAGTTGTCGAGCAACATGCAAAGTATTATGTATTATAATGAATTGGCGCAGTCATTCGTCTTGAAATGGGTGAGATGCGATATCACGTGTGAGTGAATGCCAAGACTCTGGATTCAGGAACCAGGGAAATGGGAAACGTAATCAAGGCACCAACCACACTCACATCACCACCACCACCACCACCACGACGTTACATACAGTTGTCACAGACGTTGCAGCCTACCGTCATCAGCAGACGCTGTCTAAAACCTGCATGGACCTCGGTATTTGCGAAGAATCGCACCACCAAGTACCAAGTACTTCTACCTCTAGGTCATCTCTGTGCCCATCTCACAACTTCTCCCACCAACGTCCTCTCACTCCTCGTCAGCCCGCGCATTCTGAGTCAACACCAAGAGAAAATAGGAACGATGGAGAATATGTGACTAGATCGATCTCACCAATATCCCCAAACCCTTGATCACCTTCGTTTGTCTTCCGACTCGTGACCCAGGCCCCGACTTTCACTCCAGGACAGAATGAACCCCCTCTCCACTCAACATGGCTAGCGGTAAATCGATCGACTCAGATCCCTTTGCGGACCCCACCTCTATGCAAGACGAGCGAGCCACCATCGTGGAGTCTACACTCAGTGTCGGACGAAATGCCACATTGACCTTGGGCACGGATGCAGTCATTGTCTTGGGTACGGTCAGCCCGTTATCCCTTCCATGCGAAACCGATGCTAATCTCTTCTCCAATGCAGACGAAGGCATTCACGACACCGCCGCCAGACAATTCTCATGTTGCGGGCTTATCCCAGAGAGTGAGTATCGCTCTACAACCCCTCTTACTGCGCTCCTCTTCTCTAACACCCTCCTAGGAACCACTAGCACCCGTTCTATCCCCTACTTCAATATCCTTTGGGCCGAACTCGTCAAAAACGATCTCACCGTCCGCTACGCTCAGCCTACCTCTAAATCTCCAAAGGCCCCTCTTCGTGTCGCTTACATCAATTATACCCTAGATGATTCCTCCTTTTCACAAGACAAGGCAACGAGATGGGTGAAAAGACTATTGGATCGCGCCTATGGCACCGCCCAGCGCAACAAGAGAATCAAACTTCTGATAAATCCCTTTGGGGGCCAGGGAAAGGCCGAAAAACTCTATTCTAAATGGACCGAACCAATATTTGCCGCCGCAAGGTGTGAAGTCGACGTCGAGCGCACCACATATTCAGGACATGCGGTGGAAATCGCCCAAAATATCGACATAAATGCCTTTGATGTCTTAGTCAGTGCCTCGGGAGATGGCCTGCCACACGAATGCTTCAATGGTCTGGCAAGGAAACCAAACGCTGCCGAGGCTTTGAGAAAAGTGGCAATCGCTCAATTGCCCTGTGGAAGTGGCAATGCCATGTGTTGGAATTTATACGGAACAGGTGAATGCAGCATGGCCGCACTCTGTATCGTCAAAGGGGTCCGAAGCCCAATGGATCTCGTCAGTGTCACCCAAGGGGACAAAAGAACTCTTTCCTTCTTATCTCAGTCTTTGGGCATCGTGGCCGAGTCAGATCTGGGCACTGAACATGTCCGATGGATGGGTGGATCCCGATTTGTGTATGGGTTTCTCGTGCGATTGCTGGGCAAGACGGTTTATCCAATCGATATTGCTGTCAAAACAGAGATCGAGGACAAGATGGACATCAAGCGACACTATGCCCATTATCGAAACAAAGCCACCACTCCAAATTCAATCAATCTCGCCGACCTCGACGGACCTCTCGACGCATCCACTGGACTTGGTTTGCCACCGTTGGAACATGGCACCATCAATGACCCTCTACCCACCGACAGCGGTTGGAGCGCCCTGACTCCATACGACAACATGGGCAATTTTTACTGCGGAAACATGAACATCATGTCCGCTGACGCGCCCTTCTTCCCAGCTTCAGTCCCCTCCGACGGCTTATGTGATCTCATTACCATCGATGGCGACATCAGCCGCCTGACCTCTCTCAGCCTACTTCTGGCCGTGGAAAAGGGCACCTTTTTCGACAAGGACGTAGTTCGCATTCGCAAAATCAAAGCCCTACGTGTCTATCCGAGATACGGACGTCATGGCGTTGCCCCTCCAAAACAGAGCCATCTAGGCAAGCTGTTCGATAAACTCGGCCTCTCGGGAAGCGGATCGACTGAAAAAGCCGTTCGTGGCGACGGTGGTTTCTTCTCAGTCGATGGCGAAAAGCTACCATTTGAACCTTTTCAACTCGAATGCCACAAGGGACTCGGGACCGTCTTAAGTCGACATTGCGGACTCTACCAAGCCGATGGTCCTGCAGGCTGGGATAGCCTCAGTGTCAGCAACGATGACAACAGTCAACAAGAAGAAGGCGATTCGTTGTGAATATAAAGAATGGGACAATACACATAAGATGTCCCCAAACTCGCCACAATTGTATCGCCACAATTGTACAATTTATAAAACCCACTCATGCACCAGCATACAGCCACACTCGCACATACACGCACACGCACACGCATACAGATACACACAGTCATACTGACTTTTGATTTTGACATTTACCTGATTGGTTGTGATACCCCGAGACGAGCTATTTTGCGAATTGCAGGTATGCATGGATTCATCATCTAGGTCGACAGCAAAAGGGCGTTTTGTGCTTAGGTATTTTGAAGGTGAAATGGAATGGACTTGGACTTGAACATGGACTTATAACCGAGGTGAAGAGTGAGTTACATAGTCCGGCATAGGCCAGGTCAGATTATTTTTTCATCTACATACTTATTTCTGATATATGTATGTTCTCATCTCCTTATCTGCCTTTGGACCTCACTAGCGTGCGTAAGAATACTGTACTTATGCAAGAAACCCAAGTCCAGCATAATGTATCTAGTAATATATGTCCTAAGGACGTCCTTCCCCTTTCCCACTTTTCATCTACCACCACCACCATTCCAAGAATTCCAAATCGCTTGAGCCGCCGACGGCCAGAACGGGCCTGGCACCGTGTAACGAGGGAGAGACGGATAAGGAGGTTCGAGATTCTTGACTTGATCCTGGAAGTTGTTTTCGTCTGAGTTTAGCCAGTGAGTTGTAGTGGTATTGGTGTTGGTGTTGGTATTGCCGCTTCCAGAACCGGAGGTTCGTAGTTTTAATTGGATCCATGTTGCCCGGTGGAATGGACTTTCTGGGCTGGTGGAGGAAGAGGAGGTGGAGGTGGAGGTGGTGCTTTTGTGGGATGGGTTCGTGGTGTGTGGGACGTGGAATGTTGCGGAGATGGGGTGGTGGTATCTGTGGAGGAGGTGAGGCTGGGATTGGAATTGGGATGACGACGACGACGACGACGACGACGACGATGGATGTGAATGTGAACGTAAAGATGAGCGATGATCGTTATCATTCGATCCATCAGCGTCAGCATTATTTCGACCGTCCTCGCCATCCACAGATCCCTGGCTCGTTCCATCAATTCCGTCATCCACGATATCTTCGTGTTGACTTGTCAACCACTCAGCAATCCTCGTCGCATTGAAACTGTCCCACAACCATTCTTGTCGGTAACTAGACCGTAGGAATGAAATGGCTGATCTTCGTGTCGCTCGGTCAGGTGATTCAGTCGCTATGAATAGGACTGATGGGATGAGTTCAACTCCGAATCCTAGGTAGACTCGTCGTTTTCCGCGGTAGTGGACTGTTTTTGGTGACGTTGAGTCTAGATGTGAGTGTGGGTGAGGTGGGTGTTGAAGATCGGCGAATTGAATGATGAGGTCGAGGATGTGTTGATGGGGAGATTGAAGGGAAGAGGGTGATGTTGATGTTGATGTTGATGTTGATGACAAAGATCGTCTTGTTCCATGACCTTCATCTGCCAATTCAAGCAATACCAGTCGACATATCTCATACTGAACCTGCAGATATATAGACGAAGACGAGGGCTGGCCCTTATCGTCTGGTGATTTCGTAACATTTTGGAAAGAGATGAAATAACGGTCGAGTTCATCCACACACTGACAGATGACTTTCATCTTGTTGGCGGTATCTTCATCTCCATAAACAAGCCCTTCCCTTAAAGCCTTCAACCTCTTACAAATTGTACTCACCACCGAATTGAACTCCAGAAAGGGGGTCATTGGAGAAATCCTCGCCAGATCCGGCTGAACGGCTTCCAAACGAACCTTTGCATCCACTCTGGAGATGATATGCTTGATACTATTGTCGATTGCCAGGGCTGGATTTCGAAAGTGACCAATCCCGCCTTTCTCAGTGACGATCCTCGCGGACCCCACTAGATGGGTTTTTGCACGAAGATAGTCGTGACGATAGGTTTCGATACATCGCAACAACAAAGCGACGAGGAATACCTCCAGCCAATCTGAGTCGGATCTTCGAGATCCGCCGATCGATGCTGCTGAGAGTAGGACTTTTTCATACTGTCGCTCGGCAACTTGGCGATGCGATTGTCGTCGTATTGGATCGGTCTCGGCGAGGCTTTCGGCGTAGCTGGCGAAACAGACTAGCGCGGACCGGATCGCGGGCACTCGGTGGCTGGCTTGTGGTAGAATCGTGCAGAATAGCTCCGCGTCGGATTCGAGTGCGGTTTCTAGTGTCGTTCGACAGATGGCCATGTAATATTGGAATCGGGAGCCTTCCTCCGGGGTCCATTCCAGAAGATGCGGGAGTGACTGTGAGATTTTGGGACTGGTACTGTTGGAAGAGTCATTGGTCGATGCTGAACCTGAGCATGAGGCCGAGGCTGAAGCTGTGCGGGATGACGGATGGGATGTCAATGTAAATCTCGCTGATGACGATGGATTGCTGCCGCGACTGTTCCGTCGTTGTGGAAGGGTTTGAACCTGTGTAGTGATGACATTATTGATCTGAGGTCGTTCAAATTCGATGATCGTTAGAGATTGCTGATGGTCCGTAGATCTGTGGAGCGGATTGGTCTTGTCGGGTGGTCGATCTCCATCGAGATGTGAAAATGGATCAAAGATCCATGCCACTGGTGTGTTGTATCCAGCACAGTCATGTCGACCTCTCCTACATCTCATGCATGTTGGTTTGGACTCGTCACATTTGACTCGCCGTCGTCGACATGTCACGCAACCAGTGCGGACTTTGTTGTGTGGCTTAATTGAGTGTTTCTTCTGTGGTTTTTCCTGTGTGGTCATCTTATTGTGAGTAGACGATGGCGTGTATTGTGGTCTGGTGACTGGATCATGACATGACTATGTTGACCAAGTATGTATATTATATGTCATACGATACGATGCGGTGTGTAGTCAAGGTAGATGGAGGTTGAAGATATGTCAGTCAGCCTAACATGCAAGGCCTCATCATTCGTTTGTATGTCCATCCATAGTCACGTGATGCTGTTTCGGATGAGAGTGTCGCATCACAGTGTATCACCAGGATACTTGGCTCAGACATGGTCAGCCGAGGTTAGATTGCTGGCTGTTGACATGTTTGAGGGCTGAAGTGGTAAGGCCCCCAATACGCTCAATCAGAGGAGCTGAGGGTGCCTCGGGCTTGCTTGGTATCAACACTACTCCCCAATTTGTAGACTGGCATGCTTGCTTGAATTGTGTGAGAAAACCTTCATTTACGTCAGACTGGGAGGTAAATGCCAATCACATACTTCATTCTTGGGGAATAAATTGAGGAAAGTGTATCAGACAAGCCAACTAGAAGAATGAACAAATTATTATCATCAGAAGCATTCGCTGGTCCATGAACAGCTTCAAGCATATTTTTGCCAGTAGAATATGCATGGTTAAGGATGACATCCAGAAGCGACATCAATATTCAACCCTTGATCCACTCCATTCCATTTCATGTACAGTCATTCTCCTTCACCGTCCCACAGTCTTGAGATCAATACTCTCTTCATTGACCACAGCGACCTTCCTCCTCTGTCGCAATTGATGTGTATCCTTACAAGCGTAGACTAATAGCACAAAATGAACAAGGCTAAGACACACGTTAACCATGTCCATTCCAAGACGGGTTGCTCACCTACCTCAATGGAAATTTCAAACATCCAGCCGCAACAGCTCGACCATCCCAATGATTGATCAGAATCTGCAACAATCCGGCGCAAAAAGTTCCCAGGCAGAGAATCAAGTCCAGCGCGACATGGGCGCCAGGATGGATTCCATGACTTTTCTTATATCGAACCAGTAATTCGGCTGTGTTCCATACCAATGAGACGGAGATCTATTGACATTTTTGACGTTAGGGGAATGGATCGGAAGGGTGATGGAAAGATAGGGATGATAATGGCGACGACCACTTACAAAGACAAAAGACTCGGGAGAGATCCAGATCTCGAAAAAATCAATCCTGGCAACTGCAATCTGTGCGCCGAGTGCAGCGATGCCGAAGATAATGCCTATACAGCGAAGAATAGCTGTTTGTGAGGCTGTGATTTGTGAATGCTTGCTGGTGGCTAGGTGTGGATTTGTGGGTGTGGGTGTGGGTGGTGCAGGTGGTGTCATGTCAGAGGTGAATGAAATAATGTACCGAGTATACTGTACCTAGGTACCTTATCTAAGGTTTCGACTTCTAGGTAATCTCGGTGAAGGGTCAGTAAAGCATACGAGGTACCCAAAGTGTGATAATAAGGAGGGAGGTCGATTCTCGTATACTGAGGTATTGGGTGGCTTAACATCAAGTGATATTCTACCTATACTCCGTAGGTACATATTTAGAAGATTGGAGCCTTGAAGCTAATCTATTTATGTCTGAGACGATCTCGCTGTGGTACAGTATGTCACACCATGAATGACGCCCGTGACTAAATAAGACGATGGTTGGACCCTGGGGTGGCTTTGAAGGATTTGCATAGCCTCAAATGGCGGGTGTGGGGAGGCGGGCGTCTCGCATTGTATACGACTATGTACTCCATACATTAGGTAATTACTTAAAGACATCAACTGTACGAGAGCATATGGCACGATGCAGATCATCTTAGATGAAGTGTTTTAGTCGAAGCATATTTTCAGTTGTGGCTGTCCAGGATGTACTCCATAGGCGCCACACGTGACTGAATGACACTTTGTTCAAGGATAAGCGAGGCAAAAGTCCAAGCACAGCGGTAGGGAACAAATAGCAGACCATGTATATATATATTCTCAAACACCAGCCATCAACTAGTGTGGATGGCATGGTACTCGATCATCTAAATAATTAGGTCGTTTGTAGACCTTGCCTGCGAGAGACGTAACCAACCTGTCCGGTGACACCGATGCTATTACCTCCACCATCTGCCCTCCCAAGTTCGTCGTTGGGCTCGCCCCCTGCCATGACGGCGGCTGTTGCAAATACATATGCAAATGCCAGATAGAATAATACATTTTGCCCATTCAACAGTGCTTGCGGGTATCGTCGTATTCTGAATAAGTATGATCATATCATGCAGGCAAAACCAGGAGTTGCAGTCCAGGGTGTGAATCGATGCTGTCTCGATCCCTTCCCGATTTCATTTCTCTGGCGCCATAAAGTAAACAAAGAAAATCGTTCAAAACATGTACAGAGACGCGCAAAATGGGCGGTCGTGCCATTGATGCGTGACCAAAAATCGTCATCACATGTTTCAAGATTGATAATAGGGATTATAACTTTCGGCGGCTTGCGCCAATGTGTCCAAGTCGGAAAAGCCACGTGCTAGGGGCGGGGGTGCGAGCATTGCGCCCCTGGGAAGTCCATACTCGGACTGCTTGTCCATCATAAGTTGAGGAACCATGGATGGGTGGTTCATGAGGAGATCATCCGCAGTATGATAGAGTGGATTAGGAGATACGCTCTCAGGCATAACCACCATGGGCATGAGCATACTGTGAGAATCTGGGTAGAGAGCGGGGTTGGCGGGGTCCTCAATGTTGATCGATGTTTCGGTCGATGTTTGTGCCAGAGAGGTCACCTCAGAGAGCGGTGATCGGATCAAACTTGATCGTCGGCTGTTCTCAGACGCCAAAGCTTCGCCGCTACTAGCAGCTTTTGCCTTTTGGGCGTCCTTGGTGATGGCAGCTTTGCTCTTGCGACTACTGGTGTCATCACTGTTGCTCCCTGAGTTGTTGCCCTTGTGCGTGCGTTCATGCTGTTTCATGTTGTCTTTGCGCGTAAAGGCCTTGTTGCAGATGGGACAGTGAACACCTTTCTCCCCAGTGTGTTTCTTGCCGTGCCGAGCAGCATGTCCAGAGGTGGTAAATGTAGCCTGGCAATCATGAGATTGCGCATATGGACAAGGATACTTGTTCTTCTTGTTTGGTGCTGGGCCGACAGGGGAAGATTGACCTTGAACCTTAGCAGACACGGTAGGTGGCGGAACAGAGGTGATTGTAGGGGGAGGCACTGAAGAGTTCGAGGACACCGGTGTTGGGATGGGCTGGCGGGAGGTGGAATGCAGTGGGGGAATTGGATATTGCAGAGGAGTGATGGACTGCGAAATAGGCTTGGGCAGCTGATCGGGCATGAGAGGGGAGGCCATCAACATCTGTTGCTCGAGAAATGGGGTAATGGTGGTGGGAGATGGGAGGTATCCCACCATATCCTGTCGTAGCATGGGGTCATAAGGCAGTAAATTGGGGTCATGCAACGAATATGCTGGAGTGATTGGAGAGGGCGAAGAGTCCATGCTTGAGGTAGAAGACTTGGACGAGGTCGACGATAGTCGAACAAGAGGTGGGGTGCTTGAACCAGTCGAGGAGAAGGATGAGGAGCGATGGAATTGTTCCTGGCGAATGATGCTAGGTCTCTCGTACTTGGCTGGGGGAGCAGATGGGGAGGACGAGGTGTAAGAGCGCGAAGACTGTTGGGAAGATTGAGAAGCTCGCCGAGGTCGGATGGCAAAGGACGGACTATCGTTGTCGTTGAGAATGGAGAAGAATCTTGCTCCTCTAGAGTGAGTCTGAACATCCATTGTTTGATTCGACTACCCTGCACCAGCGATCAAGCCGCCGGGGGTGCAAAATGTTGGTTGGAGAATGGTTCTGTACGCAGAGATTAGGATATGAGGGCATAAGAAAGGGTGTTTATCAGTAACATACGCCGTTGGGAAATCTTGTATATTTCAATTGGAATAGGTTGAATGGTGGATAATGAACGACACCGATGTGACAAGAGGTATTGACAACTCGACACCAACCACGTCAAGAACAACAACGACCGGAGTTTAGGCTTGGGTGAATTCTGAGGATGGTCTTAGATTGAGTCCTGTTTAACCGCTATAGTGCGCGGGTGAATTCAGAGCGTGTCTCTGTGTACCTCGTACGGCGGGGATCTGCGACCAAGCGAGTTGGAACGTAATGCGTAGCCGGTGGTAGGGATATGACGACGATGATGATATCTCTCCAAGGAGATTGAGAGTCCCTGAAATAAAAGGCAAGAGAGTCCCTGAAATAAAAGACAAGAGAGTCCCTGAGTCAACGGGTGTGCCAGGGTAAAAGTAAGTGTATGAGAACGAGGGAATGGGAAACTGGAGAGTTGAGTCGAGATGGAAATGCGAAGACGGGCTGGGCTGGCAGGACAAACCATGGAAGTCTTATCCAACCATTCGTAAAGGGACAGGATGGAAGAGAAAAGTGGGCATGGATGGTGACCAGGGTTGGAAGACAGGAAAAAGACAAAAGACAAAAAGACAAGACCACGATCGTTGAATTGCCTCGCGTTTGCTATTCAGGTTACTGGCGGAGAGGCCGGGGGAAGAAAGGGAGAAAAGATGGCACCGATGGGCATGGGCACGATGGCAAGATGGGTTGACATGGAAATCTTCAGAATAGCATTTGAACCTACAAACCCACAAATACCTACCTACTAACTTGGGTTCGCCGTAGTGGCTGCATCTAGCGAGCGTCTGAGCGCCTGAGCGTCTGAGAATCTGAGATGCTCCCCAGAACCACCACCTGGTAGCCCTATCGGCCTGCAGCCTGTGAGGAGCGTTGGGGCCTTGCACTGCCGGGGGCGCCACTGGGGTTGCCCTCAAGATCGGTGATGACAGTATTTGGTACCATCAGATCGCGATCGATCATGCGCAGTTAGACTTTGTCCAGGCGGGAAAGTTGGCACTACCGCCATGAGGGAGCCACTGATGAGCCTGTAGCCACCTGTCTAGCATGTCAATTGACTGGAGAATAGGCTACATTCTAGGCTTGTTTAGGCCAAGTCGATCCTCAATCACCCTGTCCGGTAGATTGGTAGCTGGGCAAACGTCATCATCGCCGATTCAAATCCCATCTCATAAAGGTACCTACCTGCTATCATACCAGCCACCACCGTCACGGTCGTCCACACACTTGGGTCACCGCCAGACCCTCGAGCCGCGACCCTGCGTGTTCCTGTGGCTCTTGTGGCTTTGTATATAACGCTTATACATTATGACCACGAGGATTTGGCAGATCCCTTGCAGCAAGTTGAGGCTGAAACACCCTGAAAAACCACTACAAGCACCCAAGCCGTACCTCTCCTTGGAATCCCCGCGGCGCCTCATGGCATCAATTGACTTTACTCTCAAGAACAATATTATCGGACTGAAGAGAACCCTTCTACCTGCGCGATCCAATGCCCGGAAACTCGAAACATGAATCAACGAAGCCTCGTCAAGTTTCGGATTCTGAAAAGATCCTCATACTATCGCCTTGTCAGATATTTCACCAACGCGACGTAACTGTAATCTACCTAGTAGCTACCAAGAATTGCTGATGAGTGTAAAGGAACACTCTGACAGACTACGGAGTAGTGCACACTTACTTAGAGGAAACCCAGGAATCGAGTAAATGGGGGTTGATCGGGCCAGCATGATGATTCGGTGGTTATTTCCAGGTGTGATGGGGAAGATCCTTTGCTTTCAAGGCCTCAGGGTACCGCATACACCCGTGCAGGACCTCCGGCGGGCCCCGTTGCCCCCCAGTGGATCCCCCACAGGCTGCCCACTGTCCACTTTCTCTCTCTGGGGACACACCATGGGCTCCTTGTCGTATGGTTCCTTAGGCGCACCTACGCCCCCGCCATGAATAATCGGTCGTCGTCCCGCCCTTCGTCTTGGTCAAGCCCCTGGGACGTCCGTCTGTCAATATGCCCCACCTGCCACCTGAGTGCACCTGACATCATCAACGGCTGTTAGAACCGATCCAGGCTAAAAATCTCGATCGTCTTGAATTATCACTAATTTTCTCACCTCCCGCTGTCGTTCTCGCCCACCAGCCTGTGCGCTTTGTTGTTATTATTGAATGGTTACACTTTTTCCCACGGCAGAAGATCTTGTTTGTTCATCGGGCACACGCGGGATCAAAAGCAGGGTGTTTCCTGATAAAGATGTTACCCTGAAAACAGATTACCTAGGTTGGACGAACTTCCAATGATTCGGTGGCTTGGCTGGTCAAATGTACCTACAAGGTCGATGCTGATCAGCACGGGTACCTGATTTTCGGAGTGGTCCCTTCCCTCGGCACGGCTTCGACTACGCCGACGACGGTTTGCAACTGTCACAACTGTCCCCCTGCTCAACAAAGGATGTTTTGCAGGACAATTCCTGGAACCTGGACCAAGTTACCGGATAGACTTTTTGACATTTGGACACATGGCTCGCGCTCTTGACATGGAAGAAATCCAGGGATTCAGGAATTCAAGGACTTGGGTGCTTTAGAATCTTTGGAGATTCTAGCGCAAGCACTGCCGCTTCACTTAGCGATTGCCCTGTATCCAAATCAAATCCCCGGACCTATGTACTCTGTAGTTATGACGTTTCGTTTGAGCGGACGTTACTGGATATCCTATTAATTAGCAATAGTTCCTTCCCATAACCCTATCTACGACAAGATTACACAGTATATTTATCTTTGTAGCCACGTGCAAGGGTCTGCTGATCTCCTGGTGATCAAAAATAAAGTGTGCGTTGAATCATTTCGATAGATAAACTCGGCGAACACGACTCGGTTGATTTTACAACAGTCATTCTACACACACAGCAATGCAGGGAATTCAACGGCTTCTGCAGGGACTGCTTGGTCCAGAAGAAAACTCGTGGAATGTATTATTGTACATAATCATACTCCGTATAAGCACGTAAGCCACCGGCTCATTTTGATTACATGTGGCTTCCAGCCCTTCGAGAATCTAATCAGGAACACGAGATCTGACGCCTCTCCCCTCCCGATTAGGCGAACCCTTCCCCCAAGGTAGTCAGCACTTAGCACGTGAACTGACCTCTCGATCACCATGTGACTGCACGTGATAAAAATCGATGAACTTTTATCTCATTCTGTTCACGTGAACCATACACAATCTTGTGACTTCATCCACAACCTGATGCATGTCGACTTCCAACTTGGCTCTGGCGGATTGTGACGTGGCAATGTTTGCCTGGCTACAACATTGCCACTAAGTAGCATCATTGCCTCATTGCTTCATTGCCTGTGTGATGGCTATGGTGCTATGCGGCCCATCTCGTACATATGTACCTAACACAGCCACCCGCAGGTCGTGTTTGCTACAGTCTCATTCGACCCAGTGGTTGGGCAGCGTTCACCTCGAGATGTCATCACAATCACAGTCTCGTTGGCAACCTCTTACATGTAACCAGACCTTGGGCTTGTTGGGACATGTCAGAATTGGGTTATTGTAGTACCCGGTTTATGGTCTGCAAGACTGTGTAGAAACACAACGACATTCACTTGTAGCATTAATTGGGGAAGTACTAAGTACCTATTACGTAGACAGCCAACAAGGAACAACTCTTCCAGCCCCTCTAACAACCCCTCCCTCCAAATCCTCAAGGACTACTACTCCGTAGAAACCTGCGTCGCTTACAGGCTATTGTCACGATCCTCTGAGGTTGTCGGCAAGGTACATACTGTACTTCCTATCACAATCCCTCCTCTCATTCCCCAGGCAGACCTAAACCCTCGAATCAAGTGGCTATCACACACCGTCAGGCTCTGAAAATTCCCAGTAAAAGTCCACCTTTTGCCTTTTCTCTCTCCTCTTCCAGCCACCGACATTCCACAAATCCGCCAAAATTCCACTTGCATCACAATTCTCCGGCACTGCCCATTTCTCTCCACGGTGCCCATTCAACTGTCGAGCCTTACCTTGAAACTTGCCGCCAAGTAGCCGCAAGGCAGTCAGGCAGTATCGCTTGCCTTCATTATTGTCATCCCTCCTGCTTCGCCTCAAACTAGTATCTGGCCTATTATTTCTCCTTCAACCAAACCCCATCTCAAAAACTTGTCACCCTTTCTACCGTCCGTGCGAAGACAAGAATTCTTTATCCCCGAAACGATCCTCGCCACGACCCGTTCCTTGGGCCTTAGTTCCGACCTGCCATTGGGCTACATAGTGACTGACACTTCCACTTGGGCCTCTCTCACCCTCTTCCTCCACTCCCACCGGTCCGCCCCGCCACAACCTTGAGATGTCTCATTACGACGACGATAGATCTCGTCGCACTCGATCCAACCGCGATCGATCCTATAGAGATGATTATGAAGACACAGTCTACGATGTCAACTCAAAAGACACCCGCATCGTAAGACGTCGTGACGATAGTTCATCATCTATCGAGGAAATCCCGAGGAACGGCCAGTTATACCGCGAAACTATCACCCGCAAAAGTGGCCACCGTCCAGTCCGTACCAGATCTGACGATGATCGTTACTACGACGATCGGTACTATGACGATCGATACGATGATCGCTCCCTCGTTTCTCGACGACGACACGACGACGATTACACTGTCGCCTCAAAACCATCGAGAGGACGTGACTACGATGACAGACGTAAGTTGTCACAACATCATTTCCTTTTCATCTTCTAACTCATTCAAAGGCCGCCGACGTCGTGGCTCGTATTCCTCTTCCTCTTCTCGCAGCCGAACTCCTCCCAAAAAGGAAAAGGAACGCAGAAAATCCACCACTGAAGAACTGCTAGGCGCTGTTGGCCTTGGAGGCCTTGCTGGCGCCGTCTTGGGCAGAAGCAAAGACAAAGACAAAGATAGATCGAGATCGAGATCGAGATCCAGCGACCGCAGTCGTCGGAGTCGAAGTGGTCGCAGTCGAAAGTCTTCCTCTGACCGCTCTAAAAACAACAGGAGCAAAAGTCGAGGTCCCAACAAGGGACAAATTTCCCAGGCATTGAAGGCTGCTGTTCTGGCCGGTGCCGGTGAGGCTTTTCGCGCTCGCGGGGAAAAAGGCGGCTGGGGCGGCGAGAAAGGCAAACGTGTCCTCACAGCTGCCCTGGCTGCTGGCGGTGTCAATGGTTTGACCACGGCAGCTCGTGATTCAGATGATCACAAGAAGCGCGACGTTGTCGGATCTGCCTTGGCTGGTCTGGCTGCTAATCGCGTCATCAACGGCCCCCGATCCAAATCTCGTGGTCGTGACCGTGACGAAAGTCCGGATGATCGCGGCCGAAGCCAATCTCGTGGGCTGAAAGATGTCGCTGTGGGAGGTGTCGTTGCTGCTACTGCCAAAAAAGCCTATGACTCGATCCGTTCCCGTTCTCGGGGCCGTGCTCGCTCTCGAAGTTCTTCCTACGACAGCCGCGACAGCCGCGACAGCCGCGACAGCCGCCAGAGCCGCAAACCTCCAAAACGAAGTCGAAGTCAGAGTGTTTCCGCGTACGCCGCAAAAGGTCTGGCTGCACTGGGTTTGAAAGACCAGGCAGACAAGCTCGATCCCGATCGTGACCGCAATCGCGACCATGATTATGATCGTGATTCACATCGACAGAGACCAAGCAACGATGATTATTATTATGACGACGGACGATCTAGCCGCAATGGAGGATATGGTTACAATGAATCAGCAAATGTAGGTACTATTCAACCCCGTTATAACCGTCAACCACATGGGGGTCCACGCGCCTCGAGTGTGCCGGGAGCGGCTCACTCTGGCTACAAGCTCGATTATGGACCCCGCCATACCGGTGATCCAGAAACAGACTCAGATTCTGACCTGGGCTCCAGTACCGACGATGAAAAGAACATAAAGAAGAGTCGCAAGAAGCTACTCCTCACCGGTGGTTTAGCGACAGTAGCGACGATCCATGCCGCCAACAGTGTTTATGGGAGCATGAAGAAACGAGAGGAGAGATACAAGGCCTTGGAGCAAGGTGACATTAGTCCCGCCCAGGCAAAAACCGAAAAGAACAAAAATAGATTGCAGGATGTCGCCAGTATCGGGATTGCTGGCCTCGGTATCAAAGGAGCTTACAGCGAGTGGAAGGAGACCCGCAACAAGTCACTTCAGATTGATCAAGAGAAAGAGAAGCGAAAAAGACATGCTGCGAAACGAGAAGCCCGACGCCGAAAGGCATATCTGAGTGCCAACAGTTATGCCGACAATGGCTTTACTGGCAGCATGCCCGACCTGACTCACTTGCCTCCCGATCCTTATCCGCACTCGGCACCAGTATACGGTCAACCTCCGTATCCGTATGGGACGAGTGGTTCATTCATCTACTCTGACGGCAACCCTTACGGCGCTCTTTCACGACCTCCAGGCTTTGTACCGACGCCGCCACCACCAGCCCAAGCTCCACCCCAAGCATATGGCGAACCATTCAACAACCCTCCATTCAGACCCGACACCCGATGACGCTCTGCATCAACTTTCCCTATTTCCCATCGACTACGGCGTTGATTGCTTTTGGGAAATCCCCAACTACGATGATCTTGAATCGACGAAATCTTCCATTATGCTGGAAATGACCATGATGAAACAACACGATATACAATCTTGCATGATCTGATAATATTTCCGTCCTGAATACCCATTGGTCTTGGAGACATCTCCGCCCTGAGCCGTTCACACGAATGGAATTGATGATCAGTTGGTGGACTGATAATGACATGAATCATGTTTCATAAACGAATGCTAGAGCTATCAATAATGATCAAGCCATGATTTTTCCTTTTACTCTATGTTTCCTTGTTCATTCTTGTGCATGATATATTTGTGGTGAGGTTTAGTTTATTCAAAACGCAGAGCAAGCGAGCATATGGATATTCAAAGATACTAGGTAGCAGCATTCATCAGAGCCAGGTCCTCCCTAGCTTCAATTCATGCGCTTATCCTAACATATAAATAACCAACTATCCTTCACCCACGACTTGTACTCAGTTGCGTGATATATCAAGAACCTGATTCACTGTCCTCCACTTCCCCCAATACCCTACCTGGCTCCTTCGGGATTGCAATATTCGACAAATCCTCACGAGAATCCGAATCCCTTCCATCCCGTCCCGCGCTCGCGCCTCCGGGCCGCCCTGTATAACCTCCAGCAGGACCAGGACCAGGAGTTGTGCCCTTAAACCCGTCCCTATATCTCCCACCACTATAATTCCTCCCATCATCATACTCATCATACTCAACCCCGTCCTCCCGTCTAATATACTCATCTACATAACTCGTTCTTCGCACAGGATTTCCATGTCGATCTCTCACATACCGTACCCCAGCATCACGCACCCAACCTTGAGACCGAGATGATTCTCGATTGGTTTCTTCTACGACTTCATCACCCTCACGGAATCGTGGGTCGTCGTTGAAGGTTCGTGATAGAGGGGAGCGCGGGTCAGTGCGTGGGTTTTGAACGGGACGAGGGGAAGGAGATGGTGAAGGTAACGGTGACGGTGAGGGAGACGGTGAGGGATACCTGTGTCGGTACGAGGCCCTGTCTCGGTCTCGTGCCATATCTCTATCTTCATATCGATCCCATTCACGCTCTCGCTCCCGTTCCCGTTCCCGCTGTGGTGAATATCGCCGTTCTCGATCTCGATCTCGAGTACTCCTATCGTCGTAGTCGTATCTACTGCTACCACTACTGCGCGTTCTGTCCCGTTCTCGTTCGTACTCATCATCATATTCATCGTCATCATCGTATCGTGGGCGTGAACGCTGCCCATGGTAACGCAATGCATTAGGATGTCGCTCGTCGCTCTCCCTGAGATTTCGTTTCTGGCGACAGCTGCTGTCCCTTCGAAGATGGTGGTGATGATCGCTGTCCCTTCGATGTCGGCGATGTCTAGACGATGAAGATGAAGACGGACGCTCCGGTGATAGAGTCTCAACGGCGGTGTCTATAACCTCTCTGAAGAATTTCCTCATCTTGAAGCTCACTATTGAGACAGAAGGAATATATGATTCTTTTATAAATAGACAAGGAAAAAATGTGGGGCTTGGGTGTATATGTTCATTCAGGATGGATGGGGAATGTTGTGGGCTGATCTTGAGGAGGTGAGATGGAGTAGTGCATGCGATTTATGTAGAAATATATGACAAACTGAGAGATTGATGGTGTTTGACGGTGAGGTGGACATGGCGTTTGGTTGTATTCAAGTCGTTTGTCAAGGGGAATATTTGACTGGCTGACTGGCTGGGTGATTGATACTGCGTAGGTACAAGTAATGTGACTGAGTTTAGGAAAGGTTCAAGTCATGATGAATATATGATACATGATACATGATACATGGAGAATGGTCAAATCGCTTGATTGTACCACATTTACAGCCTCTGACTGATGAAGGCAACAGTGGGGATGAATGTTCCTGAATCTTGTGAGTCAGTTGTTTTAAGATTCTATGCAGAGTATGACAGATATATATTAGAGTCAGTTTCTGCTGACATATGTATAGGTCTCGACTATTGACCGTCCCCTAATTGACATGTACCGATTAGCATAGTGTGACCATAGAGGAGGTCCCTGCTGTTGAGACTTGTCGGCTATCCTTGTTGTTACACCCATATTGTTCCCAAGCCTTTCATCAAATCCTGTGATCAAGTATAAGCAAACCATCTCAACATCTTGATAGTTCGCTTCGACACGCGCGACTTCTTCTTGGATCTCTTCGAACCACCTGCCTTGTCCTTAACTGCACTGTCCTTCGATTTTGCCGCACCTGATGGCGGAACTTCCTGCTCCTGCTGGGAATCTGTCACTTCTCCGGCTTCCTCCACGGTAGCGTTCTGTTGTGATTTCTCAGTCTCTGACTTGAGTTGGTGGGTGCCCACTGAATGGGGTGACTTACCTCCATTGTTCAGATGTTGACTACTTCCGGGAATGGGAACTTCCTTGACCTTGGGAGGAGGGAGTGAAGTAGTAGCAATGCTACTTGTGCCCATCGGAGTAGGAATCTTTAAGTGTTTGGTGGAATATGATCTGATAGTTCCATTGGTCTGCGAAGGAGCGTGACTTCGATTTGAAGCTTCTGCTTTGGAAGATGGTGGGGGGAAACGACTGACCTGAGAAGTGGATTTAGGACAATCTGGAGAAATTCGTCGATCGTGTGCTGCTGATTTCACCTGATTAGATGTCACTGGGCTGGGATTGCGCAGTGATGATTTGTTCGTCGCATTCTCACTACGGGGACGACTGGGAGCACCAGTGCTTGAAGTGTGATTTTGGTCAATCACCTGAGAGGTAGGGCGAGGAATCCGACTCTTGAAACGAGACGAGTTGGATGATAGCATTGACATGTTTGAAGTTCGCGCCGATGAAATAGGACGGCCTGATCCAGCCTTCGAGGGTTGGCCCTTAGTTCCTTGGGATGCAATGGAAAGAGCAGTCATGGTGATGAAAGGAGAAGGCAAGAATTCAGTTTGTCGATTTGATAAAATGTACCCAGATTTCAGTAGAAGGCACTGAGTATGGCACGGCATCATTATTGGCGACTCCAAGGGACTTATATTTCATTGACTGGCTTTGTCTCCTGCTTGTTATCATCCAGACAAGAGACTCTCTCACCTTTGTTGACCAAGTAGACACTACAAAGGTCGGGCGATAAACAATGAGCGGAGAAAATTGTCTTTTTGTCTGCCATGTTGATATTTACAAAATACACCACCAATGTGGCAGACTACCTTGCAAACGATCAATGGAAACTTTGTCGAGATGTTCACGCTCCAAGCCCCATACTCTGACGAATGTCAAATCCACCGATACTACCCTCTTTGTATCGGCTCACCATATCCCCAAATGTACACCATTCCACCCCTTCAAAGCCGTTGATATACTCGATGATCCTCTGATGCATCTTGAGAACATGAGGCTTCCCGCTGACCTGTGGATGTATGCTGAGAGGAAACACAAATTCATCATATTCTTCGTAGAAGAAATCAAAGTGCTCTTTCCACATTCGCTCAATCATGTGAGGATCGACAAAGCCATCGCTGCCTCCATCTCCTGGTGAAAATGGTGGCCAATCATCGAGATGCCAGTTCGCGGGAACAGTCACGATTGACGAGAGTTTCGGCGAAGGCATCCCCTCCATCCATTGACTTGCTGCGTTTTGGTGCCCGTTAGGAGCCTTGTATGTCGTCGGTCGAGTCCCGTAGTCACTATAAGGAGTGCGATATAGCTGACAATCATGGTGCATGAATGAGTGATCATACTCAATTCCCATCTCTTCTAGAAGATGGATGGTCCGTGTTGAAGTCGTCCAGGCTGGAGCTGTCCAACCCCGTGGTGCTTCGCGCGTGAACTCGGTCAGGATTTTGATCGACTTCTCCAGAACATCTCGCTCTTGTTGTTCTGATAGTCCGGAAACGTACTCATGACTGTAGCCGTGGAGACCTCTTGTATTGATGAGCATATCCTCGTTCAACTTGTGCTCCCAGAAACTCACATTTCATGGCCGCCGTTCTTGATCTTCGCTATTTGCGAGGGAAATGACTCCACCGTGTGAGCCGGAACATACCATGATGCCTTGATCTTGTACTTGTCGAGAAGCTGAAGAAGCCGATCAATCCCAACTGTAGCACCGAACAGGCCTCGAGAAACCTCTACAGGGTCTGGAGTTGAACCATCTTTCGTGTCCACCCTATATTGACGTCAGAGCTATTTCCTTGCTGCCTCGTTTCATCCGCCATTTGCTTACCACCCAGCGACAGCATCGACATCGATCCCATATCCCACCAGAACTTTCTTGCCCATGCTCGAGGATGAATGTGCCAAGCGCACCTGAGTCAGTGTACGAATAGTCCAATCTTCAGCTTAAATTTGCAAAGGGATGGTCGTCGTTGGTAAACGACTAAACGTGTTAAACTTTGGCCAACCGAGATAGGATTCTCCATCCTGGTGGTGTGTCACCGAAAGCACGTTTCTGTGGGGCCGCTTGGACCCTGATGAGCTTATCGAGCTGCCTATTCTGGTCACTGAACGAGTTTCCATATTGACTGGTTTATCGTAATTATCCACTGTTTCCAGATTGCCGACAATTGTGGGCGAAAGTTTGGATTGTCAAAGGCGACATCTCCAGATCCGTTTCAACAACTCCTGCGTGGCAGCTTAGGCTGACTCATCAACCAACGAGGATAAGTGAACCGCCGGCCACGTCGAATGTCCTCAAAACAAACATGTTGGTGATCAATTGCCAAGGGTCACCTTATGAAGTTGGAGTCCAGCACGGAGGAGCAGCTAGTAAGCAGATTGCTGGGAGCATCGCGTTCTACTCGTGGTTGTTCAAGAAGTACACTGGTCGAAGTTGGGAAAGCATCCTACCGATTGCCAAGGCTTTTGGCGTCAACATACAACAAAGATGGCCACGGTATTACCAGGAGTTGAAAGGCATCGCCGCTGGGTCTGGTAGAGATGTTCTCGATATCCTTGCTCTCAACGTCCGCACCGAGATAGCCTTTGGGCTTCTCACCGACAGCAATGCCCCTGCGCCATGCAGGAGTGACGGCTGTACGACAGTGTCATTGCAAACTGGAGAGCACTCTTGGTTAGGCCAGAATTGGGACTGGATGGAAGAACAAAAGGAGAATCTTGTGCTTTTGACCGTTGCCTGCTCAGGAAAACCAACTATCAAAATGGTGACCGAGGGAGGAATTATTGGAAAGATCGGTCTCAATGAGTATGGAGTTGGGGTGTGCCTAAATGCTATTCGATCAAGAGGTCTGAACGACACCAAGCTTCCGGCCCATCTGGCTCTCCGAATGGCTTTGGAAGCCAGTTCGGCGCGTGAGGCGCGGTCAGCAATTGAGAGCATAGGCTTGGCAGGGTCAGCGCACATCCTGGTCGCAGATGCTAGAGATCACTTTGGACTCGAATTCACGTCTCGGACCTGTGTGCAGTTGGATGGCAATTCCAATGGATACATTCTTCACACCAACCACATGCTGGGAATACATGAGGGTATTGACGAGCTCGCAGAAGCAGACTCATTTGCACGCATGGACAGGATATCACTCTTGACGGCGCAGGCAGACTTTCCCGAACAGGACTTCCTTCGGGGGGCGTTTGCAACATTGTTTGACGACCATGATGGATTCCCAGTGTCGATTTGTAGAGCTCAGGAAGGCATCAGTGAGGATGCTACTGTCTTCAACATCGTCATGGACCTGAGTTCGGTACAAGCTGTGGTCTCGCTTGGCAGGCCATGTCAAGTGCAAGAACAACATACACTTCGCTTCGACGTAACATGATGGAAAACGCCTGCCACTGGGGTGTGAACTTCGGCGGGGTGATTACCAAGATTATTGCAGGTTGCAGGTCTGATGTTGTCATACTGTAGTGTCCCGTCTTTTCTCAGATGCATAGTATCACTTCTCGTGTCCATGGAAGTTTGAGGAAGTATCACGAATGATATTGGCAAGCAGGGTGACGTCTGCTGGATTTTTTTTATAACGTGGGTTAGTCAGAATGCATCCTCAATACCTCTCACAGGCGGACCATGTTCAGAACGGCCTATCAGAAGTTGAGATTGTGGGTTTTCGTATGCAGAGCTTCTTTGAGTAATGTGGATCCACGGGCATTTTGTTTCCGAGCCAGTGAGATGACGACCATGATGTACCCGAAACAGAAGATAGGTGGATATCCCATTGACTACTTGACCACGTCGAGAAATGGTAATTCTAAAATGGACTCGACTTTCGTGGTTACATCGTATTCGCCGCATAGCCTTAGCGACTTAGCTTGACAGTGAATTTGTTGTTTTAGTCTGAGTAGGCCTTTTCGTAATCATACAATCCACGAGGTTGCCTGATCGATAGGAAATCGCAATTGTAATCGGCCTATATATGACAGCTAGAGCTTGACAAGTACACTGCCGAACGACATTTCTCACCTCAGTCAACTACCAACAAGTCAGTGCAACTCATATCAAACTCGAAATGGCCGGCAAACCTAAAATTTTGTATATTCTATCGTCCCATTTTAATGGGTGGTATCTGGTATGTCCGGCTGGAAGGCTTCACAGACCACTTTGACTGACATTGCAATAGCCCGAGTTTGCTCATCCGTACCAAGTTCTTTCACCCCATACTGAAACCTTCATCGCGTCTCCAACCGGCGAGTCAGTATGCGATCCAATCTCTGTCGAAAGATTCAAAGACGACGAAGATGCCCAAGAGTTCTTCAGGACCAAGAAAGACCTCTGGACAAAGACTGATTTACTTACCTCTTACGTCGGCCGAGCTGAAGAATTCGATATAATCTTCGTGGTGGGAGGGTTTGGTCGTAAGTATTGCCCCCAGACACCTCAATCGTGACATAAGTGAATGTGCTCATACATGTTCTTAGCAATGTGGGATTTGGCAACGGACAAGACTTCAATCCAGTTGCTTGAGGAGTTTCACAAGGCCGATAAAATCCTCGTCGGACTGTGTCATGGTTCTGCCGCTTTCGTCAACGTCAAAAAGGCCGATGGAACACCGGTTCTTGCAGGAGAGGCAGTCACAGGGTTTAGTGACGAGGAGGAAGAGCAGGCCTATGCCATCAAGGTTGCGCCACCTGGCATGCCATTTGACTTGGAGAAAGCACTCAATGAGAAGAGTGGAGGAAAGTATGAAAAGGCGGCAGAGGCTTGGGCACCACATGTTGTGGTTTCACCGTCAAAGAAACTGTTATTTGGACAGAATCCTGGCAGTGCTCACGACTTGGCTGTGGAAGTGCTCAAAGTTTTGCAGGGAACATCCTGAGGAATGTCAATGCTGTGGAAGAGTGGTTCATCTCACATACCCTATACTCTTGCTGTACTCGATCTATTCATGTCCCCTGGTGCCTTTGCCAGCCGGGCAAGGGTGAAACATTGTTCCGCTTAGTCATTGTGTCCCCCAACCCTTACTCATCACGTGCTCATCGACGATCATTTTTGGAGCTTCGCCTGTCTCGGATCCCGTCCGGACCCGTGACAAACATGCCAAGCTCTTTGGGCCGGCGGTTAAGGTTTCACCGCCCCCCACCTTCCGTCAAGTCGTTATCTCCCTCAGCCTCACCTCACTTTCTCAAGGCTTCGATCAACCAGCGGTGAGCATTATGCCTTCATCATCAGATGAGTGCCTTCTGTTCATCACAGTCACCTCAGTAAAAGCCGACTTATGATCCACGATGAGCGGGAAATTCCACGGCGCGGCCTGCAAGACCTGTAGGCGGCGGGGCCGGAAGTGTACCCGCGAACTGCCAAAGTGCAAGTCTTGTCTCGACAAAGGTATCGAATGTGAAGGATACACGCTGAAATGGACCGGTCTGGCAAGCCGTGGTAAACTGGCTGGAAAGACGTCCATGCCCAAAAGCAAGCCCACCAAGCCAAAGACTGCACCGCTTGCCTTCCGTGGGCAACCATCAGCCTCACGACGCGACGTTGCTGACCACCCAGACAATGTCATCCAAGTCTCCAACACCAGTCAAACTGGCCTATCCCGTCCAGTATGGAATTCACCCTCTCAGACTCCAAATTGGAGTCCATCACAATTCGATCAAAGCAGATTCTCGAACCTGACTCCTCGCACCATGGAGCTCAATATGATGGCCGAGGATAGCGACAGCAGCCCAGAGGCCGAGACCAGCAATGTTGTTGCTAGACACCATGCTTCTTTGGGGTTCATGACCTTCCTCCTAGACCCTTACAATGTGCCCAAGGAACTCAAGTACATCCTCGGTTATCATCTTGGCGAGGTCGCCCCCCGATTGTGCGTGGATACTAGTACCACCAGAAATCCCTACTCTCAGTACATTCTTCCGCTGGGAATTCAACGTCCTGCACTTCTCTATGCGTGTGCAGCGTTGGCTGCTTGTCACTATAGCGTTCGTCTTCAGGATCAGGGTTTTCATATCGACTGCCTCCGTTTCCGCGGCAAAGCCATGCGCCGCCTCCAGGAGCAATTGTGGTCAGAAGAGACCGCAAAAGATGAGAGCAATATCGCCGCTGTACTCATGCTTACCCTCACTGATATGTGCCTGGGTGGATTTTCCAACTTTGATGCCCATTTTGCCGCTGCAAGAAAGCTGATCGACTTACGAGGAGAAAGCAGGACACAGGATGCATTTGTCGAACAATACATTGGATGGTTAGATGTCATGTTGGCTGCTTCAAACCGCAGAAAACCACTGTTCAGTTCAAATGAAATCAGCCTTCTCAGGGGATCCAACACAGAATGGAGTTACGACGTCTTCCCCTGCCCACCCGACCAATTCGAAATCTTCTCTAGGGTTGTTGAGCTACACAAAAGCCAAGATGACCATTCAGTACTCTCACAAGAGGTTCTCGATGCTGTGAATGACCTCAAGGACGAACTGCTGTACCTTCCCCTGCACACCGAGCGAGGTGCGGCTTGGTTGCATCTCACAGAAGCATACCGGTTTGCCATCGCACTCTACATGCTCAGACTCTTCAAGGTGCCCGTTGATGAAGATGATATCAGCTACCTAGCTCATAACGTCTTCTACCACGCAAAGAATATCCAAGCATCAACCGGATGGGCTGATCACCTGCTTTGGCCTTTATTTCACGCGGGCTTGGAATTTCGAGATGCCAAACGCCAGGAGTGGCTCAGAATCCGAGCAGAGGAAATGCAAAGGAGTGGTGGCTTCCGCAACGTGGAGACCATCATGGAAATACTTGAAAGGGTCTGGAGCACGGATGAGCGCCCGGATTACCTCACCCTTCTCACAGAAAATGGAGGGAGTGGAAGCATGGTGCCAGTATAATGGCTGGACAATTTTCCATCTGATGCTACAACCTATAAATGAGCCCCATCTATGCCATCCACTTTGCAGATCAATGCCTCTGCACATTTCTCACCAATCAAGTACGCATTGATCTGCGTGTGGTTGCACGTGAGGATTGGGCACACCGACAAGTCAGCTACCCTCAATCCCTTCAGACCCACAACACGAAATTGCTGGTCTACCACAATATTCTCATCACTCGCTGGACCCATTTTACATGTTCCTAAAGAATGATATCCTTGGCCAAGATTGGCTCGAATGAAATCTAGGATGTTTTCGTCGCTGTCGCCCATTGGTCCGTGGACCATATGGCGAATGGTTGAGCTGTAGGCAGACGCTTTTCCAATCGCAACCGCCTCGCGGACAGTTTCAATAGCGATCCTCTTATCAAACGGATGTTCCAAAAAGTGAGGATCAACCCGTGGAAGGACCCTGGGGTCTGCCGACTCCAGTGAGACATGTCCTTTAGAGAGATTGTTCTGGAGGAGAAGTTCATGAGTGATGTAACTCTCGTCAGGTTTTCCATTCAAGAACGCCGCTGGTCCCGAGCCAAGCCATATTTCAGCCGACGGCCGACTGGGCTCAAGCATGAATCTCTGAGTCGCTTCGTCAAGGTGGTCAAATTCAGGACTCTCGAACAATCTCGAGATCTTGGGAAATGCCACAGAGCCGCTGGTACCGAAGACGTTATGAGGGCCCGTCTTGTCCTTTGCATACTGAGCATCTGCCTGAGATAGCAGCTCAAGATTCTCGAATATCTGGTTATGGGCCAGTATCCGATCGTCGACTCGATACTCAATCGTCAGAATACTGTGGTCGAGCATGTTCTGCCCAACATTCTTGTTGTCGAGGACGCAAGATATACCCATGGAAGAGAGATGCTCTTTCGGTCCAACCCCCGACAGCATCAGCAGTTGAGGAGATCCAAAAGTGCCTTGGCAGACGATGATCTCTTTGCGACACCGGTATTCAGAACTTGAATTGGAATGATGGTCGAATGCTATCACTCCCACTGCTTTGGCCCCTTCAAAAACAATCTTGTCGGTAGAGGTATTGGTCAGTATGGTCAATCTGGGCATCTCATTTCGCGCATTGGTGCTTAGGTATCCATTAGCGGCGTACCAGCGGATGCCTCCGCCGTTGTTGAATTGTGCAAGGCCAACTCCAACCGGATTCCCAGAGTTGTTGTCTGGACATACAGGAATTCCAATTTCTCGACATGCTTTGAAGAATGTTTCGACACCAGGACTCATCTCATCTCCAAAGCCAACTTTGAGGGGACCGCTGGAACCATGGTTCGACATCTCGGGCGATGCATATTCCTCAAATCCCTTGGGCCGTTCTGGTCTAAAGGCCTCCAATTGCTTCATCGTTGGGAGGATGTTCTTCCAGGACCATTGGTCATCGCCAGTCAATCGAGCCCATTCATCGTAATCAGCTGCCGGCCCTCTGGCCAGTGCCATATAATTGACGGCCGAACTTCCCCCTAGTTGTCTCCCTCTCAGGAAGACAATCTCCCTGTCCAAGAGTTCTTTTTGAGGTACTGTGGGAAGTTGCCATAACCCTTCAAGGTCGGCAGATAATTGATGCACGTACTTCCCCGGCACAAGAACGTCGGGAGCCGTTCCAGCATCTCTGCCGGCCTCAAGGAGCAACACTGATGCCTTTGTTTGCGAAGCAAGTCGAGCAGCGATAACACAGCCTGACGTTCCGCCCCCACAAATGATGTAGTCATACTCCTCTGGAATTGGACGACTAGGAGACATGTTTGCCGCACTAGACTTAAATGGTCTCCTTTGTTTGCCGACCTGTGGACTCGTTCTCGTCTCGGTCGTCGATACGTTGACCAGCGCCTTTTTCCATTTATCATGCTCGAGGCTAGAGGCTCCAACACCTTGTTCGCCGCACTATTAGCATCCAGCGCTCTTGTCCGATAATGCTGATTTGGTAGTACAAAGCAAGCGCAAATATGGCCATGATCTGGAGAGACATTCAGACGGTACCCCCGCCGAATCAAACCATTCCGGATACGGGCAATATCTCCGCAAACTTATATCAACAACCAAGCAAGAGTTATTGCGCACCACAACTAACGTGGTGACCAATTTGGGACGAAAGATAAGCTGTCATGGGTTTTAGTACATTTGTCGAGATAGAGTACAAAGTTTCATCAGCAACTGGCGTGGACAACAATCTACTCTGTCACTCTAATTGGGATATTGCCTTGGAAAGGTGATTGATTGCCGAGAGATTACGGCCTACACTGACCACAGTACCGAAGAACCCCTAAGGCCAGGAGTTATCTACCTCCCTATCATCACGTTGAGCCGTGGCAGGAAGCATTGGACCTTGAATTCAGACCGGGATCAGACCATGGGAATTCCTTCAGTACCACCTGTGGCCACATTTGACAATGGCCACCCTATGGATGAAGTACTCGAAGCCTTGTATCGGGACGGGGCAGTACGAATCAGAAATCTGATTCCTCTTGAAAGCATAAATCAGATCAATGCTGAGATCAAACCATACATGGACGCCGACTACAACTCCGGACTGGAAGTGTTTGCCAAAGAGACTAAGACGGTGTGCGGACTAGCAGGCAAGTCACCCGCAGCAGTGCACGCAATATTGGCCAATCCAACGGTCCTCGCCGCTGTTCGAGATGCACTGACAGTGACGACGTCGTCATGGTGGGGAGACGCACGCAACGAATGCGTGAGCCCTCCCCTCCTATCAAGCTTCTTCACCGTTCGAGTCGGACCCGGCAGCGCACGACAAGGCCTCCATCGCGACGACCAGGACCACCACCCTAGCCACACGCACGGCGACCCACGCGAGACCACCAAACTCGGATGTTTCGTCGCAACCACCAAAGTGACACGGGAAAATGGCGCCACCGAGATCGTACCAGGAAGCCACGTATGGGACGACGACCGCAAACCACGCATTGACGAATGCACCTACGGCGAGATGGAACCCGGCGACGCCCTCTTCGTCATGGGAAACTGCTACCACGGCGCCGGCGCCAACTCCACAACCGACCAGTTGCGCGGCGTCATCGTCTCTCTTTTCTGCAAGGGTGTCTATCGTGCCGAAGAGAATCAATTCCTCACCGTGACGCAAGAACAGGTCGCGAAATATCCCTATGAAGTCCAGGATTTGCTGGGTTGGAAGGCTTCCGCCCCTTTTTGCGGGTGGCATGATTTCAAACATCCATATGATTTGTTCCGGCCTCAGACCGATGCCTTGAATAAGGATTTATTCTAAAGAGAACATGGAGATGGGGTAGTGGTGGTGATGCATGGGTATGGATGCATTTTGGAGTTGGGGGTCTTATTTATTTCATAGTTGTGTAGGTAGATTTCTCGATATTATGAATTTATGACATGTTCGATCTCAGTCTTATCTTCTGCATATCACGTGCTTCATCTCGTCTGTACAAATACTGTAATCATGCTCGTCGATAATTATATTATCCGTCAATCTGTTTGATCAATTCTATTATTCATTCCATGTCGACTCTTGCTACATACATACCCGCTGCTGACTCAATACCGAAATACAAGCTGGTGATCTGGGCGTCGACTAAATTAAAATCACCCTGGCTAGAGATATAGACATTTCTCGTCTCTCTGCCTGTACAAGATCCGCCTGATCATCACACCATGCTTGGACACAATTCCATTGTAACTCCACACGCTCTGTCTGAATTTGATGATGGCTTGCTGGATTAAGCCCTGGAGACAACATTTTCACACTTCTAAACGGCAGCCGAAGACCCGGTAGCATTTTTCTCTGTCACAGGCTCGGCGCTCAGGCTGGAGGAGCGCAAGGTGCCTGTGTTGGCGGCACTCAAGATCTCCAGACCATGGATGTCGATCTTGGGTCCGACAAAGGTGTGTCGCTTCCCGCCCCACCAAATGACGAGAGTAAGTAGAACCACGCCGACCAAAACCACGCTGACGTAGTTCATGTCTTGGGCGGTAACAGGCAGGAACACGGGGAAGCAGAATAAGACCGTATACAAAGAAATCCACAGAGAGGAAAAGATGTTGCAAAAGGGGCCCATAATCGGACCAAGGTTGAAGGCCCTCTTGGGAAGGACCTTGTCCCGCCCACGGATAACGACAATGGCCTGAGGAATCACGTAGGTGATGTTGAGACCGAGGATAGCAAGAGAGATGAAGCTGTTGAATGCTGTGGTGGATCCAATGTAGATCAATCCGTAGAGAATACAAAAGACAGCGGTGGCGATAGTTGCGTTGGCTGGAACTTTAAGGGTGGGATGTGTTTTGGCGATGACTTTGCTGTAAGGAAGTCCATTGTCGCGAGCAAATGCCCATGTCAAGCGACCGGCGGTGACGAAACAGGTTATGGTGGCTCCGTAGTAGATGAAGAAAAGCCAGATGGCGAAAAACGCGGCGCCGTCCTGCGATCGCAAGGCTTGATGATACACGGTCAGGATGGGAAGGTAAGAGAGTGATACCTCCTCGAGATTAGATGATGAAAACATGAACGCCATGGTCCAGAGGAAAGACGTGATGATGCCAATAATCATGGTGAGACCCATTGCCTGAGGAACTCCTTTCCCTGGGTTGGGCATCTCCTCGGCTACATGTGTTGCACCGTCCTATCATTACAGTCAGCATGGAGCGTGTGAAGAGATATTCAGACGCCTACCGTTGCGAGGAAGGTGTACATGCAAGCACCAACGCCCAAGAGAAACGCGGTTCCGTCACCCCAGCCGGTTTGGTTGTTCCACTCGACGAACACAGTTCGAGCAGATTGTTTGGTGTCGCTTCTTGCCAGAACAGTAATAAAGAAGACGACAAATCCTAAGATGGACGCGGAGAAGAAGACTATTTCAGCCTTTGGAATTTGTCGTGGGAGGTAGATAACCACGGCCACGGCGATGAAGCAAAGCCCCACATAAACAAGGTAGGTCTGCCATTGAGTGCCCTCGAATTCCGGATTGTAGAAAGAGGCCAAGTTCATAATGATCTGGGCGCAAAAGATCTGGGCAGATGCCACGGTCAAACACCAGGCAATGACACTCAGCCAGCCAACGGTAAAAGCAATGGCAGCTCTATTCTCTGGCGCAGCGACCATGAATGCGAAGCTAGTGACGTGTTAGTTGGAGCTGTGGTGTACCTCACAATCCAGACATACTGATATTGCCCACCGCTTGAAGGGAAGGCTGACGCCAATTCGGCCAGCCCGGCAGTGATGAAAGAACAGGCAATCATGGCAGTAATCAGGCCAAAGACCACAGTAGGACCGCCTCCCGCAAACAATGGGGTTGGGAAGACGGCAGAATAACCAACCCATGAATTGGTCAAGCTGAAGGCTAAGGACAAAGTCGCGAAGGCGCTGAACTGACGGGGGAGTTCGCCAATGTGGCCCTGGGCGCGCAGCTGGATTTCGTCGACTGAGAGGCCAGCCTCATCAACCGGCGATTTGGGCGTAACATTTTCTGATGGCTGAGTGTCGGCCATTGTTGCGACGGCTGAGGTAGAATTGTTGAAGAGAGTGAAGAGATGAAGAGGCTCTTAGAAATTGACAAAAGACGTTGCGACAACGTGGCAGTAATTAGTATGATCAAATGTCGGCATCTAGCGAGCCCGCTGCAGTAGTTGTATCCTCTGCATGCCAGGTGGTTATCTTTGCTCAGGGTGATCTAGGCGCCGCTAGGTGGAAAGAAGCTTCGCTCGCGGGGAACGGGACTTGGGCGTGCCCGATAACAGTTCTATTCGTCGAGGCTGGGCTATGGTAAGATATGGTTGGTGTGATAGCTTGAAACACAGGCGTCTTGGGTGGCATCTCCGTGCAGCCAAGCACGTCAGGATTCGAGGGACCCTTGGTAGTCCGAGCTCGTGGCGACGGGAGCTAGATGAGGCCTTGGCGACGGCGGGCCCTAGAATCTCGACGATAAAGACATGTCCAGGCATCACCCCCTGCGGCTGAAATAAGCACCAACTCTGGCTAGCTTGTCCGTGATGCAGGTTATCATTTTGGGATCATATCCGTAGACGTTCAGATCTCGTCAGTGCTGAGACGGAGAAGTGCGAGTTGTGTGTACATACTTTGGTACATGATTCAAGGCTGGCAAAGACCATCATCTGTGGTGTCCTAATAAATGAAGGGCAGGCTTTTTCATGATCTTGACCAAGCCGAGAAACGCAATTCTTTGTAGGCTGTCACAATTCCGCTACCTCTGACGACCAGAAACCGTCAGACACACGTTAGTAGGAACAATGCCTTTCGTCGAGAATCACGACTACCCTGGGTACGAAGTCTTGGGCAATGTATTCAACATCAGTGCAGCGGCCTCGTTCCAAGGAAAAGATGCCAGAATAGTGGCAACGTCCGGACAGATTGGAGAGTCTGGCGATTACTCTCCATTTGAACCCAATGGGACGGATGGTCAGCAATTTGCTGGGGGTCATGCACAGCAATTCGACGTGGCCATGTATAACATCCAAAAGTCCCTGGCCGCAGCATCACCTGATCTGTCTCCCACAGAGCTTTGGGAAGGCATCTTCAACATCACATCCTTCCACGTAGGGACAATTCCCCAGGAAGAACAACTAGAAATTGCGGCAGTGGCTCGGAAATACCTAGGCAAGAACAAGCCAGCTTGGGCTGCCATCTGTGTTGCGGCTCTCTTCCCACCAAAGTGTTTAGTTGAGATACAAGTCCAGGCTGCTTATCCCAATAAATAAGGGATCTGTGGGAATGATCTTACTGGGTATCATCGACTGCTCTAGATGAGTGGGCACGTGGAGGATCGGGAATAGCAAGTCGGAGGCTCTTTGCTCTCATTTCAAGCATGTGGCAACATTTTCAGATGACAAGGACTGATGGATGTACTAGCCACCAACAATTGAGAATCATAGAAAAGAGGAAGAGAATTACAATTCAGAATTCAGAATTCCAAATGTGCGTGGATGAAAAAAGAAGCTGGTTGTACTTTTGGCAAGTGCCGTCTGTCTCTCTCTGACAAGGAAGGCGCTACTCGCCTCAAAATATATCTTGGCGTCTTGCCTTTGCCAACAAGGGGAAGGAGCAGACTTTGTTGTTAGAAGTTCTTTTTCTTCTCTTCTCTTTTCTCCTGATGTCGGGCAATTCGAGTGAATTTATCCCAAACCAAAGGTATTAGCAATTCTTGAGAAGCTCATCACTGGCAATCTGTCCTTCCTGACGGCAACCACCACGACTTCGGCCCCAATCAGAGGTCGCCACGGAGCTGCACCAGGCTCGGCTACTCATTATTGGCAATGCAGCCATTCATGAACGATGCCCACAGCACTGGTGCCCGAAACATGAATAGTGAAGCTCACATGGTGTGTCTGCTCAAGGTCATCACCTAACATTCGCTAATCAGACAGGCGTTCGCTCATGAGTTCTTCGCTTAATTCGGTGCAACGGATGATTTCTGCAGCTACGGTTTGACTCTCACATGTTGTTGGACCAGTACCAAATGATGGCCAGGTAATAGCTGGATGTTGCAATATAACATTTGTCTGGCCCTTGATTTGAGCTTCCGAGACCCGTCGAATATCCATGCTTCGTTACATATCGGATGATGTGTACGGAGTTGGAGTGTTCTGACTCTCGACATCGTTCCTAATGTCATTCTGCTATACATAATATATTATCTTCGAGATTCCTTCAGTTGCCTGACTTGTTATTTTGTCGACTACACTACGTCTGTTGCACGCCACGTTGATATTTTCCCGCCTGTGACTGGTGATTAGACGGGGCAAATCACGAGATCCGGAGTGAAAGATCATCATGTCAATCGATCAAACACTGGCAGCGGAGATCGAGTCCGATATATCACCAAAAGTCACACCTGAGAGTGCTGAGCTCGTACCTAATGGAGCCGCAGTGCAGCCTTTGTCAGCTGAAGCCAAGAACGAATCTACTGACGACTCAACTACTGCGCAATCAGAGAGAGTTGAATCCATTGTCGACTCAACTCCCACGAAGGGAGAAGAAGGCGAATCCTCTGACGACTCAACTCCTGCGAAAGCAGAAGCAGACGAACCCTCTGACGACTCAACTCCCGTGAAAGCAGAAGAATGTGAATCGACTAACGACTCAGCTCCTGCACAAGGAGAAACAGTCGAATCTACCAATGACTCGAGTCCTGTGAAAGCAGGGGCAGACCAAGTCGTCGATGACGCAACTACTGGACAAGGAGAAGCAGGTCAAGTGAATGACGACTCAACCACTGTGCAAGGGGAAGCAGGTGAAGCCACCGATGAGGTAAAAAGTTCTGAGGCGGAAGAAACACCGACGAGTTCTGATACTGGGACCTCTGAGAAACATGACCAGGGATTTCAGGAGCTTGCTAGCGCCTTCCTTGCTGCGCACCGTCAGGAAGTGTCGCAACGTGATGGAGAGATCCACAGGCTCAAGACAGAACTGATGTCGGTTCAGAATGCCAATGCAGCTCTTCTGGAGCAGGCGCCGAGGGCGGAAATCGAGGGTCTTTTAACCCATCTGTCATCGTCAGTCTTTTTAGCGGATGACCACGACCAAATGTCAGTATACCCACCATCCCAGCCGACCCAGTGAGTAAATGACTAATAATTATCAAAGAAGCAAAAGTCTCGAGCAGATCTGGGCGAGTATCTTTGCTGCAGTAAACTCTGCTATGCACTGCGACATCGCGGACGAGGTGAGTAACGTCTCTTGGTATCTTTGAAATTTCCTAACTGTCACAGTGTTCCACTGCATGGCAGCAGGAGAACCTGTGTTCTCTTTTGGAAGAGAAGGTCAATTCCACTGCCGTCGTAGCTCCATTGCTGGCGAATCCCACCTCCGCCACAGAAGGGCGAGTCATCGTTGTTATGGCGATCCTGGCACAATTGTTGGAAGAGTACATTTTCACCCCTGAATATCTTTTGGAGGATGATGATGACCTCAGATACTTATTACGGGCATCAAAAAATCCTTTGATAAAACAAGGCCTTCGATCTATGCTCTTGCTAGCATCTGATGTGGATGACTGGAAGCGCACTGTCATCAAGAAGAGGATATCAAATGCCTTGGATGAACTTATGGACTTGGTCAAAACACTCCTTCCCCATGAAATGTCCACAGTCCTGAGGAACAACTTGGAGTTGGAGTTGGAAACTGTTGCAGGAATATGGGAACACGCGCAACGGTCGCAAAGCCATTTCGAGGTCAATACAAACCCAGGTTCTAGCCGCTGGTCCTGGAAATCGATATCATCAATCACCCAGGGCTTGAACTTGGTAGATATCGACTCGAATGAATTTGGTCCTGGCGAGCGGGTCATGGTCGTGTTCCCCCGCGTCTTTGCGCTCGACAGATCAAACAATCCTTCGTTCACTCCGGTCTTCAGTGGCATCATCCTTCAAGAGTCTCGTGTCAAGGATTTACAGGTGGAGGAGTCGGCCAAGCCGACAGATTCGGAAGATCTGCTCGTTGTGCCCACTGACACAGCGCCTGTGGAAGGTGAAGAAACGAATGCTGAGGCCAAAGAAGGTGTTGGTGAATCTGGGGACGCTGGTGAGAATGATCCTGCCCCGTCTTGCACATGAGCCGCGCTCTGCGTACAAGGACAGATTGCTATCATAACTAGGCACTTGTATCAGTAACAGAGCGCGAAGTTTGCCGGAGTTTTTCCTACGGACCAAATGTTACGAATCATCACTGCCTATCCTTTCTCGAGTCTGTGAGGAACCTACTAGGTTTCACCACATTTTACATCAACAGAAACCAGGTAATTTCATGCGACAGGGTAGTGATTGATTGGACTGTAAACCACTGGTGTATCACTGGTCGCTATATTGTGATACAATTCCGGAGAAAAGCCAGCGCCCTGCTGACTTGTGGAGTTAAGCTACCTAATCCCGTCATAACTGCGCTTTTGAAACTGCCGACAAAACTTCATCTCCTAGGATGCACAGCGTCGAGATGCTTTAAGAATGGCCTAACAGGCCTGTTCGGTGTCTATGACTCATACTTGTCTGGTTCACGAGGCATCGCAATGCATTGTGGGAGAGTGCCAACACCCTGCTAGGAATAGTTAGGAATGATACGAGCATCGTATCATGCCAACAACTATCTCCGGCCGATACCTCCTCAATTATTCACAAATCTGGGGCGGCGTGTCACTCGGGCCGTTCCACAAGTCGATGGAATCAAGAGATAGACTGTCCCGACACAAGCAGTATATCTATGGTTGATGAAACCGGACATCCTAAGATTTCACGGACAGATCGCCCCATTTCGCGACACAAAAGACATTTTCTGTACTCAGAAGCTTCAGTGGACCATGTCAGCTCCAGATGCTTCCAAAGTAGTGGTGCTGATCAGTGGGGGCAATGCTGGTATTGGCGTTGAGATCGTCAAGAAATTGGCCAACGAGTATTCGACGAGCCATCAGATCCTCATGGGCACACGTTCGTTGGAAAAGGGTGAGGCGGCGTGGAAATTGCTGGGATCACCTACGAATGTCAGTCCCGTCCAGCTAGACATCACCGACGACGCGTCCATCGAACGTCTGTACCACCATATTGAAACCAGCTACGGCAAGTTGGACATCCTCATCAACAATGCCGCAACGGCTGGTAGAGACCTGGGCGAGATTGAAGGCGAAGGCTTTCGAGGTGTGGGAGTGTCCGTCCGTCAGGTCTACACACATGTGTACAATGTCAATGTCATATCCACGGCGGCTTTGACCGATCACCTTCTGCCACTGCTGGAAAAGGCCGAGCTGCCCAAAATCATATTTGTTTCGTCGGGCATCGGGTCAATTGCTGGACTGGTTGATGGAGAGGGACCGCCCTTTGAGTGTCCTTGGTACAGCAGTAGCAAGTCTGCCGTCAATTACCTCGCCGTCTATTATGCCAAGTTGTACCCGAACTTGAAGTCCAATGCCGTTTGCCCCGGATTGAACGCAACAGGTCTGAATGGGATTCAACTGACTGAAGACACCAATCCTCGCAAAGGAGCCATCAGGGTGACGCAGCTTGTGGCTGAGGGCAGAGACGGTGTTTCGGGAACCTTTTCGAACAAAGATGGCCCAATGCGATGGTGATCAGGATGATTCGGAATCGAGAAACCCTACAGATTGGACATTCTTTTGGATAATGAAATACAAGAGTCGCATGGGTGGATGATCACGTGAGATACGCTATGATATTTATGCTCCACCGTATCTATTCATACGGTGGACCATTAACCAGTAACAATCAATATTTCCTTGGCCATGGAATTCTTTCTCTGTTCAATTCAACGACATATCATAGATCACGTCTCAACACGTTGGAAGCATTGTCCTTGACGTGTCATTAGGTTGTCATTCGGTTACTTGCCCTCCATCTACCGACGTTGTAGTCGCCCTGGGACGAAAATGTCTTCAGCCTTTCGACATCACAGAGAATTGATTGACTGCACTGGTCGGAAATGGCTCAGACTCAGCGCGTTAGGCGCATCAGAAACGTACACGAATCCAGCGCCTTAACGTATGGTCATTTCGGAAGCGCGACATATGATGACAACAATCATAGCTGGGAATTCTTACGGAACGACATCTCTTCGAACCCTGCTGGCAGAGGATCAGAAGTTTCATCCCAAGCAGCGCTCTTGATCGACCAGAAAAGGTGGTCTCTGGATGAGATCGTCGCTAGATCCAGTCCATGCCCTAATTTGTCTTTTACATCGGCTCAGAGGAGATTGTTACTTCGAAATGTCCCCGAGGCGGCACTTGTGTCAAAGAGAGAGATTCTTGAAAGTCTACCTCCCGATTCCAAAGCCAGAGACCTCTCTTCGATTTCTGGAAATGTCCTCGACTTTGGATATGCCAGACATAGTCGAGACCACAGCTATGGTGTTGTGTATGAACCAATTCTGGCAATCAGATGTGGCAAAACATTCGAGAAGGTTCACTTTTTCCGTTTCGAAAGAGGCAATGTCACACTACCAGCAGATGATGGAGACCAGGCAGAATTGCAATTCCCGTCAGCGCGTCGATCATCATCTGGCCAGTGGGCCACATCTGGAGTTTGCGTGGAGCAGACATCCTTTGACATGGCCAAATCCAGAGATCAGATGCTGATTCGCGACTCCACTGGGACGAGCATTTTCCGGCCGCTGATGAAAGATCGCGTTGATCTGCAAGACAAACCCACCCGCTCCCCTTTGGTCTTGCCAAATCTTTTGGTGACAATTCCATGTTCTGAGACCGGGGGTATGCCCCATGCGGATGCAGCATTCTGCCCCACAGATCGCAACTGTCTAGCTCTAGTTGATACTGCAGGCAATTGGAGCATCTGGAGGGTGAAGAAGGGCAGGCAATTTCCAATCAGGGTGAACTGCCGCGCCCATCTTCTTAGCAAAGGTGACATGCATCTCGCGCAGGCTCAGGACACAGATCGACCTTGGAAGCAAGCTACTGAAGGGTGGCATGCTCTCAGCTGGCTGTTAAGCTCAGATGGAATTGCTGATCGGATTCTTGTCTGCTCTCGTACAACAGCTTGTGTGTTTCGTATCAACGAAGTCTCCCTTGGGGAAGTCAACACGAGATTGGGCCCTCCCTCGGATGGCAACCAGATCCTCCAGGTGAAGCAAGGACTACTGAGGAGACACCACGTCTACATGTTGACGTCGAGTCGTTTGCTCATTTTCGACTCCACTCTGGGACAGAACAATGTCAACGCGACGGAGGAGGCGTTGGTCATGATATGCTCTTGGAACCACTTTCGGCATTCGCTTGATCTTGGTCTCCGCATGAGCATCGTGGAGACAAGCCAATGTAAGGCCTCGCGCATGCTAACTCGATATGCTCGCTGACTTTTTCAGATTCTGGGGTCCTACTTTATTCGAACACGAATTCATTCGTCACCATGTATCAATTTTACCATGAATCATTGCCAGGTGACCGTCTGAGATCCAGCAATCCGGCGATATTTGAGCTGCCGGACTCTCTGACTCGAGGCGACTCTCCGATCGAGAATATTCACCTCTGGCCGATAGGCTCTCCCACTCCTTTGGACTCTCGAGATTACCTCAAATTGGTTGCTCTTACAGCAAATGGAACGGTGGTCGAAGCCGTATACAGTATCAAGACGTTGGCAAAAGCACATTCTGCTTCTCCGCTGGACATGAGTTTGCTAACGCCTACTCTTCCTACCTCCGAGCACCAATATCGCAGCTCCAGATTTGTCAACGACGACATGATTGGAGACTTTATTGTGGAGGATGATATAGTTGATAGATCTTCCAAAATTCTCGATATGGGGGGAGTGGATAATAGCCCAATCGATCCTGCCTACAGCTCAAGAATTCGACAATGGGATGGCCTATCGAATCACCCCGAATTGCTTGCAGGAGAAAACTCTCGGCTGGCCATACAAGATGCGCAGGATAGACTCTTACATCGCCTCGACAACCTGACAATAACAGACCAAAATCTCCGAGTGGAGATACTGGGAGATATTTTACAGCATCCTCAGATTGTGGACATTGAGGCGGATAGCCAAGAATTTCCTGTGTGGCTCGAAAGCCACTGTGATGTTCGTGGGTTACGGAGACGAAGTGCGCTTTCTGGAAGCGGAGCAACGAAGAGCCCAGAGCTGCTCCTGGTCTACGATCATTGCCTGCTGCTCTATGTCCATTCTCTTTCGGCTAACGCGACTGACCGCAATCGGGTGGTGCGTGAGAGGATGACTAGACAGATTGCAGCAGACATGGTGTTTGGCGGCATAGTACTCAGCCCACGGGTGTTGGAGGGGACTATAAAGCAGCAGGCATCTAATGACGCTGATGCGGACAAAGCCTACTTGGCCGGACAAGGATCTAGTTCACAGGCTCAAGAACCTGTGATCGAGAATGGCCAAGTGTCGAGAGACCTTGCACTGTCACGGCTGGACAAATATACGACATTCAAACGGAAATCCCACGCAACAGCAACACCACTGTCCATATCGGCATCGGTAATTCTAGGTCACTTACCAGAGTCGATTGATGAGAACCCAGACCTGTATTCCTACGAGAAGCGGAATAACGAGCTTCGCATTGAGCGAGACGAAGCGGCCGTACTGTCGTTGGATATGCGAGAGCAAAGGCGATTGGCCAAGGTGGCAAGCAAGCGACAAAGGGCCTTGGAGAGACAAGCGCTACTGTCCCAGAGCATTCATCAGCAACGACAAATGTTGCCAGCAGTGATCAAGTCTCGTGTACCCGCTTTGCCCTTGAGAGACTTTCAAAGCAGTCAGCCAGCTATGCCAGAGTCTAGCCAGGGTCAAAGCCAGGTTGAAGTTCCTGGCATCAGCATGACACAGCCTGAACCAGGTGCATTTGGAGTGAGACCTGTCAAACCAAAAGGAAAAGGTAAAAAGGTGGCCCGCGTTCAAGGATTCTAAGACCTGCACAAGGTCTTACGGATGTACCATTTTAGGGTGGATGGGAGATAAGATTAGATTCCCCGGATTTTGAGATTCTCCAGTTTCCGAACGGTGGAAGTGTGGAAGGGGAAGGTGCTGCAGACTTGTTGTTGCAGTTGTGGGTCGTGGCGGCAGTGGCGGGCCCAGATGTGCAGTTGCTGGCCTGTGAGAGCCGTGAAACTGTGACTACGAGTGCGGGGAAGGAAGCACCTGATTGTCGCGTGAGGAGTCGAGTCTCCAGTCACCCTGTCACCCCAGGTACCTAGGTGCCTTGTTACACTACCCAGTGACCCATTTCACTATGGAGAAGCCCTGTATGTACCTCAAGTGGAGCCTGACGAATGCCTTTCAGAACTGGGCGTGCACTACAGACTGCGTGACTGCATGGACTGCGTGGTCCTGGTAACGTGATGATGCATTGCGTGAATTGAGAGCTTCATTTCGCACCCTCCACGCCTTCTTGTTGGTCAGTTGACCTCCTGCCGCGTGCCCTGAACCCCAACCCTCCGTGCCCTCCTGCCTCCGTGCCTTCCTGTCTCGTCTCACCTACCCCTCAATCGACATCAGTCGAGCTCCTTCCATCCTTGCATCCATACACTCCGTGACTGCCTTGGTCTTGACCTCTGCCACTCTCCCACTCTCCTCCTCTCTCCGTTCTCTTTCTCCCAAACCATTCCTCAACCTTGCCTACCACACCTCATAGCTGTCCCGCCTTTACCCTCACTGCCAACCATTCCCTGCACAACACTCATTGGTCCAAGGTGAGCCTCATCGTGACCTTCCCACCACCGCACGCACAAACACCCTCAGCCACACAGACCTCTCAAAGGACAGGTCATTGTTTGTCCCTGCGAGATTCCAAACCATCCACCATTCAACTCTCGTCTTACCAATCTTATAGTGATCAGATCCCCAACAACTTCATATCAATCATGTCGGCCGATACTTCAGACCTCACAAAGGTAGACTCCGCTATTGGCGGTATCTCCGGATCTCCTCCCAAAGAAGGTGCCACGAAGCGAAGAACAACATCCAGTGCTCCTGGTGTTTACAACATCCTTGACCTGGGTATGATCCTCAGTCCATCCTAGTCTGACGTGTCTTACTGACACGCACGTAGAGAAGGAGGGCACCAAGATTGAGGTTGCTGCCGAAACGCAGAAAACAGGATGGTAAGCGAGCCCCACGGGCCTATATCACAATCCAAGTTCATTAACCTGTCCATAGGAAGCTCAACACATCAACGAGCACGGTGGAAGACCCTACCATCCTGAAGAAGATGCTTACCACGCCACCCGTCAAGAAAATTGATCTACACTTCCCTCTGGGGCTTGAAGTCACTGCACGGAACCTGAAAGGAGTCACAATCAAGGACGCATTGGATGCTATTCACAAGCAATTCAAGAAGAAGGTATATCAGTCACATCTACACTTATAACCACATCTCACTAACACTGGCTTGCCAGGCGGATGACGAGATGGAGGAGCCATACCTGAAGGGATTCGAATGGGATCCCGAAGAGTCATGGACCAGACTGAAGGTGCACACACAGAAAGAGGGTCTGCCGGCCGCTAAAAAGGGCAAGAAGAAGGGCGGTGATGAATAAATCAACGATTCATCAAATTATCTCCGTGTGTGGCTCATGCCTGCGGACAAACAAAGAGACCAACTCAATACTTCCTACAAGATGAACATCGGAAGCCCGATGATATAACCTACCAACAATTCGGCTTGGTGATCGACACAAGCTGGCATGATGCTGTATTTTAGCTCTCAGGAGTCAGGAGGTGCAGAAATTCTGGCGGATTGGCTGGATGATGGCCTACTGTGTAGCTTCAGTCACAATGACATTACCTTGACCTGAAAGTGAGAGTTTTGACGAAGAATGTAGTCATGGGCCCATTGCCCGGTTGATCCCGCCAAGACTTTGAGATAAGTGTTGGTGCTGCTGCCTACATATGAGCCTGATACTCCTGGACGTCAGCATGGGTGGCCTCATTCTTTACTCTGCTTGTTCGATGATTATACTTTCCAATGTGAGGCAGCATGGCGCTGGCGGACTACATTGGATGTCCTTGAAGTACTAATCAGCAATTACCGCAAAGATCTTGTACCACCTCGAAACCAGCACGTACTACATTAGAGAGGAAGGGGTGGATGTTAGTCGTCTCTCTATCGACTACATACCAACCTACCCACCAATACTGACAATTGGTGTCATAAAATGAAAGATGGATTCATCCAACCAACCACCTCTCCCCATCATTGACCTCGAAGCATTCACATCAGCGTCAGATACAGCAACACGACTCGAAGCAGGCAAACAGCTCGTCTCTGCCTGTCATGATGTAGGGTTCGTCTACATCAAGAACCATGGCGTGTCTGAATCCGAACTGAGCCGAGCATTTGACGTCTCCAAGAAATGGTTCGACCTTCCAACGGACCAGAAGATGAAAGCACCCCACCCGCCTGGCTGGGCCGTTCATCGCGGATACTCATGGCCTGGACTGGAAAAAGTGTCGAACCTCGTCAGTGGCCCTGCAGCAGATGGTGGTAGCGATGATGAGTTCATCGAGAAACTCCGTCAAGTGCAGGATTTCAAGGTATGTCAATATCTATTGGTGACGATGGGAATGAATGGTGACAAGACGCTCTTTGGCTCCTCTCTCTGCATTATCAACTTACCCATCTCCGCTTGAAAATAGGAAAGCTACGAAGTCGGCTCCGACCAGAACCCAGACCAGCCCAACGTGTGGCCACCGACCGATGTACTCCCTGAGTGGCAACCCTGCATGTCTTCATTCTACTCGACATGCTTTGAGGCTGGGAAGAAAATTCTCCAGGCTCTTGCTCTTGGACTTGGTCTGGACGAGAATCATCTTCTCGACTTCCATAGCGGCGACTACAATCAACTGAGGTTGTTGCACTATCCACCGATCCCTGCAGCGGCAATCGATGAGGGAAAGTTTGCACGTATGCCAGCCCATACCGACTGGAGTACCATCACTTTACTGTTTCAGGACGATTGTGGAGGATTGCAAGTCGAGAACGTGCACAAGCCGGGAACATTCATTGATGCGACGCCCATTCCTGGTACTTTGGTGATGAATGTTGGGGATCTTTTGATGAGGTGGAGTAATGGTGAGTAATATCGAAGATTGCCCTGTCATGAGGAAGGCGTTTCTGACAATGTCGTGTCTGTAGATCACCTCAAATCGACATCACATCGTGTCCAGTTACCTCCTTTGCAGGACCGATTTACCGGCGCCAGCAAAAAGACGAGAGCGAGATATTCAATCCCATATTTCTTGACAACTGACCCAGACCTATTGATTGAGTGTTTGATAGCCGACGAGAATCACCCACCGAAATACGAGCCTATCACACAGAGAGACTACGCTGCCATGAGGGCAAGAATGCAGTATTGATGTGTCAATCTGCTATTGAGTTTGTGGGTTATGCAAGCCTCTCGTATGGATCTGTCACACTCCCATCCCAGATCCGAACAGGCCGCAACGCCTTCTCCAAAGCAATGCGCAATCTATAAAGAGTGCTTGACAGGTCTGCTCGCTACTGATATCCTTCTCATGTCGAAGTATATTCAAGACTTTCCTTAGTGACCACACAAGCTTCTAGGTAGCTCCTTCCCCCGCAAACGGTGGAGTCTTGGCGGGGCACACGTGACAATTGGACATTTTACATCATCCCGTTTTTACATCATCGCATCACGTATGTTGCATGCATTTACGCTGCCTGATCGTCTCCCCTCCCTCACTCCACATTCGTCTGCCTCGCTTGAATATTCAATAAACCCCGACCCATGATGCTTGTTCTCGATTTGACATCGTCATGAACCTTAGATCCTGCCCGAGAGTTTCACCGAAGCTACTGCTGTGCTTCAAAGTGTAGCTCTAGGGCGTCGTCATCCCCTCGACTCAAACTTGGATCTTTGGCAAGGTAAGGTTAAGAATTCCTATAGGTAGGCACTCTCATATCATTCAGGTCGATCCTCGTATCACATATCGCTTTTTTTCTTCATGCTCGCACAAAATCGACTCCCTGATCCTCCTCAACTCCATGATGTTGTGGCCAACAGCCTTGACTACTGCCCTCCTTGCCTCAGTGGCCGTCTCGTCACCATCTCTCCATCTTCGACAACAACAAGAAAATGTCCTTGCCAATCTTTCGCTTGCCGACTTTGTCGCTCAAGAGAGAACCATCGCTCTCCAAGGAGTGCTGGCCAATATTGGCGGACTCAACTCCAGCTTGGTTGAAGGAGCCAGCCCTGGTGTCGTCGTTGCCTCTCCCTCCACCGTGAACCCCAATTACTTCTTCACATGGACCCGAGACTCGGCTCTGACCTATATCATGCTCATTGATGAGCTCATATTTGGCAACACCAGTCTCAAAGGCACCATCGAAGATTACACTAGCGCTCAAGCCTTTCTCCAAACAGTCACCAATCCATCAGGCTCCTTATACCCTGCTGGCGATGGTCTAGGCGAGCCAAAGTTTTATACCAACCTCACCAGATTCGATGGTACTTGGGGTAGACCTCAACGAGATGGTCCTGCACTCAGAGCCATTGCATTTATGAATCTAGCGCCAGTTCTCTTTGCTCTGAATGAAACCGACGAATTCCGAAGAATTTACTGGCCTTTGGTCACCAATGATCTCCTTTATACCAGTCAATATTGGAATCAGGCATGTCATGACAAGTTGATCCTTTCTACCCGTCTAATCCGAGTTACTGACTACTGCCATTAGACTGGTTATGATCTCTGGGAAGAAGTTCATGGAAACTCCTTTTTCACAGTTGCCGCTCAACACCGGGCCCTCGTACAAGGAGCATTGCTCGCCGAAGAAATTGGAGAAGAATGTGAATTTTGCCAACAGGCTGATCAAATCCTGTGTCTCTTATCGAACAATTTCTGGAATGAAACTGGTGGTTATATCACTGCTGATATCAACGTGAACAATGTCAACCGCAGTGGTATCAACGCTGATCCGCTGCTTGCTGCCATCACGAACTTTGATTACAATGCTACCTGTGATTCAGGTAAGCCAAATCCTTGTCTACACTACTGGTCATACTACTTACAACAACTAACTCTCCATCCTCAGTATACCAACCCTGCAACTCTCGAATCTTAGCCACTCACAAAGTTGTCGTGGACGCCTTTCGCAATCTCTACCCAATCAACAAGAACGCAACAGCTCCCAAGGCAGTCCTTATCGGTCGATATCCCGAAGATACGTATTTCAAAGGAGGTGCTTGGCCATTATGTACCTTTGCCGCGGCAGAACTACTCTACGACGCCGCAGCTCAACTCAACGAAATTGGCACTCTGAGTATCGACGAAGATAGTCTAGCATTCTTCCAGGATCTCTATCCCGATGCCAATGTTTCCGACTACACAGGAAACGAGCTCCGCGTCATTACCGGAGCAATGACGACCTACGCAGATGGGTTCATCAGCGCAGTCCAGGTACGCTGCATCTTTCCATCATCATCATCATAAGTCCTTCATCTTCCCTTCCCTTATCTTTGTTCACCACCCCCAACAACAACAACCAAAACCAAAACCCCTAATACATACATACTAACCTCCTCTCCTCTCCAGCAATATATCCTTCCCAACGGGTCCATCTCGGAACAAATCAACACCACATCCGGGGCATCCTACTCTGCCAGTAAACTAACCTGGTCATTCGCATCATTCATCACGGCATCTCAACGTCGTGCACGGCAATACCCACCGTCATGGGGCGCATGGACCGATCTCGCCCATGGAAACCTCACCTCTTCGCAATGTGAATCCAGTTCCTACAACGCCACGGGTCAATACCTCCCTGCCACCGGCGCAGGGGCACCGAATATCACGAATCTCACGTCGCTGTGTTACAGTGAAGTCATCTTTAGCGTCAATGCCACCACCTCGTTCGGGACGAATGTGTTTCTTGCTGGGAATGTGTCGCAATTAGGTGGGGCGCTTGATGATCCAGAGAAGATTATCTTGCCCCTGAATCCGGGGAATTATTCGTCGACGAATCCCGTGTGGTATGTGGATATTTGGCTCGAGGCGGGAGAGGGCGTCGAGTATCAATATATCTTGCAGCAGAGTAATGGCACGTTTCGTTTTGAGGGTGGACAGCTGAGAAACTTGACGGTGGGGGGATGTGGAAGCGGTAATGTCACGCGAGTGAATGATGTGTTCAACACGACCATGGGGACGAATGCGAATGCGAATGCGAGCGTAAGTGCGTAGAACGCATGCAATGAGGAATGAACAGAGGATTGAAAAAGTGTTACGGTAATTGACTGTGATTATTAATAGGATGGACTTCAGTAATATGATGACGCTGTCCAAGTGCAGATAAGGGATAGTTATGTACACTAGGTATGTAATAGATGAGTCCCCCAGGAGTGTTGTTCCGTAGGTATTCCATAGGGGAAATTAAAGTGATGAATGCGGCCGTATTGGCATGTGGGTTGATTCTTCGAGGTGGTGTGTGAATCCCCCCATGCCTGTTTGAGTTTGTCCTGGATCTCATAAACCTCGAGCTGAGGTGGACATCATGACATGCCATGTACAGAGACAGGTGTACATCCTCGTTTCATCATAGCCCTACATGCACGCATGCATGCTTATAGAGCCATATCAAATTCGTGTCACAACCATTGCAATGCGGGCCCGGCCGTAGCCGCAGCTGCCGCCTTCATGAACACGCCGGTTCTATCTGCAATGGGGAGGTATCAATGTGTAGGGAAAAGTGACAATGTGGTGCCCACTGGACCCGAGGCAGTCAAACATCAGTTTTTTTGCCGATGGATCGGTGGGCGCCAGAAAACATCAACGCCAACAACGCCATGCCAACCACAACAACAACAGAGACGGAGACGCCAACGAGGCCCCAATGCACGATGCTCAGCCTCTGCTTTCGAATTAGGATGAGTATAATTGCGCCGACGGCGCAGGTTTCGGCAGCGACCACTCCGGCAACAACGCCAGCATCCACCTCGACAAACGCCTTTCTACGACCAGTCCCAAGGAGGATACTGGACATGACGAGAAAAACGGCAGAGATTCCAATCAAGCCCGTATAAAAGATGAAGATTGTGTTCTCCAGCTGCTTTTGACGTGGCGTGAGGAAGACACCACCAGGCCGATTTGCTCCACGGGATCCATGTGAGAGAGTCCGTTGAGGCCTTCTTGTTCTTTGTTGGGGGACCAGGAGGTCATCTGTATCTGAACCGGACGAATCACCGTCATCACTAGTACGCTGTTCTGACAACAACGGCTCTCGTTCGCCATGAGCATGTCGTCGTGCAGTCAGTGGAAACCAGGATAGCACGCGAATTGTGCCTTTGCTGACGCTATCGCACATGACGCCAATGGCCTTGTGCACAGCGTCAGCACCAGGGAAAATGGGCTCGTTCGGATCGACATAGATGGCATAGCCTTCGTCTTGATTGACGTCAGAATCTCCGTCATCGAACTCATTCCAATACCGTTGAGCCCGAGGCTGAGGGTTAGGCGTCTGGATGCGTGCTCTTTTCTTGGTGCGTTGGGGTTTGGAGGCCTGGGGCTTGGACTGGGCCGATTCAGAATGACTGACGAGGGCACCGACCTCTTCTGAGGTAGCCGAAGAATGCCCTGGATTTGCAGAAAAGACACTACTCGGAGGCTCATCTGCAGACGAGGGCCCCGAGGAGATTGCGATGTCCAAACTCCCATTTCTCCCGCGACCAGACAAGCCGGCTCTCTTTCTGTGTGGCACCAAAGGCACTTTGCGGATGTCCTTGTCTAGAAGAGGCAGCCAACTTGGGCTCGGTAGATCTTTATGGACGGTATGGATGGCCATAGCCTCGAGGGTGAAGTCGTTCACTCGCTCAACGAGGTGCGATTCATCAAAGGCTCTGACAACCGAAGGTACCCTGGCGAATTCCCACCGAATATGGAGAACGGCGTAAGGGAAGGCCTCTCCAGCATGGGGATGGTAACCTGGCTGGCCAATACATAAGGTGTCTGCAACGTATGTGGTAATATTGGTGTCGAGAGTGGCCCAAGTGGCGACATCAGCAGAATTTGTCATGCCCGAGTAGCGGGTTCGCCTGGAGGAGAACTCGGCGAGGGACTTAACATCACGGTGTTGGGAAAGGTATTTTTGGACAGCGGAGACTTCGCTGGAGACCACGCTAGGACTTGATGATCGCTGCAAGGCCTTGGCTAGGTCCTTGGTCTTGATGGACAATACAGTAGTGCCAGATGAAGTCGGCGAGAGGCCAGCAAGAGTGACAGCAGCTTCGGAGTCTTGACTATAATAGGCACTCAAGGCTATGCGAGTTGGGCGTGTCGTACTTGTATCCTTGATGTACCGTTGGGAATTGTCGAAGAAAACTGCATGGAGCAGGGAGAGGTCGGGGGACAAGGAGGATTTGCGGGGTTGGGATGAAAGAGATGCTTCTGAGCCAGTGCGTGACGGGGTGCGGGTGAGGGCAATGTCACGCATATGCCTGAGAAGGAGGGTTCGAGCTTCGTCGTAGTTGTCAGGATGGATCCAGTAGTATGCGCTCCCAGCGACCTGGCCGTAAGGGACGGTCAGAAGAGTGGCATCGAAAGTCAGCGGACTTTGAAGGACAGACGCATCGATCTGGCTGATGGCGGACCCGTTGGCGGACGTGGAAATCTTGTTGGCCTGTTGAATGGGATTGCCGGGCTTACCGGTCAACATGGGAGAAGCGAGGGTCTGATGCAAGGTGAGGTTGAGGTCGGATAGCCTGAGCAGGTAGTCGGAATAGTCAGTACGCAACTTGTCCGAAGAGAAGACCTCGACATCGAGCCTGGTCTGGAGAGAGGTTGAACCGGTCCACTTGCGATACTTTTTCAATATCTTCCGAAATGCGGTTTTCTGGACAGCAGCAAAGCGGGCGAGGTTTTGGACTTCGTCAGCAATCTCTTCCGAGTCCTTCACCAAGCGCTGATATTTCCTGGCCTGAAGGATGGGCCTGTCCAAGGCGTCCTGGGCGACGGCGCGATGTGCTATGGCGATTTGTTTTTCGAGGTGGGACAGCCTCCTGTCAATCTCGCCCTGCTTGCTCCTCAGGAAGAGGGTGATATTATCGTACTCGTCCTGCAGCAGCTTGAGCAATTGAGTGTCAAGCTCCTCCCAGCGGCTCTTGCCGTGGGAAGGTATGTCAAGGGGCACGGCATGACCGGCGGAGGTTCTGGATTTGATAAGGTGTTTCAACTCATTATATTTAAAATTATAGGCAGCCCACTTAGGGACCGACCGCTGATAGATGGTGTCGCCGAATTTCATTGGAGTTCAACAGGCGGAGGAAGATGTCAGCTTGGTGGGAAGTGGTGTATAGTGAAGCTGAAGAGAGTTTGGGAGAAGGACGTCATGGACGGACAATATGAGAGGGTCAAGCGGTGTTCCTAAAGGCGGTTGCTGTGTGCAGGAGGGAATGGTGGATGAGTATCGAGGTGTAGCTGGGTTGCGGTGATGGTGGGTGAGATGAGAGAGGGCGATCAGATAGTAGATTGGTCGCAGTCTGACGATCTGGCGGAGGGGTGCATGAAGGAAGCGGTGGGATGCATTGATCAGGGACAATGTTGGTACAGAGAGAGGGAGGGCAGCGGCGATGGCGAGAAGGACGTTGATGGTGGGAGCAAGGTTGAAGTGAAGCTGCAAGATAGATCAATGTCGAGAATGAGAGGAGAGTTTAAAGAATAGAGTTGCAACGAGGCCCGTGGGAAACCATTCGGAAGCTGAAGACACAATGATGAGATGATGTATGAATGGCACTGACCCGTTGGGGAATGATGAAATGCTCGTGGTTCGGATTGGCGGAGTCAACGTGCAGGGAGATGGTCGCAGCGTGCGCAGTTCAAAGTCTATCGTTGGTAGACAAGGACATGTGGAGGCCAAAAGAAGGTGGCTGCTTGATTATGGAGATAGAATCCTTGTTTTTGTGCAAGCGAGCGATGATACTGGTGCTAAAAGCCCCGGGGCCCACCAAAGATGCAGAAGTGAAATCGTGCCGAGGGAGACTAACAAGTACCGTGTTGACAGTTGAGGGAGGATGGGCAAGGAGAAGGAGAGGGAGAGAGAGGAAAAAGAATGCGATAACAGTGAAGGGGGATTTGAAGGTGGAAATGAAAGGAGCAATTAGAAGGAGTGATTATTGTGCTTGTGATGATGGCAATGGCAATGGCAATGGCAATGGCGATTGTGTTCTTCGAATGTCTCTCTACAAACCACGGGCCTCGAGTCGTGTTCGTTTTCAATAACGCCAACGCCTCTACCTAAAAGCAATAACATCACTAAACGTGCACCCTCCGGCAATTGATAACCGGGACAATTGATAACCGGGGACCAAAGTGATAACCTACCTAAGAGAAGAGACTTTTCAGTTCTGGCCAGAACAATTGACGCCACCAGGGGAAAGATGCAGGAAACATTCAGGCCTCTACTGGTTCTTTGTCCAGCCACTAGTACGAGCCTCGTGATAATTGGGTGTTGGACGAAGTACATGCGCTGATGGAAAATTTTGATGTAGCATTTGTTTTGTCAAACCGTCGACTAACATGAAGATGAGATCTCCATTTTCCCATCTGTGAGATGTAACTACTACTAGCTACCTAGTCCTGTGGACCGAGGAAGAGGGTCCCTAGGTCTGTGCTTGAGTGGACATGTTTAATAAAACCAGCCTTCAAACATTCTTTTGTTTCGTATTGCTTTTGCTAATCGCAAGATAAACTGATTCTCTGCGTAGTTATAAGTCTGAAAGTTTATCCAAGGAGCCAGTAACTCGGTAAATCAATAGTACCCAACGGCCATGAACTTTGGTGGCTACTATCCATACCTTGGTAATCATGATAACAAGTAGGGACGACTCGGGACTCACGTACAGTTACTCATAGTTAAGGGCTGTAGGCACTCCAGGCACCTTTCGTTGCTCATACAGTACTTGCTTGTGAAAGCCACCAACAACATGCCCTTCCCCCGTCACTCGTGTACTCGGTGCAACTTACAGGCAACCTGCATGTCCCAACACATCCACAAGTCAGCCACTTTTACGTTCCTTATCTTGAATCCAGTAATTGAGCACGCGACACTCTCACTAGGTCAAGTTGCTCGCAGACTACCTTAACTGATATGGAAATGCATGTCAAGGTTCCTAGGAATTAAAATTCCCCTATCATCCTTTGCTAAACCCTAATGAACCTTAGCAAGTGACCTCACACATGATGCTAGCTGCACTGCCACTTTTCCACACAGAACACAAAATGACATGAGGAGGTACTATGCTAGTAATACTCCGTAGACACCGAGTCGAGTGCTGGTACACAATGTCTTTTCATCTCTGCAGCACATTGTAATCTTAGGATGATGCGCATGTGCAACATTGCATTCTTAGATATGCCTAGTTCCACTTTGGCCTATCGAGTCGTTCCCGCAAACAAGGTATGACAATGACATGCTTGGCTGCAGTCCCTAAGGCTGGGTTCCTTAGGGTCCATTTGGCTGCCACACTGGAGCCACCAAGCCCCGAGAATTCACCCCCCGTTAAGCCTAACCACAAGCACCATACTCTAAATCGTCCCCCAGGCACAACCGTGACCCTCCCCCCAAAATACCCCCTCACGGCCCCCAACTCTGACCGCCTTCCTCACCGCCCTATCATAACCTGCAGAAAAAAATATCGAGGCTCCAGAAAATATCAACCACATTGTCCAATCATCATCTCACCTCGATCCATCAACGACACCTCTGCGCACCCAGTCTAATGGCTTTGACCTTGTGATAACACTATACGTCGTCACTGTCGACCTTCATCGGCGTGAGGAAAGTCCTCGCTTTCAATTGTTCCATATGGATACAGCCACCACCAACATTCTCTCCACCCTCTCCTCCGCCTCGCACTCCTTCCTCCAACCCCCGCCCGAACTTCATCTTAATGCCCTGTCTGCCGTCAAAGATATCCTTGACCCGTTGGCAGAAGATATCGCCAATGCTCAAAAGCTGAGAAGGGACGAGAACCGGAAAAAGCGAAAGAGAGGTGACTCTCAGAAGGAAGATGCCATTCTTCAACTGCGCCAGGTCTATACAAAAGGTCTCGTCGCCAAACAGGTCTGGGAACAAGCTCGTCGCATATTAGATGCCGCGTGCTCTGAGGTCCAACGCGATATTGATGCCACAAATAAGAAACATCTGGACAATGCTGCCACACACGATGAAGAAGAACAGCCAGATTACGTCGATGATGCAGACTTGCTCGAAGATGAAGACCTGGAAGAAGAAGATGACATGGATGACGACATGTCAAACATTCAAGATGAATCTGATGGTATTTCCGACGAGGATGCTGAAATGGAAGATCTCGAGGACATCGAGGACATCGAGGACATCGAGCATGATGATTCTGATATTCAGTCCGATTCCAACGCCGAATCCGAAGAACCCGTTCAACAAACCTACGTCCAAGACCCAAACAAGCTCAACGATGGTTTCTTCTCTATCGACGACTTTAATCGCCAAACCCAATTCCTCGAACAACAGGATGCCCGTGGCGAGGATGACGACCCTAGTGATGAAGATGATATTGACTGGGCAGTCGATCCATTGACCATGCAATACCACTATCCAAAGGAACACCAGGATCAGGATCAAGACAAAGACCAACCTGCCAGCGATGACGACGACGACGACGATGAAGAAGGACCGACCTTTGGCGACGCTGATCTCGATGCATCTGATAGCGACCAAGACTCACAAGAAGATGGCCTTGCCCATGGCGTTCCCGCCGTTGAAAACACCAATGACGTTCGATACGCCGACTTCTTCGCTCCTCCACCCAAGAAACCCTCCAAGACAAAACGCATGCGTGCTCTGCCCAAAACTCAACCTTCTGCCAAACCCACCACATCTGCTCCACAGACAAACAAGGATCTTGAGAACGACCTTCAACGAGCCATCTCAGATGTCCGTCGCGACCTCTTGGAATCCGAGGAAGAACTCTCCGACGATGAAGACGCAACCAATTCCGACTCTGACGGCTCCTTGAAGAAATCGTCCAAGAACCTCTCTACGCACGAGAAACAACGTGCCAAAATCGCCGCTGAGATCCGCCGTCTCGAGGCCGCATCCATCGCCAAACGAGACTGGACCCTGTCCGGCGAAGCCCGCGGAGCAGATCGCCCTATCAATTCCTTACTCGAAGAAGACCTCGAATTCGAGCGAGTAGGGAAACCCGTTCCCGTAATTACCGCCGAAGTAACCGAAGAAATCGAGGCCTTGATCAAACGAAGGATTCTCGCCCGAGAATTCGACGAAGTCATCCGTCGACGTCCAGACGATCTCGGCACCGACTCCAACGCCACTCGTCGCGGCCGCATCGAACTCGACGACACAAAACCCAGCACTGGACTCGGCGAAGTCTACGAACAACAACACCTCGCCGCCACCGACCCGAACTACACATCCACCCTCTCAGCCGCGGCTCAAAAACAACACGCTGAAATCTCTCGCCTCTGGAAAGAAGTCTCATCTCAACTCGACCTCCTCAGCAACCTTCACTTCAAACCCAAACGAACCGAAGCTGAAATCAAGACCGTCGAAGATAAACCCACCATCAGCATGGAAGATGCCCGACCCGTCGGTCTGGCCGATAACGGCAACGTTGGCATGTTAGCACCCCAAGAAGTGTACCGTCCAGGCGAAGACAAACGACCTAAATCCAAATCCAAGAACGACGGCGAAGCGGATGATTTCGTCGAGCTCGAAGGCGACGAAAATATCATAATCCGCTCCTCTGGTCTATCCACGTCACGCGACGAAATGACACGTGAAGAGAAACTTCGACGTCGGCGTCGCGACAAGGAACGCATCAAGACAGCGAATCAGAATCAAGGTATCAGTTCCAAGTCGAATTTGAACTCGAACTCGAATTCGAATGCGAATTCGAAATCAAAGACGAAATCCGGAGACCGAAACGATATCATCACTCAATTGGCAAAGGGAAATGTCAAGATTATTGGTAAAGGAGGCGAATTGCAGAATATTGATGGAAAGGGGAAGAAGAAAATGAAGAAGAGTGATGTCGCGATTGGTGCGGATGGTGGTGGTGGTGCGGCTGTTGGGGGTGGGAATTTGAAGTTGTAGATGGTAGGTATTATACGTACCTAAGCTAGGTATCCAAGACTAGATCTACTACGTAAGGCATCTTGGGATAGGAAAAAATGAACAAATCAATCAGATCTCTCTACAAAGACAAGAACAAGATTCGATAGAACTTGGGACCAAAGTACCAGTATCAAAAGCTAAGTAGAAAGTCTGATAAGATGAGATTGAAGTGTACCCAGTGTATTCCACTCTTCTTCTGTTCTGGAGGTATCGTAGACAAACAATACTGGAATGTAAATATTGTAAATATAACGCGCGACAAGCAAGTGAGCATATAGGTAAATAAGCATGCACACAAGCAAGCAAGCAAGCAAGCAAACGAGCGAGGACGGGTATCACTAACAACCACCAACACCGTCCACAACCAACAAACCAATCTTGTTCCCCATCGGAAGAAAGAATAAATCCAAACCCAAACCCATGACCAAGTATCGATCGATCAATATAAATGCTCGCTAAAACGCTGAAAATCAAAATCAAAATCAAAATCATATGTTTATGCACTCTTTTCCCCCAACGACAGATGCCGATGTAATGGTGGACAAGCAGATCAAGTTGTCCGTATGGCAGGGTCGAAAAAAGCAAAAGTCGAGATCTAGACCAGCTAGATATATCCCCGACATTCTTCTGCTCTTTCTTGTTCTTGACCTCGCCATTGTCTTTAGAAGAAACTACCGAGGAAGCTTCTTCTCTTGCTGTCGTTTCTTCCTAGGGATGGTCTTCCATCCCAAGTTTTGACGGGTACATCTTCGTACCCGTAACCGTCACGGCCGTCCACGCCGTCTCGGTCTCTTCTTCTCCGACGTTCTCGCCGGTCTTGTCGATCGCGTTCACGTTCACGTTCACGTTCATGGCTGCCGCCACTGGCACTCTTGCCTTCGCCACGACGTTCTGCTCTTCTCTTGGCTCGGTATGCGTCGATCTCAGCGTCCGTCATGCCGGCGTACTTGTCACGTCGCCGACTGCTTTGTCTATGCTCGTCATCGTCGATTCCAGCTCGTGGTTTCTCTCCACTGCCGTCCACGATGGTCCCTTCGACAGGCGGGACTTCGGGTGGCTCATCCGCCTGTGAGTTCACCCACGAGCTGGTCTTGTTGGCGGGTGGTGCTGTTCCTTTGCCGCTGCCACTGCGGCTTTCGTGATACTCTTCGACCAGAGCACTACTGCGGTGTCCTCTTGATCGGTCTTTGTCGTGGGACCGGTGCTCCCTGCGGCGGCTTCTTTCGATTTCTTCCTCGTGATATTTCCGTCGTCGTTCTTCTTTCAGATCACGCTGAGCATCACCATGTTCCATTTCGAGCTTGGCACGTAAAGCTCGTCGTTCTTCTCGCTTGCGCTCGGCCTCTTGGCTGATTTCGAGCTCCTCCTGTTGGCGACGGGCTTCCTTGGCGGCCCGTCGAGCTCGTTTCTCTTCTCTTCTTTGGTCTTCAGCTTCTTGCTCTTGACGAGCTCGTTCACGATCTTTTCGTCGACGGGCTTCGAGATCTGCCTTCTCCCGTTCACGTCTGTCTTTGCGTCTCTGCTCCCGGTCTGCGCGTTCGACTTCTTCCGCTTGATCTCTAGCTTCTCGTCTAGCTTTACGTTCTTGCCTTCTTGCTTCGACGTCTGCATCAGTTTCGCCTGGACCGTCAGTTGTGAATTCTTCGCCGTCCACTACTCGAGATCTCCTCTTTGAGCGATCCTTAGTTCTGATTGGGAGTCCTTGATCTTCAGCGTCCGTCAATGTCTGACTTCTTGGCCTTGGCTCTGGTTCAACTGTCTTGCCACCTCCAAAGAAACTACCGAAAAAGCCGGTCGATCGCCGTGGGGTAGTGTTACTCCTTGATAGAGGCGTGGGGTGGTCAACGAAGGCAATGTCTTCAGGCCCACTAGTAACAAGAGGATCACCATGATCAACCATGACGACATCCTCGTCTCTGATGTTTTTATTCGAGGACTTTGTCTGTTTGAATGACATCTCCCCGTTAGCCTTTCGCTCCTTGACAAAATCTGGGGACCACGAGGGGCGAACAACATGTCCCGGCACAATCGAGGAGGGGTTTGAACCTACCTCTTTCTTGGACGGTGTTGCTTTTGTCTTGGACTTGTTTTTGGCAGCAGTGTTCACAACCACGTCGTCATGGGTATGGATCATCACCATGTCATCATCGTCAATGGGGTACGGATCAGGTACTGGAGGAGATGATTAGCTTGAGGATGCCACGAGCTAGGGATTGAAACCTTACCTTTCGACTTTGATTTGACCGACGACCTTCTCTCGACGTTGGCGCTTTTCATGCCCATCAACTTTGCAGCTTTGGAGTTGATCGGTACATCTTCTTCCGGTGGAGGAGAGACAAGACCATCAACGGACTGCCGTCTCGAGGATGTACGAACACTGCCGGAACTGCTAGGTCGTCTCGTCGTACTTAGTCTCATCGCAGAGGGAGGAGGACCGCCAAACATGAAATTGGAGAAGCTGGTGCCACGAGGAGCCTTTGGTCTTTCTTTGGTGGCAGGCTTGACTTCTTTGTCAGAACTGGATGATTTGGATGACTTCTCTGCATCTCGGAGCTCACGCTCCTTCTCCCTCGCAGTTTTGACAGACTTGGACCGAACCATGGCAGGTGATGGCTTTTCTTTTCTTTCTGAAGCTGAAGCATGCCCGTCTTCCTTGACCTTGTCCTTGGTAGACTTCTTTGGTGGAGGCGCGGCTACCCCCCAGAAGCCCCAGGATGAAGTGGCAGAACGTTCAACCTTTGGACGTTCCTTCTTCACAGGCTTCTTGTCTTCTGGCGGAGGGGTAGGGAGTTTGCTGCTAGGGTCGACGATATCGTCCAACAGATCCAAGTCCTTTGCGGCTGAAGTCTTAGCAGTCGAAGTTTTGGACTTTGTGGTCTTCTTGTCAACGACTTTTGACTTGGTCTTTGTCTTTTCAGGCGACGGTGGGACAGATGTTTGCAACAGGTCGTCGTCGAGCAGGTCGTCACCAAAGCCTCCAGGGAAGCTACCCGGCACAGAATCCTTTGACTTCTTCTCCTGGGAGATGTATGTCGCGTCGCTCTTCTTCAATCCTTTGGAGTCTTTGGTCTTTGAAAGTGATGATGCTTTCTCGGCTTGCCTCCTTTCCTCTTTCGGCGATAGCGCGTCCTGTAGAGGCGTCGACTTAGTCAGCGGCGCCTCTATCTTCGACTTCTTCCCAATGGTTTCTTTTCCATGTTCCAAAGCTTTGATACGATCTGCAACCGATGATGTTGTCTTTGTCTTTGCTGTGGTCATTGCCTTTGCCGTTGTTGTCTTTGCAGAAGAACTCTTCTTGGGATCAACGCCAAAGTCCAAGTCGTCTTCCAGGTCATTTAGTGCCTCGTCCTCATTGGTCAGCCCCTGTTTGGTAATTTCCTTTTTGGAGTCTCCATCCTTCTTGCCAGCTGTCTTTTTGGACGTCGACGCGTTACCCCAGAATCCAAAGTAATCCTCCGACTTCTCTTCCTTTGCAGTCGTGGCTTTTTTGAGCTTGGACGATTTAGAAGCTGGGGTGACATCGTCTAGTCCATCGAGAAGATCGGCATCTTTGGTCTTAGTGGTTGTTTTGCTGAGCTTGCCGCTCTTCTTCAGTCGCTTGGCTTCTTCTTCTTCCTCTGCCAGCCTTGCAGCTTCAGCTTCTTCAGCCTCGCGTAATGCTTTTTCTTCCCTTTCTTTCTCAGCTTGTTCCTCTGCTTCCCTTTTAGCCTTGGCCTCTCTCTCTTTCTTGGTCAATTTGGCGCCTGTTGCAGTGGTGACAGCAGCAGCTGCAGTTCCAAATCCCCACATGTTCTTGCTATCTTTTGTTGTGCTTGTTTCTTTTTTGGAGGATGACTTGCTTTTGGTCAGAGTCGCCCAAGTGCCACCGCCGTAATCGTCCTCATCGAGCATATCCGTCTGATCAGGTTCAGGTGTCAGACCTTGTGCAGGAGGAGTTGGCACTGGCGGAGGAGGCTCGTCCACCATCTTGGATTTCTTGGTGTTCTTTTTGGCACCCCAAATATCCCATGCATCGGCCTTGGTGTCGGGTTTGCTGGTCTCGACCACTTCGGGGACAGTTTTCTTCAGGGTGCCTTTCTTGTCCTTTGTCGTAGTTCCCCAAGTACCCCAAATGTCATCGTTTTCTTTGGATTTGTCTGAGGCTTTCTCTGGGACTGGCTCAGGCTCAAGAGCAGCGGCCGCTTTCTTCTTGGCAATCTCCTTTTCTCGCTTCTTCCTCTCCTTTGGCGTCAAGTAAGCAAGTTCATCCAAATCGAGGTCTGGCTCTGGTTCTGGTTCTGGGGGAGGTGCAGGCGGCTCTTCGTCGAGATCTAGTAGACCTTTCTTTTTGGTGTCCTTTTTCTTGTCCTTGGACGAACCAAAACTGAATCCCCACCCTCCAGCGTCAGCTTCTGCATCCTCGATCACTGCGTCCTTCTTCTTGGTGTCTTTTTTACCGGTGGTTGAAAATGCTGCCCATGGGTCTATATCCTTGGAGTTGGAATCTTCGGGCTCTTCTGAGATGTCTAGGAAACCTTTCTTCTTGGTGGTAGTTTTCTTGTCCTTTGTGGAAGTGCCCCAAGAACCCCAAGTATCCTCCTTCTCGGGTTTGGACTCTAGAGCAGTAGCGCTGGTGCCGTCTTCAGGATCAAGAAGGCCCGTGCTTGTGGTCTTCGACTTTTTCTTGGACTTGGTAGATACTCCCCAACTTCCCCATGCATCATCAGCTTCTTCCTCAACCTCTGCTTCAACAGGAGCGGGATCTTCAGTTGGAATAGGAATTCCGTTGAGCTTGTATTCCTTCTCTTTCTTTTTGCGGTCTTTTGCGGATAGGGCTATCCATTCAGTATAACTCATGCCCTCTTTCTTCTCTTTTTCTGGTTCTGGTTCTGGCTCAGGTTCCGGGTCAGGTATCGGCTCTGTTGGTATTGGAATGCCCTTTAACAGATATTCCTTCTCCTTCTTCTTCCTCTCCTTGGTGGATAGGGCTATCCATTCTGAGTAACTCATGCCCTCTTCCTTCGGCGGCTCGGGTTCAGGCTCTGGTTCGGGTTCAGTTGGAATAGGGATGCCCTTTAGTGCATATTCCTTTTCCTTCTTCTTCCTTTCTCGAGGAGTTAGAGCGAGCCAGTCGTCATAGCTCATTCCCTCCTCCTTAGGTGGTTCGGGTTCTGGTTCTGGCTCGGGCTCAAATACGGGCGGGGTAGGAATAGGAATACCCTTGCTGAGGTATTCCTTCTCCTTCTTCTTCTTTTCCTTGCTACTCAAGAGCATCCACTCATCATAGCTCATTCCCTCCTCCTTGGGTGGTTCGGGTTCGGGTTCGGGTTCGGGCTCGGTAGGAATAGGGATGCCCTTTAGTGTATATTCCTTCTCCTTCTTCTTCCTTTCTTTGCTGCTCAAGAGCATCCACTCATCATAGCTCATTCCCTCCTCCTTGGGTAGTTCAGGTTCAGGCTCGGGCTCGAGCTCAAATGCGGGCGGGGTAGGAATAGGAATACCCTTGCTGATGTATTCCTTCTCCTTTTTCTTCCTTTCCTTGCTACTCAAGAGTGTCCACTCATCATAGCCCATCCCTTGCTCTTTTGGTTCCTCGAAGTCAGGTATGGGGTCCTCCTCAAGCTGGGGCTCTGTTGGAATGGGAATTCCAGCGGCATTGTACTCCTTCTCCTTCTTCTTCCTTTCCTTGTTAGTCAAAAGCATCCAGTCATCATAGCTCATCGCTTGCTCTTTTGGCTCCTCGATCTCAGGCATGGGGTCATCCTCAGGCTGGGGCTCTGTTGGAATAGGGATTCCAGCAGCATTATACTCTTTCTCCTTTTTCTTCCTTTCCTTGTTAGTCAAAAGCATCCAGTCATCATAGCTCATCGCTTGCTCTTTTGGCTCCTCGGTCTCCGGAATGGGGTCAATCTCTGGCTCTGGTTCAGTCGGGATAGGGATCCCTTTCTTCTGATACTCCTTCTCTTTCTTCTTTCGTTCCTTCGAGCTGAGAGCGATCCATTCGGAGTAAGGCATGCCCTGCTCCTGCGGCGGATCTTCAGGCAATGTGTCGAGGTGAGGGTCTTCCTCTGGACTTGGGTCTGGTTCTGGTTCTGGTTCTGGTTCGGTGGGAATGGGGATACCCTTCTTGAGGTATTCCTTTTCCTTCTTTTTCCTCTCCTTGGGGGTCAACGACATCCAATCCACGTAGCTCATGCCTTCTGGTTCTTTCGGAGCCTCCATGGCCTTGTCGAAGTCGTCGAATTCTGGGTCGACATTAGGAATAGAAGGTTCAGGGCTGGTCACTTTGCCCTTCTTACCCTTCTTGTCCTGTTTACCAAAAGATGCCCACACATCATCGATGGCACTAGGTGGGTCAGGAGCTGGTTCGGGAACAGTCTCTTCGATGATTGGTGCTTTCTTGCCCTTTTTACTTTTGGCGGTGGTAAAGGCTCCCCAAGTGTCATCAGCTAACGTGTCCGTGGTGATGTCGGCTTCTTTTGATCCTGGGTCAACAGATGTTGAGAAGTCTTCTGTCTTTTTGCCCTTCTTGGTCTTCTTTGATCCCCAAGCTGCAGACATCCAGTCGTCTCCATCATCGGCTTTGTCGACTGCAGCGGCAGGAGCAGGAGCCTCAGGGACGGCAAGAAGATCATCAACCTCACTGATGAGGCCCTTTTTGCCCTTTTTCTTGCTGCCGCCGAATCCCCAGTCAAACGAGGTATCGGCCTCGGCAACCTCTGCGACGGGTTCCTCGATGGGGTCAGCCTTTTTCCCCTTCTTCTTTGCTGTTGAGGTTCCCCAACCGCCCCAGGTATCCTCCTCCTTTGCCTTGGTATCCTTCTTAGAGGAGAAACCCCAAGCATCGTCAGTGGACTTTGTTCCGCCCAGGTCGCCGTCAAAGTTAAGAGTGGGCTCCTCAGTGTTGAAGTTGCCAAAATCAAAGTTTGATCCATAGGTCGACGTTTTCTTCTTGGATTTATTACCCACGGACCAAGGATTGTTGTCACCAAAATCAGCTGTCGAATCTTTCTTGTCATCCTTTTTCGAGGTCTTGTCTTGTGGTTTGTCGGTGGCCCCATTACTAAGAGAGTCAAAATCCCAAGTTTTCCCCCATGCACCAAATCCGGTTCCACTGTCCTTCTTGTCATTGCCAAAAGAGAACTCCAGCTTGGGCGCTGAATCGTCGAGGCTGATGTCTTGAAAAGCTGATGTTGCCGGTGGACTGGTGGTATCCTCGACGCCCTGGGATCGTCAGACATTGAGGGTGATATGGTGATAGGAATTTCATTGTCTCACCTTCTTCCCCTTTTTGCCCTTCTTATCCTTTTTGGTGGTGAAGCCCGCCCAATCGTCATCGGCAGCGGCTTCGTTGGCTTCATCGGCCCAACTTAGAGGGTCTGCACCTTTATTAGCATTTGCTGACTCGGCATCTTTCCTCCTTTGCTCCTCCTCTTCCTCTTCCTTCTTCTTCTGCTTCTTCTTGTTCTTCTTACTCCCACCAAAATCCCAATCGTCATCGCCACCGCCTCCGTTGTTGTCGTCTCCTCCATTACCCCCTGCTCCAGAATTATCTCCGCCTCCATTACCACCTGCATCGTCACCCCCACCATCGCCGGCGGTATTCCCCTCGCCCTCGTTATCGGATTCGAACCATTTGGCCTGTTGGGCGGCCTTGGCAGCCTTTTTAGCAGCCTTCTTGCCCCTTGTTTGAACTCCGGTGGTGTCACCAAAGTCAATCTTGTAATCCATGTTGGTCTCAGAATGGGGTCGACGGCTCGAAACACGTGGAAGGGTTGTGTCGAGCTCTATCGAGGCAAGACTGGCCAGATTATGGGCCGTTGCAAGAGGATCGTCCAAAGGGTTGGGCGTAGGGGAATCGTCCGAATGGTCTGAGGCTGGAAATGTGCCATATGGCAATGGACATGTGGCCAATTGCTCCAGCAAAGCTGCGACCAGCGCAGTTGCTCTCAAATATAGTTCATAGGTAGGCGGATCGCGCTGTGATAGGTGTTAGGGACGAGAAGTCGGGCACGGGTTGCAAGGACAAGGGATAAAAATGAGATTCGAAGGAAAAAGGCGAGAAATGAGGGTAGGTTCAAGGCCCCAACTAGACAAGCCCGAGTTAGGATGAAGAGATGTTGCGCATACCCGTAAGTCTGGCGTGTTCTTCTTGCATATACAGAAGGTAGCGGTGTGCAGACAGCATGGCCAATCGGCTCCCGTGCTAGAAGCCGAAACCATGGGCATGCGACAAGACCGCGAAAGTTCCCCTTCACCCATTCCAATCCAGGAGCATTGCGGGATCTTTAGTCGACGACAGTCGCGTTCTGTGGGGTGGGCAAGGGGATATGAGGCTACCGCTGCAGCCATGGTGAGGACGTGCGAAAGATTGGCGCGATGGAAGGTAGGGAAGCATTTGATGCGACGGTGATTATGCGAAAAAGCGAACGGCGACGAGGTGCAAAGCAGTAGTAGACAGCAAGGCGACGACGAGGAGAAAGGTGTTTGCTGATGTGATGAGTTTTACCAGACAAGCTGAAGCGACAGTGACTTGAAGATTGAAGCAGCGTCAGGAGGTCACGCCTGTGAAACCGCGGCCTTGGATTGGCTGGAAAGGTGCGACCTGCGAAGGTGGCGGGCAACCGTCAGGGGCTTGCAGGGATCAAATCCTGCCCAGCGTGTGTATCGATGATCCCAACCCAGCCTATCGTCTATCGCTGTCTATCGATACACAACGATTGTGAAGAAAAACGGAGGGAAATTGGTGCAGGGTGGAGGGGTGAAATTTCTATTGTGTTTGTATAGCTACAAAAAGGTGTTGCTACCTAAACATGAGGCTACCTCCAAAACCAACCCGAGGAAAATTCAACCGTGCAGTGCAGTGCATCTTGATCCATTCGAGACATCATCACACGTCTCTCGGGACTGATTTGCAGGTAATATGGACGAATGAGAGGACAAAAGGTGCAGTGGAGGTGCTGGGTCGAGATGCAGGACGCTTGGGCGAGTTCGCAGGACAGCCAACGGATTGCTCACCGCTACAACAACAAACGAATAAGGGAAGAATGACCTGAGCGTTGACACACCCGACGCGTCGTTTAGGCTTCATAGGCACGATAGGCTTCAAGGCGAACGGCTGCGTGGGCGACATAGGCACACCAACAACACCCACGTACCCACGACAACGGCCAATGTGGTTCCTTTGATCAGCGTCCTGAAACTTGATAGGCTCACTCGCTCTACGCGGTGCGAGAATTCTGTCGCGTCAACAGAACCAAACCCTCCGGCTCGTTCCGCACGGACTCACTTGCAGATGAATATCAGAGTTGAAGTGAGAGCAGAGTCTGGCTTTGCATACCATTGAGGTGCATTTCATTTGTAAAGATTTATGAGCTCATAGTGATTGGGCTGGAGTGCATGCAAAAGCGCTGCACCTCAACGCCTATCTAACAGAGACTACTTGGTGCTTACCTAGGTAGGTAGTCTTCCTCGAAAACTCGGGGGTCTGCGGGCGCTCCAGGCGCCTTTTAGTTGATTATTCAAGTGCGCTGAAGCCTAATATCCTGCAACTGGAGCCAGGCGCAGGACCAGTCCTGGTGCACGACCAGTGAAAAAGTCTCGTTTTCTCATTTCCCCCAGATTTTCGTCCCAGTTACAAAAATGTCCGATGTAGTCTGTTTAATCTTCATCGGAGCTATAGCCCTGTAAACCGAGCTGGTTGCTTGTCGTCAGAGGAGTACTTTGTTTTGTGGTCGTTGTTGCGGCAGAAGCAGACACTGGGCTTTTCACGCTCTTTTCTACCCGGCTCGAGGCAACCTTTGTCTCTTTCGAAGATGTTTCTGGAGGAGGACTCGCTAAAGTCGGCGCCGCAGGGTGGTCCTCCAGAATAGATGATAGTTTTCTAGATTTGCTGTCGGCAGCCCTCTCTGGTGGACCATCGTGGTCACGCCGACGCTTTTTCTTCTTCACCATCCAACTTGATGCCACCGGAGAGCCAAGAGTCGGATTATTTCCAGGGGTGGTTTCGAGGAGAGAATGTTCGGCGGCAGCACGCTGTTTTCGAAACTCTTCGAGCTGCTCAGCAGTCTCTTGCTCCACCGCATGCTGTTTAGCCTTGACCGATTCGTTGACGGATTCTAGAAACTCGATCTCGTCATCGTCGAGGGCTCGAAATTGGTTTTTCAGACGGGCTTGTTCTTCGAATGCTTCTTGTTTCGAGGCTGTGGAAGGTAAGGTTCATCGCGCGTCAGAGCAAGTTCACGTAGCCAAAGTCTCATCACCGTATAGCACCTACCTTTGTTCTGTTGTAGAACCTCGTACAGACTCTTGCCGCCTTCTTGCTCACCCGGCTTGACTACGGGCTTTGACTGCCGTTGAGCCTCCACTTCTTTTTGTGCCTGAATCCAGGCATCATCTCGTGTGATGGAGTCAGCTTCGGTGCCGGCTGAAACAAATCGAGACATGAGTGCTTTTATACAATCGGGAACAAGCCCATGACTGGAGTTGTCTGGGTAAATTCTTTTGAAGGTGCTCCAGTCTGAGTCGGTAGTGGCTTGGTTCTCCAAATTCTTGTCTGTGAGAGGGGCACAGGCTGACAAGGGTCACTACGGGCAAAGGTCGCTTTGGACTGTAAGAACTGCCTGGTGGGGGTTAGCGACACACGTGCCGGCCGGCTATGATCTTAGGCTGTTCTAAATGAATAGAAGTGAAATTAGTGGACCGAGGAACCACCTAACCAGATACTTAAGCCGTTTAAGCCGTTCGTGGTGCTAAAGTGGTCCCTAATAAATTTACCGTGCTACTCTGTATGGGCCGAGGGGGCCTGTTCCCTGGGCTTGTTGCCACTAAACACGGACTTTTGGGCCCCAGAGTCCTTTCTTCCAGGCTCCAACATTGTGACTGACTACCTACGGAGTAGGTACTTAACACACATAAGCCATGTCGGCTCTTAGCGCCAGTACCACCCAATTCAGTATTTCAGCCGCCTATAGTTTCATTTCGCCTCCGCAATCAGCTTCTGCGGCGGCCCGGACTTTGTTCCCTCTCGTCAATCCCCTCCATCACTCTCATCAATCCTTTCATCACCTCACACGTCATCTCCCGGTGGTGGCGGTTCTTCAATTGCCGACCAGATTCCCCTAACCACATACAATGCCACAATGCTTATCGTCCAGCCCTCAACCCGGCACTAATATGCAGTCCAACAAGACGCATGACGGTTTGATTCGAGTTAACATCCGCGCCTAGAACAGACAGACACGGCGCGTGGTCTACGAGACTGTGTTTCCAAAAGCCCCAAATCGAGGGATTTCCCCGTATCAGAGTAGGGAAGGACAAGCGTATCCCTTTCAGGCTAAATGCAACAACCCAGATTTACCAGAAGCTAGTATGGCTCAGCCCCAGTTCTTCGCTCATGGACAAATCAATGCTGCTGTTCCAGATCCATTCCATGAACGATCAAAGACCCTGCCCCTCGTCCATCAACCGGTCTGATGTTGTGTTGGAGAAGACTGCCCCACCATGGTGTACAGGTTCCTGAAAGTCTCATCGATGCCACCGGAAAATAACTGGAAAATACCTTCAAAAGCATTTATCTAACGGCGGGCCCGCCGCTTCGCTGATTATTCTGCATTCCTCTCTCGATTCTCCTGCATGTCCTACTGTCGTCTGTTGACCAGAACATCGAGACCTTGTATATCGTCCTCATTCCTGTCCTCTCGAATCCAAAGACCCTCAATCCTCCTCCGCACCATGACGACCGCTCAAGAGGGCAAAGGCACAAAGTATGGCAATTCCCAAAATCTAGTCAGCCTCAGCTGCTAACTCGAGTTGAAGGACCTTTTTCACCTTAAACACTGGCGATAAAATTCCTGGTGTTGGTTTGGGAACATGGCAATCTAAACCGGATGAAGTTCGTGTCGCTGTGCGAGACGCTCTTCTGGCTGGATACCGTCACATTGACACGTGAGTTGGGACTGCTGTTCTCCGCATTTTCTCGCTTCTGACTAGTCTGGAACAGCGCTCTAGCCTATGGCAACGAGGCCGAGGTTGGTCAAGGCATCATTGATTCTGGAGTGCCTCGAAGTGAAATTTGGATCACCACTAAACTCGACAACCCATGGCACAAGCGCGTCGAGGAGGGCATTGCCTCCTCATTGAAGGATCTCCAAACAGATTATGTTGATTTGTACCTCATGCACTGGCCTAGCTCCTCCGTGCCGGAGGACTTGATGAAACATTATGACGACTGGACTTTCATTGACACATGGTTCGTCTTTTTGGTTCCTCGTCACCAGAGTGATGGCTAAAATGACTAACCTCGATGACAGGCGCGAGATGCAGAAGCTCGTCGGCACCGGAAAGGTTCGAAACATTGGTGTTTCCAACTTTGTCATTTCCAACCTCGAGAAGCTCCTCAAAGCCGAATCGACAACGATCGTTCCAGCAGTCAACCAGATCGAACTCCACCCCAACATGCCCTCTCCAAAGACAATCGCGTTCTGCAAAGAGAAGGGTATCCACGTCACGGCATACTCGTGCTTGGGCTCCACCGACTCACCACTCGCGGGTGACAAGACTTTGGGCAAGATCGCAGAGGCACATGGCAAGACACCTCAACAAGTTCTCCTGCAATGGGGCTTGCAGCGAGGCACCTCGGTCATCCCCAAGAGCGTGACCAAATCCAGGATTGAGGCCAATTTCCAATTGGACGGATGGGAGTTGACTCCAGAAGAGGTGGAGACACTCAGCAGCATTAAAGATCGATTCAAGGTCTGCGGAGATTCGTGGCTCCCAGTGAGAGTCTTCTTTAACGAGGAAGGTGATGGCGGTGATGTTCCCAGCCATTAAGCATCTGGAAAGAGGAAGGATTCTACTGGTATCATGCGGCTCTTGCAACCCTCTCCAGAATTTCAATCGAAAGACTGATGTTGTACGTTGATGATGGATGCCATCTGGGCGTAAGCCTCGTTGCGCGTCTCGCCTCGCAATCTGTGGATAGGAGGGAAGGGACTCGAGCGTGAACTGAAGGGTTGCTCACGTGGGGGCCATCAAGGACGCGTGGAACTCCCCCAACTGTCGATACCACCGACCATGTTAAACAAGTTATGTAGCTTACTTGCTGAACATAGACCTACCAGACAAAGCGATCTCCAGAGGTGCTACGATCCTTGACGATTGTGCTCTGTTACCACCATTCCATTGCAGGTGTATCATATAGCCTACTTGTACCGAGTTGTTGGGGGGGATTTGACAAAAGACGCAGACATCCAGACATTGTTATTATTATTTTATTAATTACCACGTTTTCAGCTCACGTGTTCTGTATTTTTGTGTCAGTGGGCCAGCCGCTCAGCCCAATATCCTGCAAGTCATCAAAAGCCATTATTATTGAAGGGAATACGAATTATTGAAGGGAATACGACGGCTAATGGCTTAAGATGTTATGTCAGCCATTACAGATGAAGTTAGAGGCCCGAGGTCTGTCTCTTGTTTTTCGTCGCTGCCTGGCGGCTTCTGATGCCCAAATGGTGTTAGACTGGAGGGCCGAGGGCCCCCCAGACGCCCAGTGGCCCAATGTCGCTTTATGCCCCCCTCGGCTCCGACTCCAGGCCTCCCATGAATTAAAGTCTCCCATATCTACTCGTATCCAGATGTCTTTGGACATGCCCTGAAGCCGTAGAGAGTCATTATTCGCCCAGTAGAGCACTCACGGCAATCCATCACCACCGTCATCATCACCTGTTGCTTCTCATCCTTGACGGCCTTGAAAATACAGGGTGCCTGTTCACAGATCTACCGGTATACCGCATAAGCACCACCAGGCAATTACCTCCGTATCTGACTCAAGTAGGATCCAAGCAACGCACCCACATCTACCCGTTTCCCAGGCTCCAGGCCCCAGATCGCCACGTACCTCCCCATTGCTTCTCTGCCATAACGACTAATTCTTTGTCCCCTCTTCCCCAAATTCAGGCCTGACAAACCACTGCACCGACCAGACTCACCGTCGCCCACAGCCCTATTCTCTCACACAAACCTCTTCTGACCACTCTGTTGGGTGTCCCTTACCTTGCGCATGGCGCCCTGAGCGACTCTTCATCAGTCAATCAGCCAGGTATTTCAATCCTTAGGATTACGTGAGTCGACCAGTCCTCGAACCTTCAAGCATCCTCTCACAACCTGCGCCAGCCCTACCAGAAACAGCTGTGGTGACACCCTAGCAACCTCTCGACCATCACTGTGTGTCGAACATGACAGACGACGTTGACACCTTGGAGGATGGAGAGTCTCATCCACAAGAATCCCGATCCAATGAGTCTGTTCCTCGCCCCAAGAGAATAGCATGCATTCTTTGTCGGAAGAGGAAGCTGCGATGTGATGGCAACAAGCCCAGCTGTGGAACGTGTTCAAGATTGAGTCACCATTGCGAATATTCTGAGGAACGGAAAAAGAGTGGCCCAAAGAGGGGATACGTCAAGTTACTCGAAGCCCGCCTCAGACAAGTCGAGAATTTATTGGAAACGAGAGATGGGGTTAGTGACACTGCCGCACCAGCAACAACCGCCTCCTCTTCCACAAGTGTTCCGGCGCCTCATGACTCTACCATGACAGATTCGTCCATGCCTGTCAACATCACAGCTGCAGATTTTGATCCGACATATCTTGACGCCGTCCCCGACTTTTCAGCGAATGATTTCTCCATCAACACGGGCGATGATTTCTCGTGGGAAATGATAGGCCTTGGCCTTGAGGAAGCCCTTCCTTCACAAGATGTGATTGACGAACTGTACCGGCCCCTCCCTTCCCCCCAACATTTCCTTTATTGACCATGACAGGAACGAGATTTACTTCCTCAAGATTCACCCCTCGATGCCCATGATCCACAAAGCCAGATTCCTCTCGTCCATGAATCTTGCCCCAAATTTGCGACCACCAGCATGCTTGAGATACGCCATGTGGGCACATGCTTGTTCCGTGTCCCCCAAGTACACTACATCTGCCGAGCATTTTTACCAGAGAGCACGAAAATACGCCGAAGCAGATGAAATGCGAGGCCGCGGCGAATCCATGGTCTCTCTTTCTCATGCGCAGGCCTGGTCCTTGATTGGTTGTTACGAGTTCAAACTCATGTACTTTCCCCGCGCATGGATGAGCATTGGCCGAGCGACAAGACTTACTCAAATGATGGGCTTACATCGACAAGATCGTGTGGGCCTGGATGTTAAACAAACTCTCCCACCTCCAAGAGATTGGACCGACCGAGAAGAAAGACGCCGGACTTTCTGGATGGCTTACTGTCAGGATCGTTATGCCAGTGTAGGCACGGGATGGCCTATGGGTTTCGACGAACGAGACGTAGGCGGACCATATTACCTTAATGGCCAAAGATGAGGCTGACACTTAAGACAGATCCTTACAAATCTGCCCTCCAGTGACGAGGCTTTCAACAAGTCGCAGGCTGAACCAACCCTTCAACTCTCTGACCTCATGAACGGTGATGGCGCCGCCACCTTGTCCTCCTTCGGCGGCATCATCTTGATGTCGACCTTGTATGGCCGCAACCTCCTTCACCTACATCGCCCATCAGAAAACGACAACGATCACGACCTCAATGGACCTTTCTGGAAACGACATCGCGCTTTGGACAATATACTACTTAATACCGCATTATCTCTGCCATCTAATCTTCGATTGCCAGCTGGAATACAAGACCCCAACACCGTCTTCCTCAATATGAACTTGCAAACAGCAACCATCTGTCTCCACCAGGCCGCCATCTTCAAAGCCGATAAAAATCACCTCCCAGCACAGATTAGCGCGGAATCCAAGCGGAGGTGTATTGTTGCTGCGGATCAGGTCACCAATATCATGAAAATGATCAGTCATCTCGACATGTCTCTGGTGAGTTAACGTCCACTCTTTTGTTGAGCGTCAGTACTGAGCGATCCCAGATGAATCCTTTCATCGCCTTCTGCCTCTACGTCGCCGCACGTGTCTTTGTGCAATATTTAAAAGCACGAAGAGACGACACCGCCGTTTTATCCTCGCTCCACTTCCTCCTTGCCACCATGCAAGTCTTGAAAACAAAAAATCCGCTAACCGAGTCTTTCCTTGTGCAACTCGACGTTGATCTGGAAGGCACCGGACTTGATATACCCTCGAGTAAATCACGCTGGAAGTTTGGTCAACGTCCACCTGTAACTTTGATCACCACCCTTCATCCGCCCCACAATTCTAACAGACAACAGGGAGAGAGTCCTGCCAATACCGATTCACTCAAATGCAGCCCACTCTTCGAGATTCGTCAAAGTCAGGCTCCACATTTGAATGCCGGAGCCGAACCAGAAAGGGATCCCCTGACGGTGCCAAGTGGGAGCAGTGTGAATCCAGATCCGGGACTCAATGACTATGCTGGCATTTTCAACAACGACGTGACCCAGGGCAATCTTGCGTCTGGACAGACGAACCCGTTGAATGATCTCTCTTTCGACAACAGCTATGGATTTCCACAGGTTCAAAGCGCGAGTGTGGGACAACATGCCTCTCCAGGAAGTACTTCGCATCATGGTAGCACCAATGGTACTTCATCCAGGTCACATAGCAATCATCCCACCCCGAGTACAAGTTCCAATCCAACATCGTCGTATGCTTCGAACCCATCGCCACAAAATCCAGTCAACATGTCGTCCAACTACAACGATGGAACACAGTTTAATCCAGCCATGCAATTTCAAACAAGACATATTTCGCAGGAGTTTGTGTTTCGAGGACAAAGTCAATGGCCGACAGGGAACGAGAACAACATGAACTTTCCCGAAATGAAGACGACGATGAACGATGGTATTACCGGGTTGACACCCGGCCACACAGGAATGACTCCAATGCCGGATGGGATGTGGCCTACAGACCCTATGAGTGAAAACGGAGATTGGATGTTTACTTGGCCCGGTCAAACCCCGCGACCTTAGTCGCAGAAAAGGAGGGCCTTTTATGATGAGATGACATGGATATATTGGAGGCTGACTGAGGTCGATATGGAAAAAGAGAGACCCACGGATGGGGCCGATTCCAAAAATGAAAACGGCAGAAACGCAAAGATTATTGATACCCTTGGAATAGGTGGATTTGGAGTTGTGGAAAATAGCTGATGGATGTTTGAACTTCCGAGCAGATCATGCGCTACTTGAAAATCTTGGGTATATATCTCATCTCTACTATTGGGAATCTGTTGAGACCAGATACTAGCCTCCAATATGAATTGGATTGTAGACTATTGAGGCCTAAGGCAACTGAGGAATCATTCAACGATGGCTGAAGACAATGTCGGACACGTGACTGTGCACATATACGTTTTATTATCTAATACTCCGCTGGATCAGCCCAGAATGGCGTTTACGGGGAACCATTAAGGCATCCCCGCCGTCCTCGAGCGCAGGGCCAGAATCACAGACTCGAGTATTCATTCAACCACGCACATGCTCTTATATGCATACCTTGGTATGCATTGCCTACCATGATCTCGTCAACTATACGGAGGTGAACGACATCGAACCACAAGGCTGACAAGCCCCCTCCCCTCTACGGCGTCACCGCCACCCCACCATGGCTCCGATCAACCAGCGCAAGCACCTTGGTCGAGACATATTCTCCAAACAATTCCCATTGCTCAAGACGCAGCAATACATCGATCCGGCCGCTCGAACCCCCGTGCCGACCATGTACGTTCGTTCCCCCTGACGAAACCTGTCAACGTCACACCATGTCGTCGGATTTCGACTGATTCCCTGCTCTTCCCCCCCACAGTCATCGGACCATTTCATGGAATGCCTCTGGCGGATTGATCGCGACAGGCGCAAATGACAAGACGGTGCGAGTATGGAACCCAGAACGGACAACCCCTCGTAGTCAGACCGAGCTGCGAGGCCATGGTCATGCCGTGGAAAAGGTCCTGTTCAACCCTGTTAGGGAATTCGAGCTGGCTAGTTGTTCGGCTGATGGGACGGTTCGGTTCTGGGATACCCGGACGAAAAATCTCGTTACGAAACTCGAGGTTGGAGGTGAACCTTTTACCATGACGTGGAGTACTGATGGTAGTGTATTGATGGTGGGGACGAAGGTCAGTAATGGAAAAGAACATGTCCTATTTTCCAGGCAGAGAAAGTCCTAGGCTAAACACCGAGATATAGGGCGATGTTCTGATTCCCATTTCCACTTCGATCCCATCCTCCCCTTCGGTCCTCTCGCGCCATAAACAACCTCAACAGACCAACCAAACCGCCTTCTCCAATGCATACCCTCCCATCGATTTACTCATCACCCAAGGCGATGGATCAGTCAAGATCCTCGACTATCCTACATTGACTCCCCTGCACAATCTCTCTGCGCATACTTCGTCATGCACCGCTGTCGCATATTGTCCGAATGGCAAATATGTCGCAGTAGGGGGATCTGACGCTATGATCAGTCTTTGGGATACAACCGACTGGGTATGTCGACGGACCGTGTCGAATCCCACTTCTGGCGCCATTAAAGGCTTGTCGTGGTCTTGGGATGGTCGGTATTTGGTTGGTGCTAGTGATGATACTGGCACCGGGACGAGTGATTCATCGGGTGGAGGTCTTGAGATTTATCACGCTGAAACAGGCGATGTGGTGTATACTGTACCGACGGGAACGAGTGGTATTCCGGCTGTCGCGTGGCATCCTAGCCGGTATTGGTTGGCATATACACAGGTTGAAGAGTCGAGGCAAGGGAAGAGTAGTTTGAAAATTATCGGTGCGGCTGGTGGACCGTCAATATGAAGACTGAAGACTGAAGACCAGGATTTGGCTTTGTATATCAGTGGTGCCCCAACGCAACCGGCGAAACAGCATGTCTACGATTCTGGGATTGATATTGCCGTTGAAACGTCGAAGAGGAGGATGATACATTTCTACGAAAGCATTTGGCATATCTGACCGAGCAAGCAGTCGCTCTGCGGAAATGGGAGCCATATTGAGCACGAACCGAGGAAAATGATCGTACAAACAACGACGATAATGTAGAGCAACCATATTGAGGGCTTGTCAGAGATTCATGGTCTGGGAAATACAGTGGGAATATTAAACCATGTACTATTAGGTATTCGTACGAAACATGAATATCTATATCATAGCCACAGAGTATCTGCTCTCTTGATTGTCATATTAAAAGAGAAACGGTGTTGAGGTGGATGGTGCATTGTAGTTCACGGCCATGTTTCTGCGCGAGGTGTGGACATGATAGGTAAAAATATTCGACTTCAAAAAAATACTACTTAGGTACTGTACCTGTTCCAAACCATCACATCACATTGCTACCTCGTAAGTCCAAATTGAATATTTCCATGGCTCAAAAGTCATTATCCCCTTCACCATGACCACAACAAATCCGACACAAGGTGATTAGCGATTCACATAATCTCAACATGGCCATAAGCGTGACCTTCTAGCATTCAGCCTCGTCAAGAGACATCAACCTCAGGTCCCTCACCTCAAATCACCTCAACATAACCTCAAAAACCTCAAACCATGCCCTCCCAAAAAACCTTCATCACCAGCTCTCACCTCCCACACTCAATCCCCGTCTCTCCATGTCAAACACACACCAATTCCAGAGTTCCTCCATGGCGTATCATCAACGACATCTCTTTCAATCAATCTGTCACGATTTCATTTCCTAACCCACTCTATGAGATTATCTGGCCGGAGATTCAGGATTTGTTGCCTGATCCCAAGTATGCAAAGGTGGTCTTGAAGTTGGAGGATTTACTGGTGGGGGACGGGTTTGATATTTGGATTAAGAGAGGTATGTCACCAACTTGGACCTAGGTCGAGGATGTTATGGTCAGAGGTGTTCGGATTTCTGGACTGGATTGAAATGAAGCGAGAGTTGCTGACCAAGTCGTGCGATTAGGAAACGTTCTCATGTTATCTGAGGGTAAAGCCGGTGTGGATAGCCTGTTCTCACTATATGATGGTATACCTATTTCCCTTTCATGTCCACTTCCCTCCCATCCTGGAGTCTGATGGACTGACTTGGATCCACTTCAACCAGGAATTCTTCGCCTCGAACTCTCAAAGGACGACTACGAACGCGCCGGCCTACAAGGGAAACCAGTCATGTCAGGTGCAAGGAAGCACATCAAAGCGAGATTCGGTACGTTTGTCTTATGGCTTTTCCTCAACCCACTTCCGCGCTTTTGGTCGGTGAGACTAACTTGTATACTCCCTCCCTTCATCTAGCTGTCGAACTCAACCTCCGCTTACCTTCCATGCTACACGGGAAAAAGGGGTTCGATCGCATTTTCTGGGCAGCTAAGAATGTCCTGAACCAAAGTCTGACATGGCTGGTTGTTGATTTGGCTGCTGGGTCAGATGGTATGTCCGACAGTATGCTGCCTATCTTGACGAGCCTACTTCTCCTCCTCCTCCTCCTTACACCCCAACTAACCAGCTCCCCCTTCTCATCAGACGACATTCATGCCTCTCTGAACAAGCACCACCCGACCATCAGACCCATCACGCCAACATCATCTCTCCTCCCCGACGTCTTGGTCCCATCATCCATCACTCAACCCCTCGACCTATCACCACCTCCAACATCCGCCAAATCAACCCTCCCTTCCGAAGAGACACAGGAGTCTCTATATGATCTCTTCGAGTACATCGACATGTTATCACTCCGCTCGCCTCGAATCCTGAAGGACCATCGTGTCGACCCCTTTATAAGTCGATATGTCGTGCCGGACGAAATCGAACATGCTCACCCTGACCCTCACGCTCACGTGCGTCCCGTTCGCGTCATGACGTGGACGGGCTTGATTTCTGCGAGATGGATCTTGCAGCTTTTCTGTCATATCATGTATGTTAACCCACGCATTGAGGTTTCTTTCTTCTTACTCTGCATATCAAATCTCTCCCCTTACCCCTATCCCTCTCACTGAGCTCACCTCTACGTTTTAGTAAACAATCTCGATCCAGCAAAGTCGAGCATCTCTCACACCAGGATCTGTGGCTTGCAATGACAGTTACGGCTCATAAAACTCGGGCTGTGGGACAGAATGATGGGTATACTGTATTGCTTCAGGGGGATCAAACGGCGAACCTAAAGCTGCTGGGAGTGGAGGAGAATGATCGCACGACGATTGAAGATCCCACAGAGGACAAGGAAGATGTTGTCATGGGGGAAGGGGACGCTGATGAGGTTGAATCTCAGCAGCAGCAGCAAGCTCCACAATCGTCGCAGGTGAAGCCTAAGATTGGGTTTCATCGATATCTTGCGGCCGAGTATATCGATACATGATCAAGCATCGAGAGCCGGGTATACAGATAGTTATCAACATCAATATCAAGATCGACGTCGCAAGACACGTATCACCACAAAGACATTGCCAAAAGGACAACATAAAGGTAACTTTTCTTTTCAATGTTGGATTTTTTTGGCTTCTAGACATTTCAAGGGGATGCCAGATCTCAATCTCAGGTACAATTCATCTTATGGAGAAAAGGATGAGTTCAGTAGGCTTGAAAAAAGTCCGCATGAGTCTTAGCATGCCCATTCCGCTCGTCCCGGACCGATCATCTCAAGCACTTTGGTTTTATTTATCTCAGATTTTGGGAAGGATTGGATTCATTCCCTCCTAAATCTTCATCATAAGAATCGGGGTTTTTCTTCTGCTCTCATCATATCCATTTCTCCCAGACCTCGCTTCCCCTGATGACGTAGAAATCGGTTTCGCATGACGGAAAGTTAAAAAAACAATGGGGGTGTATGGATGTTAAAAGGTTGACACCGGTTGTAGTGGTGAAAAATCAATTGGTGGAAAAAGGGAGGATTGATGGTTGTGTGGTTTTCTTATTCTTTCCCGTCGTGGAATTGGATTCTTGGTCCTCAGATTCGGAGGAAATAAGGGATGATGGACATGGTAAGAGGCAGGCCGGCCTCGGCAGGAACAAGACTTGATTGATGCGCTTAGTCGAAAAGACCGAAGCCCATGTCCTCGTCGGACTCTTCCTTCTCTGTACGAATGGGAAAAAAAGAACACGTTAGCTTTCTCCTTCTCTCTTCTTCCTGCGAAAGGATCGCTTTTTCTTGGAAATGGAAACCTACCCTCTTCCTTTGCTTCCTCCTTGGCCTCCTCAGCAGGAGCAGCACCACCGGCGGCAGCGGCACCACCAGCAGCGGGAGCAGCAGCAGCTCCGCCACCGGATCCGACGTTCAGGAGAAGGTCCTTGACATCCTTGCCCTCGAGAGCCTTGGCGAACAGAGTCGCCCAGATGGGCTCAACATCGGGGACACCAGCGGCCTTGATGATGGTGTTCAACTTGTCGGACTATAGGATAGGAATGTTAGCGAGACTGGTTCTTTCTTGAAATTTCGCACGAATGCCATCATAACCCTCGAATTGCAAACTCTCCAACGACCCGGGCGTTTGCGACTTCGAGGAAGAGGACGGGCGGACTAGTTTTGAGGGTTCCCACGTACGGTGATCTCAATGCCATCATCGGCAAGGATGAGTGCGGCGTAGGATGCGGCGAGTTCGTTGGTAGACATTTTGAACGGTGTCGACGAGATGTGACTGGGAGGGAGATTGAGGTGGTGAGGAGGGATTGGAATCTGGTTGAAGAGAAGCGCAGTTGTATGCGTGCGGTTCAAGCGTCGAATTTTTGGTCGTTGTGTGAGTGGCTTCCGCATGCCAAGATTTACCTTGAATTGATGGTGGGATGGGTGTAGCGGATTTTAGCATCGGCCAGCGCAAAGGTCTGCAGTATCTCGCTCACGTGGTCTTGGCGAGAATCAAAGCCTCATCAAGGGCGACAAGGCTGGCGAGGCTGTCATCAACGCCCACCAACTGACATTAAACTTGTACCATAGGTCGATGTGGTCTGGAGGCGGACTGATCCTGAAGAAACTCCAAGTGCGAGCATGGATATCTTATCGCCAATTCGATCTTAGCATCAACAAACCCAATCTATTCATGAACTAAGGGACTATTCCCCTACAACATCAAAAGAATGTCACCAACCGTAGACATGCAAGCCCTCCAAAGACTACGAACACGATTCTCGCAAGCTTTGAAGGAATTTGCCGATTCGCCTGCATCTTTTCAGATTCTACATACCATCCCGCCATCACATCCGCCATCATCGGCAATACCGATAAATACACTCTATGTTCTGGACTCTAGTTTCAACCCGCCATCGAAAGCGCATCTCAGTCTGGTGAAAGCAACACTCAAGCAATCACAACTAAACACCAAACATGATCCAATAAGTCATGTCAAATCGAGTCATGGTGACGGCGTAGCTACTGATGGAGGTCCACCACGGGTTCTTTTTTTACTGGCCACCGTTAATGCCGATAAGAAGCCTAAACCAGCTGATTTTGAAGATCGACTTGTTATGATGACTCTGATGGCTGAGGAGTTACGTTCTCTTCAACAAGCTCTCGCAAAATCATCGACAGATGTGTCAAGCGAAAGCAGAGCTCCAATTGTCGACATCGGCATTACGAAGCAGCCGTACTTTATCGACAAGGCAAAGTCTATCGAAGAGTCACATGCCTACTCATCGACCTCGACATCAACTACGGCGGGAGCTGAAGATACGCCAATCACACAAGTCCATATCACGGGCTTTGACACACTGACCCGCATCTTTGCGCCTAAATACTACCCGGAATATACGCCACCGCTGTCAGCGCTAGAGCCATTCTTGTCGCGACACCGGATCCACGCCACAATCCGAGTCGAGTCGACGTCGACTAACGACAACGATGTGCAGGATGAGTTCGGCACTATTGACAGTCAGAGAGCATATCTGGATGGTCTGGCACGTGGCGATTTGGAGGAGCAAGGTCTGAAGCGGGAATGGGCCGGTCAGGTCGATCTGGTGGTCGATGAGTCTGGAGATGCCCAAGGTGTCAGTTCCACCAAGGCCAGGGCATGTGTCAAGGAAGGAAGGACGGATGACCTATCTCACTATGTTGGCGATGGAGTTAGAACGTGGATCGTGGAGAGGGGGTTGTATACATGAAGATATATATTGGAAGAGATGAGAGAAAGACCTCTAGAGATCTCTGCGAGAGTGCCTTTTCTTCCCACCACATGTATCTATTGGACGGAACATTAATAGTGTGTACATGATTTAAGACAATAATATTCTCAACGATCGACTCCGAGTTTCGTTACTGTCAAGACACAACGATCGAAAACAAACATGGCCATTTCCTTTTTCTTTTCCTTTTCCCACCTCACACACCAGTCAAGCCAGCTCCCGGCTTCCCAGAACTACCAGTCAATCCCGAGGGAAGAGGATCTTTCCTCTCAAGACCCTTCTTACCCATATCCGGAGCATCAATCTGATCACTGACACCACCAGCTCCACCCGCAACACCACCCTCAGTCGATGCCTTATCTACCCCACTTGCTGCCGCTACACTCTTCCTACCCATGGTGGTTTCCTCACTATGAGCCGGCGCCACCGTCGTGGTACTGTGGCTAGTATCATCATGTCTCTTGCCGTCTGGTGTCAATCCAAACACAGCCGAGTGTGAGCCTGGAACTCCCTGACCTGATAATTTAGGATGGCTCTCTGCTTCGCCGACAAGTGCTGGATCCGGGCCTTGATCGGGTGATTGTACTTTCTTTACAGTCTCCCCCGACTTGTCGTCGTGGTCTTTATGGCCAAGGGCATGGAAGAGACCGTGGCCGTGAGCGTGTTCTTTGCTATGGTTCTGGCTGTGGTCGGTCTCGTTGCCTGCGCTTGTAGGACCGGTGCTGGTTGCACCTGTGTTTGAGTGTGGACCTGGACCTGCTCCTGCTCCTGCTCCTGCACCGGTTTCGGCACCAGTACCAGAACCAGGGTTCGTGGCCGTGGCCGTGGTGGTGTCTGTGCTTGTAGGACCTGAGCTGGAAGTCAATCCTCCTGCTCCGTGACCGGCAGTGGTGTCGGCTGAATGGCCAGTGATTCCGGCATCCTCAGTCGTGGTCTGTTGGTGGGTAGATGTACCAGGGTTACCTGCAGTGGTAGAGGAGGAGCTGGATGGTGATTAATAAGGAGCGACGATACTTAATGAGTTGGGCAATCCAACATACCTATCATTCTCCTGTTGGGTACGGTAACCATGTTAGCATAATCCAAGAATAATTCTGTCTGGGGTTCAGATTATCCACACTTACGGCGTTGGTTCCGGTATATCCAATCGAGCCAACTTGGCCGACCAGGCTGGAGACGGTATTCTTGATACCTTCCATAATTCCACTGGTAGAGAGATGACGTGTATATTGGTCCAACAGGCTAAAGTGAGTAGTGATCTCGACAACGAGACAAAATAGTTTCAATTATATTAATCGCAGAAAAGTTCGTAGAGATACCTAGTACCTGTCCTTTTTTTTCACGAGGCAAAGAGAACCAAGACATTGTGATAACCTGACCTTATAAGCATCGAGTAGTTCCCTCTCGACCTGGTAGCTTGAACGTGCGTCGCGTTCAGCCGTCGATCAAATGGAATGATCTCACCGGGGGATCAAAACGGCTGGACAAGGTGCGTCATAGTGCATGAGGAACGAACGTTTGTCTGGAGGGACACGAGGGACTTGTTCAGTGGCACCGCTTAACAGGTCCAAGGATGTATCGGCGAAGGCGCCCAGGAACAAATCAGCTGGTGACATTACTTAAAGTCAGCCGCTCCAATCAAGCTTGCCATCATCGATGCGGGGACGAAGCTGGCGGGGACGACTCGAAGCTTGGATATGATCAAACTCAATCCAGATTCCAGGCCGTATCGATTGGACCATCTTGCTGCTATGAGGCAAGTAACCGACCGTCCTGGAGCCATGTTACGGTTGATGAACTCAGTTGTTGAAATCGGGTTCTCGAGGATCGAGGATCTGCTTACTTGACCATTCACCTGATGTTTGTGTTCGGTGTGCCTGGCAAGGACCTTTTCCACCAACGGCTACAAACTACTAAACGTATGGCGTCAACCTAGATCCGTTGATTTCCACAAAGCCGAGATGACGTCGCCCGTACCTATGGAGATTCTACGAGATCAGCATTATGTTGCCGAAGATCAGAATCAGAATCAGATTTGCCTCAAACCGTCAACATTCTTTTTCTTCTCGTCATAACATCATGGCAGTATCGAGAACAGTTATCTCAACTATTTCTTATTTGGCATCCACGGCATAGCCTGCCACCACTGCGTTTGGCCTGCTGTCGAGGCATCGCTCCGTCTCCTCTCCCTTCCAAAGAATATATGTACAAGAATTGAAATTGGACTCCTCTTACGACAAGTCAGGGTATATGCGAGTTCTGAGATTCTCACTCAGTTCATGTCGAGAGCATCATAGCTTCAAACCAGTTGGAGCTGCAGTCTTTGATACAGTCAGGAACCCTGAGCTACCAGAGCGATTTATGTGCGCATCGGTTCCATTTCCGAATCCATAGGGAGCAGAAACGGTGGTAGAGGTCGTTGTGATGGTATATGAGTCTACAGTAGTGGTCGTGGAGGTAGAGTCTGTGACGATCAATTCTGCTTCGGTAGTGGATGTCGATGTCAGTCCCGTTGTCGTTGTCGTACTTTCCGCGGACACCGTAGTGGATGAAGTAGTGGTTTTCTCCAAATCCTGACTTTCGATTGGGAGAACTGGCTTGACGATGGGTTGACCACCAGAGGGCACAGCTGTGACCGTCACAATTCTCTCGGTTGTCTCTGTAACAGTCACAAAAGAAACACTGCATGGTTCGTTTTCACGCCCTGGACCGCCGGGAGAAGAGCCTGTGCCGCCGACATTGATAGGTCCTTGAGCAGTTGGGGCGGGTGGAAGGAATGTGGTCTCAGTGATGGTCGAGAACACAGTCACTGTTCTGACAGGCTCGCCACCAGATCCGCCAGCATTGTTGACCGGAGCACCAGGAGCATTCAGACCTTGCCCTGCGGTTGGGAAGGGTCGGAAGATTGTAGCATGAATAGTCCTAGTAATTGTGATCGTTCTCGATCTGTGAATGGTCGTGGTCATCACTGTACGATCTGGACCATCACCAAAGGTCAGAGTTGCAATCGATGTCTCGACAGATATGCTGACCACTGGGGCTACCTGTGTAGCCACAGTGGCAGTGGGTTCTACAATGGTCGAGCCCGGCAGATGACTGTCAGATCCAGTCGAATGATCAGCGGTGGACTCTGGAAGAGTAGTTGGAGGTCTGCGATCAATTTGTGTGCTCGAAGTCGCGATAGCGTCGGCAACGTCTGAGACGTCGCTGGTGGTAGTAGTGGATGATGTGACACCATGCACTATTGGTTCAACAGTCGTAGAGGTGGTAGTATGAGATGTCCGTTCGACCGAGTTGTCATGGTTGTGACTTGACGACGTGGTTGTGACAGCCTCGATAGTGGTCTCAGCACTCGTGGTAGTAGTCGAGGTCGAAGATGTGGGCAGAGGCACATCAGTTGTCAACGAGCGGGGAGTGGAAGCGACGGTTGTCGTTGTCGTTGTCGTCGCCGTCGTCGTCGTCGTCGTCGTGGGTTGACCGCCGTCTACTGTGGTATTCTGGCTGGACGTCGTGGTGGTCAGGTTCCAATCGTCCCAACTGCTAGATAGCGATTCGACAGCTGGAAGAGTCGTTGCATCACTCTCCGTTGCTGTTGTGGATGAGGGGTCTGCAACTTCCCTGGTGGATGTTGTCGATGCCTCAGCTGTGGTTGGTAGTGCAGAACCGACAACAATGGCAGTGCTGTCTGTAGCCGTGGTGAGACCTTCATCAACGACGGAGCTTGTGGTAGTAGCCACCAAAGCGACTGTATCCTCGGACTCTTCAGATGTAGTTATCAAGTGCACTTCCGTGGATTCACTAGTTTCGGCAGCCGGTGATGTCGTGGTCGTGGTAGGAACTGCTACCTCGACGTCTATGGCTGGCACTGATGTCGAGGAGATAGCTGCTTCCACAGTCGCTTGTTCGGTTTCGGCCGCAACCGAAGTGTCATCAGCAGTCGAAACAATCAACGTTGCCGTTGCCGAAGCCTGTGCCCAATCAGACACTGGTTGCACATCTGGTTCGCTACCATTTCGTCGAGCAAAACGTCCTTCCGGGCGAGCCTGCGCCAAGGTCAAGTAGACAGCAACAAGTGTCAAGAAAGGGAAGTGCATCCTGACAGGTGTGTCAAATTGGATGAGGTTTTTTGGGGAATTCTGTGAGGGGCTGTAAATGGAATGCGACCGTCAAGGTGCGTGGCGAAATCAATTCGCAGTGAAAAGAGCGTAATGCACAGGGAGGGACTGGAGCGAATGTGCAACTGTAAGAGAATGACTGAACAGAGGAGTGAATGAAAGAAAGGCGTCTCTAGGACGAGGAGAGGAAAAGGAGCGACGACGAGCTCTGGAAACTCGAAACCATCAACAAGAAGCAATGCGTGGGAAGAGAAGAAGAGAGAAACAAACCAAAGCCATGGAGCAGGCTCAAGACCAGAGTGAAAGTGCGATCCATCTGCTCCATGTTGGTCGATTGATGAAGCATTTCTAAGATTGTGCGGAGCGTCGAGAGGGAGGCCAGTCCAGGCGATCCTGTATGTGAGCGGACAGATGAGATGGAGTCAAGATGGAGGATGAAACAAAGATTGATGGCCCTGATGGCCTTGGGGAGAAGATGAGGTGATGATTGGAACGGGAATTGTAACGGGAATTGTCGCACGAGTGGAGGAGGCACGATGGTTGTGCAGTTCAGGGGAAGGCGCCATCTTGGGAGTGGGGAGGAAGAAGCATTCCTGGGGTTTGATTGGTCAGTCGCGCCACGTCTCCAGGAACGCGTTGGCGCCAACGTGGAACCTCACCTCCAGCAGCCCCTGCGATTCAACCATTTGACGAGGATATCAAACACCAACCTCTCAAGCGATGCATGTCCTTCTGTCAAAGTGAAGTACTCCGTAGATTGTGGAAGCCCATGACATCACTCCTAGTCAAAAAATGGAGCATGGAAATAGGCTAGAGTTGCATCATTAATTAATTCTCCGGAGACTTCTATGGCCACGTGACACACAGACAGTTGATCACGTGTAACCCACGACTGGCCACATCAGCGACATTGGCCACCTTCACCATCGTCTAGTATTGTCAGTCCACATCGAACATCTACTGGCATGTTGCCTGAGACTCACTCTGAATGATCTTCCGGATTGCCAAAATCACACTGACACCCATCACAGCCAACCCAAACACAATGCAAATCACTGCGGGTATTGTCCTCCAGCTTCTCGTGCTCAACTTGATGTAACATAACGGCGGAAGGATATAAGCAAGAGCACATGCACTGGTGGCCCCAACAAGTTCCAACACCGCACCCAAGTCGCAGGTGAGGAGACTGACTCCCATTGCCGTGATGACGAGGGCACTGCTGAAGATGAGATGGCGACTTGGATTGTATGGTTCCTCGGGAAACCAGTAATTGTTCATCACCTCTCGGCACACAAAGCATTCTAGAGGCAGTGTCGTGAGCATGTTTAATCCAAAGCACAACCGCGCAATCTGCACCATGATGTGACCTTGGGCTGGAAAGTTGTTGAGAACATTGCCTTGGGTTTTATCGCCGAAAGTGAGAAATCCTGCGAGGGCGAGGATGAGACATGCGACGAGAGAGATGAAAGTGCTGAAATGTGTGACGGTGGCGAATCGATCCATCGTAGGTGTTTTTAGTGACCCATAAATGAGCAACGAGTTATGATGGCACACAAATGCTGGACCAGTCAGAATGGTTGGCACTGTAGAGGGAGTATAATATACCAAATGAGATGACTCCCACAGCCTCGAAAAAGCCATCATTGACAAACAACAATCCCTTTACACTCCCTCGAAGCTCGTTGTCGACCAAGAATCCCTGAGTGACGACGGTGACGATGATAATCAGCATGCTGATCAACGCCAGTGTAGACGCCTTGGAGAGCTACACAGTATCAGTCCTGTAAATATAGATGATCAAGTCAACCCACCTTTGCAATGTCTCGATATAGACTGAGAGGCCAGCTAATACCCAGAATGAAAAGTACAATGATGGCTCTTCGGTCAGTCAAAAGCCATAGAAACGGAGCATCGACCAGACTAGGGAACAGAGCCTGGAGTACCCGTGGGATAGTGTCCCCCACAATGATGCAAAAAGCAATCATGCCACCGAATGCAAAAGCCCACTGGGCAAGAGAAATTGCTATCAGCCCTCCCTTCCCAAAACAATGTTGCACGGTCGATTGGAACGAATCGGCGCCAGACAACTTGCTGTTGATGACAATGAGGCGAATGGTCCAGTCCACTGTTATGGTCAACCCGACCAGCAGCAATACGCCCATGGTGAGTCCGGCCTGACGAAATGCAAAGGGCTGACCAATGATACCAGCCCCAATGATGGAATTGGCCATGTTCATAAAGGCACTGCGCATCCCACTCTTGGGTCGAGCATCGGGAAGATGATCTTCAGGCTGAAACGCATCAGACAAAAACGGCGAGTCTGCCGGTGGAGTGATATCTGTGAGAAGTGGTGCATCTTGTCCATGGCCAGGTGAATCTAGATAGTCTTCCTCTTCAACGTTCAACTCCTCTCTTACTGGACCCTCGGGCTCCTCCAGATCGAACCGTACACGGAGGGGGGTCCTAGGGGTCCCATCATTGCGAGGCTGGGATAGAGATGACTGTTTCTGGGGAGTAGGGCGAGTACTGCTAAGATCAACGGCAGACGAATCCCTTGTCAGTTGAGGGGTGTTGTCAGGTGAGGGCAGGAGAGGGTCATTGGGATCGAAGTCGCCGTCTGAGCGTTTCTTGGATGAGACGTCGACATAGTCATCATCGCTGTGCATTTCTTATCGCTCGCATCTCGCCTGTGACAGCTTGTCTAGTGAGATTTCGAGTGTTGACTGTCTTGGTGGTTTGATGTTGAGAAGTGTTCCCTTTCCCATTACGGCGCATGGAACATGTGAGGCCGGACTAAGCCGTTTAAAGCTTAGCGTTCATTTCTCCAACTGTTTACAGCTTCACAATCAAAGAACCGGAAGGAGCGTTTCAATATAGCCACCTGAACGAAGATACGGCAGGTGCGATTCGCGATTATCAATCAGTGACTTACAACTTGACGATTTCTGAGTCTCTGAGCCACTCGACGTGGGTGCCTCAAAAGGCCGGGTCAAACTACCTGACCATCTATTTTCAGCCCTGTCGCGAAAATACTCTGCCGCAATCACTGATCGGCTTGCAGATGGCCTTCTCGTTCATCATGGATCAGTAATGTCACTCTGAAGTGTGAGTATATGCCACTGAGACCTGATGATGGATCATATATCAGAGTGGGCGACATCGTCAATCTCATGGCTGTTTTATGATAGAGACCAACTGCTACTTGATGAATAGTCTATCCAGCAAGTATATAATGCTATATGATACTAAACCATAAGCAAATTCGGGAGGCTGATCTACACACTGAAAGAAGCAATGGCATGTGCTTTACATAATCTATATGTCGTGCAAACAAAAACGACCGTTTGATCAGAACCACATCATGTCTGGTGCTTTTACGGCACTAAGCCGAGGCATTGGCAGCCCACTTTAGTTTACCCCCTCCTCGGACCGCGCTTCTAGCAATATTTTGGATTTGAAATCACCCCAATAGCTAAGGAATTGATATTAGACCTGTGTAGAGGAGACAAGATAAAGTTTCTTGCCATCTGTCTTGCCAGTTTACAGCTCTCGCTTGTAGGAAAACCTGAAACCAGCACCAACGCCTTCTCCTAATTATTTGATCAATTTCACGGTACTCTTGCTACGAATATGTCGTCATCAGGGATCACGAACCGAGCTTGGATCTTGGCCAACAAACCCCAGGGTACTCCAACCATAACTGGCAGCAATGCGACATTCAAACTTGAGTCGCGACCGTTGCCTGAACTGAAACCTAACCAGGTCTTGGTCAAATCGTTGTACTACAGCAATGACCCAGCGCAACGTGGCTGGATCTCGGCAAATATCCCAGGGGATCGACTGTATGTTCCCCCAGTCAATGTTGGAGAACCTATGCGTGCCAGAGGATTGGGGGAAGTCCTTGAAAGCACCTCAGAAAAGATTAAGAAGGGCTCCATTGTCCTGGGAGCGCTCAACTGGAACGAGTATGCGGTCTTGGACGAAAGTGCCGCTCGAGTCGTGGCAGAACTCCCCGGTGGCTTGAGCATCACCCACTGGTTGGGTGCTTTGGGTGGCACCGGTCTAACAGCGCACTATGGCCTGGTTGATGTCGGGGAGGCTAAGAAGGGTGAGAAGATTGTCGTTTCTGGCGCTGCGGGAGCCACCGGTTCCATGGTCGTCCAGATCGCCAAACACATTGTTGGGGCTTCCAATGTGATTGGTATTGCCGGCACAGATGACAAGTGTCGATGGGTTGAGTCGTTGGGAGCGGACAAGTGTATGAATCTGCCATTTCCCTAGCTCTTGGATGCATTTCAAGCTTTGAACTAATACCTTTCTCTAGGCTTGAACTACAAATCATCGACATTTGCAGCCGACCTCAAAGAGGCCACCAAAGATGGTGTCGATGTTTATTTTGACAACGTGGGAGGAGAGATCCTTGACCTCATGCTGGGTCGTATGTCCATGTACGGTCGAATTGTGGCTTGTGGCGCCATCACAGGATACAATTCAGAAGAGCCATGCATTCTATCCAACTACTTTCAAGTCATCTCTATGAGGCTTCAGATCCGAGGTTTCATTATCATTGACTGTGCTCCCAAGCGAGTCGCCGAGATTACCCAGCTGTTCCAAGACGCCATCAAGGACGGAAGACTCAAGATTGGCGATGCAAACGAGACAGTCGTGCCCACCGCGTTCGAGGACGTCCCCAAAACATGGTTGGGACTCTTCTCTGGAAAAAACACAGGCAAACTGGTGACCAAGTTGTGATGGAGGATATAAAGGAAACAGCCGCAATCGAGCGCAATGACATAATCCCCATAGTATGAAAAAGTCTGTAAGGCCATCGCTTGCCATGTCCGTTCTCGCTATCGTGCCGTATCTAGCCTCAGGCGAAGAATTCCAAGTCGTAGGTCAGAGAATCTGTGCACAACTCCGTGCGAAATCTCGCGATCCTGAGATAACGTGTCAATCCACCGTGCCTGATCTCTGGACAACTCGGTCCCAGCACCACAACTTACTTCAGATGTGCCGGATGTTCTGCATAGCCTTTCAGGTAGCTGGCCCCTTCTAGCGTCGAGACTAGGCCCATATCGAAGCCTTGTGCTCTCTGTGCTGTTATAGCTAATGGCTGGCCGACCTCCATGGCAACAAGCCCTGGGATCTGGCCAATCAGTGCCTTGGCCTCATCTTTCCATTCAGTCAACTGTGAGGCAGTGACGCCTGGCTTCAGTTTGAACAAAACTTTCCGAGTTCAGGGTTAGTAAGGTTCTGCGTCAAATTTCCCCAATTTTTGGGCGGATGTGCCAAACTTACCAATATGATAGACAGGCATTGTGGGTAGTGCGATCGTAAAGAAGTGATAACTAGATGAGGGCTTGTTGTGAGGTCTGGATAAGTTAAGAATGATTGATATATGTTTTGCGAACTTGTAAGGCTACCATCAGCGGACTACTAGCTCCTTAGATATGGATATCTAGCATGGCGCGAGCCTAACTAGATACGGGCGCTACGTTTGCTGCATGAGACAAGCCCCCTAGCCCCGTTAATGCCACTGATACGTCCGCAGTCATGTTCGACACCGTGTCACAAATGCAACCAGTCACGGACCGCCGGACTGAACAAGGCGACGACGCAAGGTGGCGGAATGTACGCATATATAAATTGTGTAGGAAGCCTTGTCTGCCAAGCTTGCAGTTGTCAGCGGCGCCCCTCCATGCCAATATTATTCTTATTGCCAGACGCCTTATATGATCGTGACTGAAACTGAATGGACATGGTTTCTTCTCCCCGCCAAAGGCTGCTGAATACCTTTGGTGTCCTGTGCCCGGCAGGTGATGTTGTATACTCCCGCTTCCAACTCGACTTCTGCTTTGAATAGCTGCCACTCAAACGACACGCGCGGGTTGAGATGAGAGACATGCTTCGGTAGCCAAGTTAGGCCTCCATCGATGCTGATGTCGACGGAGCATATCTCATCACAGCCCCAGGCCCGTCCCCAGATCTCGATAGTGCCCCTGCGAAGGACCTGTTCAGGGTTCGGTCTCACTATCATGGAGTTTGGCTCGACGGCCCAAACAGGCCTGGTCACTGTCCCTGAAGGATCAGTCGGGTCAATCTCGTTGTAAAATTTGGTTGTATACGGTCCTGTTGCACGGTGATCCTGAATTGTGATGCGACAGAGCCATTTGGTTGAGTTGGTTCCAAACCAGCCTGGCACAACTAGCCTCACCGGTCCGCCACGGTTCTTGTCCAGGGGCTGGCCATTGATGGCGTACGCCAGCAGGACCTCAGGCTGCAACGCCTTTTCGATTGTCAGATCTTTCTCAAATCGGTCGGCGGAGACGCCACCAAAAGACCCTGACTCTAATCCTTGCGACCACACGTAAATGCCTGCCTCCCGTGGCCTAGCCAACTCTAACAGGTGCGACAGGCGCACGCCTGTCCATTCCACGTTGCCTATTCTCCATAGTGCATGAATTGGAGCCGCGAGCGGACTTCCGTAGCATTCGTGGAACGCCGTCATTGTTACCTTGGGCATTGCCTTGAGTTGCGACAACGTAGTGGTAAATGGTCGATCGACCATACCGTCAACGACCAAAATCCATTGATCTTGGTCAACCACCGCCGCGCCCATGTGAATGGTCTGAAATAGCTGTGAATCATCCGTGATTTCAGTCTCCAGTTCATGGGGTTTGGGAGGTTGCCGGATGTAGAAACCCGAGGGCTCAATCGAGACGAGAGCTGCGCGCTCGAAGTCGGGCTTAAGGTCGCCAATGAAGCGAACATTTTGCGAATAGTCCGCTTCGGAGTACATATCCATGTTTGAGCATCTCATTCATGCTTTGGTGCTACATGCATTTGTCCATGGACTTACGCTGGTCCAATGTATGTTTAGGCAGGGGCATGCGCCAGCGCCCTTTGCGAACCTCGTAGATTCCCAGTATTGTTAGAAGATGGTGCAGGATCAAGTCTCCCATGTTCTACCTGAAGAGGCCAGTAAATTTAATCTGTGGTCCCCAGAGCCCCTTGGCCGACGAGAGGGGCACAATAGGTGGGGTTGTTGGATGCTTCAGCCCTAGTTTGGAGGCCGAGGGGCGGTTTTGGGCGCTTCGTTCTACCGCGGGGCAGCCATTATGGCCGAGGACGCCATTGGCCGATTGGGATCGCGAGGTTGTGTTTACGTACAACAAGATCTCCGATACATGTTCGTCTGTTCTCGCGCTAACTATTCTTGCAAAGATCTACATAGTAGTATTCCGCCCACAAATCTTGATAAAGGTCTCAAATTCAGCCTCCTTATTACATATCATTTGGACGTAATTACGGATTTTCCTTGCGTGATGAGAAAACATTTGTGGAGACTTTCATCATAGCGCCTCCTCGGAGCTCTCATGTCACAAGTCATTGGATTGCCTAAACGTCTGGCAATCTGCTGTGTGTCCCGTGATTCACCGATGCTTACAGCCCTTGCCCAAAAACCAAGGACAGTCCATTCCTATACCGGAGGAATTGAAGACTTAGGTCCCCTCGAGATACGGCGCAAAGAGCCTTTCTTACTCCTGGCCATGTGACGTTTTCGTCGCTAGTCGACAAAGAAATAGCCGATGCGACGATGACCTGCCTTTTCAAGACGATTCCAGCTATGTAAGGGAAAATTATCCTTGAAACGCTTCATGTCCATGTGTGAACCGAGATATCTGCCCCTTGAAAATCGGAGGCCCCCGTGAAGATGGCTCCACGTCGGCGTCTTGGACCATTCACGGACAGTCATTGTGTAGTGTTATTTCTTTTCCTGACCTTGAACTCCCTATACCGCTGTGTCCTCCACGCTACTGCCTCAGCTCCTGCGGCTCGAATCATGCAATTAGGTTTGTTACACATGGGAATAAACATGGGAATCCACACAAATTGCTATCTACACGAACCATGATTGGATTGAATCATTACGTCTAGGTAAGTGATAAGGCTCCGCGATCGACCTTCGGTCTGCCAAGCGCCCAGGCTGATGGTTCCAAGACTTTTCCAAGAAATTCCTCTGCATTGAAGGCCCCCAGAATCGTTCATGGCGCCTTTTCAATTGGGGATCACCCGCGTCAAGTCTTTGCTTGCTGGTCCCACTATATGTGAGTGACATGGATCGTTATCTAGATCAGCATTGCAAATGACAATCCTCATTCGCGCATTCTACGGGTTGGTCACGTTTCTTCATGTTCCCTTATCTATCTATTCAACAAAAAGAACTTTCCAAGGCTCACGGCATGACTCCTGTCATGTTCCATGCCAGCTTCCAACATTCCCCGGATCGTCATAGTTCTGCGACGATGGCGATCGGCGCTCATAAAAGGGCCATGCTCCTCGTTCACCCGTCATTCCTCGTGTGAACGAGATCATCGTCGCTGTAACTCTGTTTGAACAACATACGACTCCTCTCACAATGGCCGACGCCAGCTCATCTCCAGCATCACCGCCCTTGAGCCAAGGCTATGGATATGGTATCCTCGTTGGCCTGGGTATTGTGTTTGCCCTGTTCATGATTCTTTCTACATGGGCGCTGAAACGCTATCACAATGAGGTACAGACCTCTGAGTCTTTCAACACAGCTGGAAGAACGGTCAAGTCGGGTCTGGTCGCTAGTGCTGTTGTATCGAGTTGGACGTGAGTTCATCTGACCCAATGCTGTACTTGTGGCTTTGCTAACGTTGTTGTCATATAGGTGGGCCGCAACATTACTTCAGTCTTCCGGTGTTGCATACAACTATGGCATTTCCGGTCCTTTCTGGTATGCTTCTGGTGCTACCGTGCAGATCATCCTCTTCGCTACGCTAGCCATAGAGTAAGCATATTTATACAAGTTGCGGTAAGCTACTCTGCTAACCCCCCATCAGACTCAAAAGACGTGCTCCCAACGCCCACACCTTCCTGGAAGCTGTTCGTGCAAGATATGGAAAGGCTGCGCATTTAGTCTTTTTGACCTTCGGTCTCATGACCAATTTTCTGGTCACAGCAATGTTGGTCACTGGTGGCAGGTGAGTGATCAACACGTGAGCCGATCTATACAAAAAGTCTAACGTTTCAGCGCCGTCACCGAGTCTCTGACCGGAGTTCCTTCTGCTGCTGGGTGCTTTCTTATTCCCTTTGGTGTAGTTCTCTATACCATCTTTGGTGGATTGAAGGCTACCCTGCTCTCGGACTATACTCATGGCCTTGTGGTTCTTATAATCATTATGCTCTTTAGTTTCTCAGCCTATGCCACAAATGCCGAACTAGGTTCTCCTGGACGAGTGTGGGAACTTCTAAAGGAGGCTGGCGAGCGACACCCAGTTGATGGCAACCGAGAAGGTAGCTATCTAACAATGCGAAGCTCTGGGGGTGCTATCTTCTTCGTCATCAATATCGTGGGAAACTTTGGTAGGACGTTGCCCCTGAGATCAGACCTTTATATTGACCGACGCTAGGTACCGTCTTCCTGGACAATGGTTACTACAACAAGGCCATTGCCGCTTCTCCAGTTGATGCCCTGCCAGGTTATATCATGGGAGGTATGCTCAACCCATGTCTTTGCTTGTGGCTTCTCACTCACATCGTTTAGGTCTGTCCTGGTTCGCAATTCCATGGCTGTGCGCTACCACTATGGGCATTACCGCTCTCGCCCTTGAGAGCTCCCCGACCTTCCCAACATATCCAGAGAGAATTCCTACAAACGAAGTCACTGCAGGTCTAGTCCTTCCCTATGCTGCACGAGCACTCTTGGGCGAAGGTGGTGCTATTGCTTCGTTCCTACTGGTCTTTTTCGCTGTTACCTCGGCGTACTCCTCGGAACTTATCGCTGTGTCGTCGATCTTCACTTACGATATCTACCAAACATATATCAACCCTACAGCCGACGGCAAATTCCTCATCCGTATGTCGCATGTCAGTTGTATTGGCTATGCTCTCATCATGGCTGGGGTTGGTACTGGTCTCTACTACGCCGGAATTGGTATGGGGTACCTCTATGTCATGATGGGTGTCATCATCTCTGCTGCTGTCATTCCTGCGACCTTGACCCTGATCTGGAAAGACCAAAATTGGGTTGCAGCGACCTTTTCTCCTGTGTTGGGCCTGTGCTGCTCGCTTACGGCCTGGCTCGTCACCGCGAGTCGTGACTGTGGCGAGCTCACAGTGCTTTGCACCGGCAGCAACAATCCTATGCTTGCTGGGAACGTCACTGCACTCCTCAGTCCCATCGTCTTCGTTCCTGTTCTCACCTTTGCATTTGGCCGACAAAACTATGATTGGCAGTCGATGAAGTTGATCCGCCGAGGCGACGACTCCGAGATCATTCGTCGCGCTAGCATCGAGCCGGGCCAGGTCCACGAACATGTCGACTATACCAACGATGCCAAGGAGCAAGCTCACCTCAACCGAGCAGCTAAGATTGCACGCATCATGACCGTTCTGATGACCTTTGCCTTCTTGGTACTGTGGCCCATGCCATTGTACGGCACTGGATACATCTTCAGCCGATCGTTCTTCACTGGTAAGTCAACTGACATCCCCGTGCTCTAGTATCTTTCAGTTACTGACATAAATTCCTCCTTAGGCTGGGTTGTCGTCGGCTTTATCTGGATCTTCTGCACCACCCTTTGCGTCGGTGTGTTCCCTGTCTGGCAAGGCCGCAAGACCTTGGTCCATATCACCAAGGCCATGTTCCGCGACTTGACAGGCAAGAGGCCAACCACCATCCAGGGTTCAGTGCAAGACAATGGCTCGGAAGAGGGCTCCAACGAAGGCGTTGTCCGTGTCGGCAAGGTCGAATGATCTACCTAATATGCTGGTCAACCACTGGTTTATGTTCAAGGCTACGAGATTCTTGACACAGATAGACAGAGATACCCCAAAACCTGTTCTGAATCAGATAGCAATTGTTGTTGTGTTAGGACGTTTTGAAAACACATCGTCATTAAAAGTTTCGCGACTCATGACAAAAAAGTGATTTATGTGCCTGTCCCTCTTAGTCTCTAAGCCCTAGTAACTAAGAATTGTCTCTTGGGGAGGGCTACTCGAGTTCGACCAAGACGTGGAAAGAAAATGTTGGACGAATTTCGTGACTAGGTCCTGAGTGAGTTCTGGATGGGCTGCTAAGACTGGTGAGACGCCTTCTGCGGCTGTAGTTTCATATCGCAAGCCTCTCTTCTCGGCGTTGCCATCGTCGTACTTGGCGGTGAAGAACTCGAGCAGTTTATAGGTTGGATTCACGCTAGGATCGGGGTCGGATTCACGCAAACGGCGTAGCCACTCTCTCTGGTCGACTTGCTCGAACACAAGACCTGCTATCTTCAGCTTCGGAAGTAAATCTTCTGTCCAGTGAAATGCTAACGGATTCACGATGTTGAATACTATCTGTGGTGTTGAAGCGAACGAAGCGTCCAGAATGGCTGTTGCGACAATGTCGACTGGCAACCACCGACATGATTCGTTCAGGCTAGGCAACGTACCAAGAGTCACGGCAGTCTGGAGCATAAGTGGAATTGCTTCTGTGTCGTTCCAGATCCCATGCACAGTGTCTGCGACAATCTGGCCGATACGGAGGACTCTAGCACAGATCGATGTTCGAGAGGTTGCTTGAACAACAAGCTTCTCGGTTACTAGTTTGGACTGCGCGTAGCCCATTCGTTGGACATAGCCATAGTTTGCTGGGATTGACTCTGGCGCACTCTCGTGAAAAGGTGTACGTGCAACTGTGCTGACGGAGGAGCAAAAGTTGAATGACGCAGGAGTCGGCTGAATGGCATTCAAACAGAGAAGTATCAGATTCTTTGCTCCAGCAATGCAGCCCTTCTCGAAACTGGCCAATGTGGTGTTAAAGTTGACAGACCATGCACAATGGATGATAGAGACCACGTCTTGAGCTAGCCGATCGTAGACCTCGGTCTCGAGCCCTAGATCGCTCTTCGAAAAGTCCGAGGAGTAGGCCGATATCTTGGTTCTTAGATGTGAGGGTATCGAAGACAGAATTCCGCGGTGGTTGAGAGAAGTCCAGACTCTATCTATTGCTGCCTCTGCGGTGCGTGCACGAACTAGACAACACACCTCTGAGAAATCGTCTCTAGACACAAGTTGGGCCACGATGTGCGCACCAAGAGACCCCGTTGCACCGGTCACAATTACACAGGTATTGTTGGACTTTCGCTTCTGAGGTTTGTGTTGAGGAAATTCGCCGTACTTGATCACGAGGTCTTCCATTTCCTGCTCAACATTGCGAAGAGCCGTGGAAGCTCCTGAACGGACAGCTACAATAGCGTCGGCAAGCCCCGAAATTGTTGGATTCTCAAAAACAAAATTCTGAGATAGCGAATGGCTATTGAGCTGGACACTTGCAAGAATAGTCCCCCTCAGCCTAGATGACTGCAACGAGTCAACGCCCAAGGAGAATAAATCGGTGTCATTGTTGAGCTCATCGTCCCGAAGTCCTGGAATTAGCCTTAGGACCTCGCTTCTTAGATAGTCACATAGGGCTTCACCTGAGAGATCAAGTGTACCAGTCGATCTGGCCTCAAGCCTTGCGTAGAATTGCTCAATATCTGTAGCGAATGCTTTGTAGAATGCTTGACGAATTAAAGTTCCTTTGTCGGTCTGGGGATAAATAGTGTCAGGAGGGAGTACCAGGATAGATTGAGGACTCAATTGGGCATAGGATGGTGACCTGGAGTTCTCAACTTCTATTGTCGGCCACACTTGTGATATCAGTTCTTCTTGAGAATATGAAGCCGCCATATCTGAGCGAATGATCATCATACCAAGGCTAGGTCGCCCGGTGCCAAACACAACAGCATCCTTGACCAGCTTCTGTTGCCTAACGGCGCCCTCCATGGCAAGTGGAATTGCTTTCTCACCGTTGACAAGAACAATGGTATCATCGAGTCGCCCGCCATATTTCCATGCATTCGGAATGGAAGGATGTGGCTCGAACAAGTCCTTAGTAGCATAGGCACCGTCATCGCGATTTGTAGCCACTTTAGACGGCCAACCTTCCAGAACCACGAGCTCGAAGAGATGGCCACCGCGATCTTCAAATCGAACGTACGGCTCGAGCGCCTGATGAACTCGTACATAGTTCCATGCTTTATCGCCTGGAGGGCGGAATGAGGTCATCAGCTGACCAGTTTCAGTCGTCCCATAGTGGCTTATAAGATTGACACCATTCTCGACAAGGAGATCTCCTAGACCATCAGGACAAGCAGACCCTCCAAACATGACGATCTTCATGGATGCGAGTGCTTCAATTCCCTCCTTGCTCTCGCTTAGTAGCTTCAGAGCGTAAGGCACGCCATAGAAGATTTCGAAGCGGTGTTGGCGCATGATGCTGAGGAGATTCGGGCTTGTGAGAGGTAATGAGGCATTATACATGTAGATCTTCTTGTAAGCAGTTATTCCACGAAACACACTGCTCAGACCATGTGCGTGAAATAAAGGGAGAGTAATGAACCCCTCCATTCCCATATTGGATTCATAATTGCGTAGAGCTGCCTGATGTGTTTGGTAGATAGGCTTTGGAAGACCTGTTGAGCCAGAGGAGTGAATGATCCATGAGGTCTTTGTAGATTCTTCGTCAGGGTTCAGATATTGATTGGTGTTGAAGTGGGCAGTGTTTTCATTGTCGAAGTCAGATCGATCCAGGATAGAAACAACCTCAAGCTGTGGAAGTATGTTTTTGATGCCAGCGACTGTCTTCTGAAAGGACGAGTGAACAATGAGATGTGAAGAATTCGTAGATTCTAGAAGAGAAATGTAGGCTTCTTCTGAAATTCGTGTAGATAGAAATAGAACGGTGAAACCTAGTCTGCTGAGAGCTATAATTGTGATCAGGTATTCCAGGGTTGAGTGTCCAAGAATGGCGACAACTACTTCTGGATCCTCTGACGAAGACCTTGTGGGAACCCTGGCTGCATAGTGGCTAGCTCCCGCGTCGGCGAGCCGATCCAGCTGCTCGAAAGTGTACTCGACATATTCAACGCCATGAGAAGGATACCCAAGAATTGGCTGGTGTGGAGCTTGCTGTGCCCGTCGTGCTATCAACTCGGAAATAGTCCTTGGTGCCAATGTCTCAGATGTAGGCAGCGTCGATAGTCCGTCATTGGCCGAGACTGGTATCTTCTGGGTAGCATTAGTGCTGTCTCTGTGAATCATCGATTCTACCGCTGCCATTGCACAAGAGAGAAGATGGAGCAGACCAGAAGATGTCAAATAGTTAGTGGTCTTGACTTTGCTTTTCTAGTAGTCATCATGGTGATGAACAGACCAGCAGTTGGAGAAGATCCCCTTTTAAATTTGTCGGCAGTCTCTGCATGACGGTTGTCGGTCATCACTCATGCATCTCCATGTCGTTCAACGTCCATCTTCCGAGTTCAGGGACAAATGGATGGGTGGCAACAAGCCTGGCAAGGCTGTTGATTGGGTCAAGTGGAATCATGAGGGGTAATAAGCATCAACCTTGTCATTTGCCGACGCAACGCTGTCCTGAGGTGTTCACGGACTATGGATGATTTAGTCAATGATTCAATCCCCGACAGTCTCTTTGAGCCTAGTAACTGTTGTTCGCGTCTGTTACACGTCTGGAGACCTACTTCGCTTTATTACCCCAACATATCGCAACATGGATTTGGCTTTTCAGAGCAAGTGGCAGTGGGACCCTGCGGAAATACGACGACTATCCATCTCTAGAGAGGTTTGTCTTCCGCTGACGTATGATCAGTCGCTTCTCTATTCAATATCAGGCGATGGGTACACTGTTGACTGGGATGAAAACAAACGAGCAAAAAGCTGTGTAAGAAGGCAACACGTTCTCTTTCCTACCAGGTTTGGCACATGTCTGTGTTTTGTTAGGGCAGATCTAATCTTGATGTTGTTCCTCGAACATCATATTGCAGGCTAATCAAGCCGTGTGCCACCCTGTGACGAGTTTGAGATCAGAAGAAGGCACACTGATGAAGAACTTGCGTGGATGCGTGATAAGAGTTCATAGATGGCTGAGTTTGGAAAGTCGATGGCCGCTCAATGAAATCTGCATCGACGACAAAGTTCCTGTGACGCATAGGCCATAGTGTAGCATTTGTAGCTTGTGTGATGCGAGGCTAAGCGGTACAAGGTCTAGATGGTCTACCAAAGAAAACAAGAAATCCATGAATATGTTATTGAACAGAAGAGACACGTCAACTAGTGACCGAGGCATGGAGGCCGAGGGGGCTTAGCCAGGCATCGATGGGTTCCATGGGTGCGAAGTCACTTCAAGGCCGAGGCATCACATCATCTTCCGTCCTCTAGGATTAAGTAATGTTTCTATACACCAAGTCAAAAACGGTAATGCTTCCGGAGTTCAACTTCAACGTCTCCAGAAGAACAGCGAATCATTTTGCCAGCAGCCCGACCAAGACAGCTGCAAAGTCATGCCAATATGCTGAATTCCTGCTGCTTTATAGATCGCCAACGCCGCTTTTTTCATAAGTCTCCGAAACGTTAAGCTAAGCCCGTGGCCACGATGTGATTCGTTCGCAGAGCCGTAGGATACTTTCACATTTGGAGTGACTCGCGACGAAGGGCGTGTTGGGAATACTTATATGTTGTCTGCATCACCTGGAGGGCAGTTTGAAAGGTCTAGAGAACGAAGATTGTTGATCGACTGGCAAAATCTACCATTCAATAGACCATGTCGACCATTAAATTATTCTACGCCCCGGGGGCTTGCTCGCTGGCCTCACACATCTTGTTGAGGGAGAGTGGGACCTCCTTTGAACCGCTCAAGATCGCTTTCAAAAGCCCAGAACTTCTTGCCCTCAATCCCAAGCTTCGCGTGCCGGTACTAATCGCGGATGGCGAGACCATCACTGAGACCCCAGCTATCTTCACGTACATTGCCCAGCTTGCACCGGAGAAGCATCTCCTGGGCAAAACCAACCTCGAAGTGGTCCGGACCTACGAATGGTTGAACTGGCTATCGGGAACTCTGCACGGTCAGGCGTTTGGGGGCCTCTTGAGACCTGAACGGTACACGGACGACCAAAGCGTCTATCCTGCCGTCAAAGAAAAAGGTCTCTCCAATGTCAGAGATTGCTTCGCAAAGATAGAGGACCGATTAACCTCAGTCTATGCCGTCGGCGATAGTCTCACCGTGGTGGACGTCTTATTGTATGTCTTTTACCGATGGGGATTCGCTCTTGGCGAAGATATGAGAGTTAGGTATCCTCGATACACCAAGCTGGCGCTCAATGTGGCAGAGCGAACATCGGTCAAAGAGAGTATTGCGGCTGAAGGAATAGACGAGTTGATAGTGCCAAAATTGTGAGGCCCTGCACTAGCAAGGCTTGAGTGAGGTGGATGTTGAACTTTGCTTGGACCTAGGGATGGGTTAGAAAAGGGATGTGATTACATAGGCGTCGCCGAGAAGCGAATGTCCGGCTTTCATAGACTCCATACCTGCTCCAGTGATCACCCACTTTTTCTCCGTCTCCAACTCCAGTGCTTTTCAATATTGTCTTTCATGCCATTACAAGCTCCGAGATCTGATGCCATTGGGCCTAGACGGAGCTGATGTGATTCTAGAGCAAGGTCGTAGTACTTCCGAGCACCTCTAGCACTACCAGCAGCACTGTATGTCAAGGCCACATGGCAGTAGGCCGGGTCAGCGTAGCCTTCGAGTCCTTCTTGTGCATACAACTTTACTAGCCGTTCTGCAACCTTGACATTGGCTTTGGAAGCAGGAGTCCAGTTTGAGAGAATTGATTGAAGTTCGGCAATCTCCTGGAGCGGCATATCAGCAGCTTCGCCACGCAAACACCGTGAACAGCCGCAGTTGAAATGGAAACCTTTGAACAGGGCCTTTTGACGATCGGAGAAGGGCGCCAGGGGATTAGAATAGGCGATGGTTACTTCCTCGTTCTCCGCAATGGGACGGATGGCACGAACAAAATGGGTCAAGGAATCAGAATCCAGGTAGAATTGTGAGTTTGGACTGCAGTCATGGTTGACTCGAGAGACTTCGGGAAACACCGCTAAGTGACCTTGGGCTCCGATTTCAAGTCCGAATGCGTTCCCTGCTATGATATCTTGGATTGGAATCTCAGAATTGTTGAAGACTTTGGAAAGGGAGAGTAGTGCTTCCCTGGAAGAAGGAGGGAGCTGGTCTGTCGCGAGGCGTAGGAGGGCTTCACGTTCAGCCTTGGGAAGAAATGTTTCCGTGTAAACCATCAACACTGGAGTATTGGCAGTCACCACTTGTCCTCGTGGGATAGGCTTCTTCGCGAAAACTCCGATGCCTTTGCCAGGTACTGGTTTGGTAAACCAAGAGTCCTGAGGGATGTTGCTCCCGGAGCCGGCCAGTGAGCTCGGACTGCTGAATGGCAACGAAGCTAATATTTGACGAGCGACGTCTGGAGTGGTAAAGAGTGATATTCCTCGGCCATCAGAAAAATCTTTCTGTGTATATACGCAGAGTGCACTGCCAATCGACTTTATCTCTGCTGTACAAACTGGTTCATATGACCATGGTGAGTCAGCCTTGGGCGAATCCTCATCTGAATGGAGTTCGAGCTTGACAGAGGGAAATAACTGGTCCACCTCGATGCCGTATAATCCATCTTGGCCCCAGGCCGAACTGCATAGTTGCAGAACAACTGCAAGTGAGAACAAAGAACCGGGATAGGTGATGATCATGTCTCATATAGAGACAGAAGTCAATCTAGTGACCTAGCAATGGACAGCGCAGAGTCAATCAATGACCCCTGATATTCGAGACATTGGACAATTGGATCCGGTAGACCTGCCTCGTATGTAATCCCAGCTATTGTCTTCTTAGTCCGCCGTACAGTTTGTTCTACTTTGGTTGATATGATGCGCTGAAATACATCTTCAGTTTTCAACTTGGCTTCCTTTGTCTGCTTACCATCATCCCCTCCACCATTCTTCTCTTGACCGAATATAGTATTAACAAAGATAAACACCATAAGGTTCAGCTTGAATTCTTCACCATAATCATTCCTGCGTCTACTTCAATCTACAGTTACGTCATACCTGAGAAAATCTGCCACCCTCCTTCGGTTGTGAGCCAAGATATGCCCAGACGCCGATGGCTACCACCCCAGGCACAAGTGACGCCAAACTTGATCCAAGGCTTCAAACAGCCAGTCAGTGTTGCTCATGCCCCTGCGGCTTGGGCACGCCTTGACATTCTTGCAGCTCAAAAGCATTTCTCGTCCCGCTTCTTGCGACTGCTTGTGCCATATGAGATCATCGTTGAATCGTGGATCGCGATTTTGCCCATCAAATCAGTATGCGATTTGTGCATTCTGACTGTGTCTGTTACTCGAGCCTGGCGTTGAATATAGTGATGGTGGCAGCCGTTGGCTTAAATCTACGATCCTTGCCATGGTTTCCTCTGTCCCCCCGGACAAAACGGCAGACTAACCCCCGCAACCTCCCACAATAGGAATCCTGCGCCTAGTATCCCACGAGGCTCCCCGCATGCGATGAGATCATTGCCCGACAACGGTGAGTTCTATGTGATCTATTGACGAAAAGGTGAGTATATGAGTATTCTCAAGGTTCCTCCCTTTTGTTTCCACAAGATCAGTCAGACTCCTCTGCAAGTCCTTCTATGTGTTTTAGTCTCGGCTGCCATCCCCATCTGTCTACAACATGACGGGCTCCAATAGGTCATCAACAGTCCTGGGCGACTCTGATCATGATCGCTATACTGAGAAGAGTGTCGACGAAACCCCGGGAAAGAAGCAGTCCATGCTCGGCGTGCCTGGCCAGGATCTCACCACAACAGGACAAGATGCGTCAGATCCCCAACGTGCGGACGGCAAAGTCGAGCTGACAGAAGACGATGCATACGACAAGCTTGGCTATTCACTACCTGAATGGCGAAAATGGTCTATTCTCGTCATGATTTTATTCATTCAGACCTCGATGAACTCCAATGCCTCCATGTATGGGTTCGCTGTAGAAGGGATTTCTGAGGAATATGGTGTCTCTGAAACCAAAGCACGTCTTGGACAAGCCATCTTCCTCATCTTCTATGCCATTGGATGTGAACTTTGGGCTCCATGGTCCGAGGAGATTGGCCGTTGGCCCACGCAGCAAATGTCTCTGTTTCTCGTCAACATCTGGCAGATCTTGACCGCCCTAGCACCGAATTTCGGATCGATTCTGGTGGCACGAGCCCTGGGTGGCCTTTCGACATCAGGAGGATCTGTCACCCTTGGTGTTATCGCAGATCTTTATCAGCCCGAAGACACAGGATTTCAGTATGCTGTCGCGTTTGTAATTCTGTCATCAGTGGGTGGTGCACCAATTGGTGCGGTTATTGGCGGCTTTGTCGGACAGTACAAAGAATGGTACTGGATTTTCTGGGTCCTGCTGATTATGGGCGGCGTTGTGCAAGCGGCGCATTTCATTTTGGTTCCTGAAACTAGAGCTACAATCCTTCTTGACCGGGAGGCAAAGAGACGCCGCAAGAATGGGGAGTCTAACATCTACGGACCGAATGAATTGACGCCGTTTAGGGAACGGTTTAGCTGGAAAGAGGTCGGCAAGATCTGGTGGCGACCATGGTTGATGTTCTTCACCGAGCCCATCGTCCTGTTTCTTTCTCTACTCTCTGGCTTCTCTGACTCTCTGATTTTCACCTTCCTCGAGGCCTTTACTCCTGTTTTTGAACAGTGGGACTTTGAAACCTGGCAGATTGGTCTCTGCTTTCTCTCGTAAGTGGCTACTAATACCAATGATCAAGCCCTTGCTAACAGAATTGTAGCTCGGTCATCGGATACATTATTGCATATTTGAGCTATCTTCCAGTGATATGGCATCACAATCAAACTCGCAAGAAGAACCCTGACCTCTTGTCGCCTGAATCGCGACTGTGGTGGCTTCTCTACTTAGCCCCGCTCCTCGCTGTTGGCTTGATGGGATTCGCATGGACATCACTTGGCCCTCCTCAGGTCCACTGGATTGCACCGTTGATTTTCACGGCCATTGTTGGTATTGCCAATTATTCAGTTTACAAGTCGAGCATCGACTACATGATTGCTGCTTATGGACCATATGCTGCATCCGCAACTGGTGGTAATGATCTGGCAAGAGACTTTCTTGCTGGTATCGCCGCACTTTATGCCCACCCATGTAAGTCGAGAGCGTCATTGCCCATGACATTGTGATCATCTGCTGATATACTATACCAGTCTATGAGAACATAGGAGGAGAAGATCGTCATCTGGTTTATCCCTCAGTCATCCTTTCCTGCTTGGCGGTTCTTGTGATTATTCCAGTCTACTACTTCTACTTCAAGGGTGCCAATCTACGGCTGAAGAGCAAGTTTGCACAGGAACTTGAGATTGGCCGAAGGAAGAGGATGGAGAAGCGAAGAAGCACTGCTGCTGGAATGCGTGGTAGCGTGGCAGAGAAAGCTGAAGGAAGTGGAAATCGTCGTGATGCCAGCCAGGTTGAAGAGGTGTAGATCCTCCGGCTATATCCTTATCGCTTTTTACTTTCATACTTTATAATCTATGAAATTGAGTCTCTCATGGCTGTATCTGTGCCTCAATCGATGAGGAAGAATCAGAGTCAAAATACAACCACGTGCAATGTCACTCGCTCTTGCCCAAATTTACATTCCAATCATTCCTGCCGCATTTGGCACTCTGTTTCAAATGACGTCATTCCACTCCTTCTGCCAAAAAATTCACATGCGGCAGGTGCGCGTTTCGCGCGAATCTTTCTGGCCGCAACCAGATTGAGAATGTCAAGATTTCTTGAATGATCTCGACACATTCATCATGCAAACAAACCCCTGTCTTCTTTGCAACCACTTGATAAATCTTTTCTCTCTCCCACTCTCCTCCTCCTGAGCCCACCCAAGACCTTTGCAGCACACTTCGCCATGGGAAAACGCAGACCTATGCCTGTACAGCAGGCCAAACCCAAGTCTCACAGAGCAGGATCTTCTATTACCAAGAGTCTTCATCGCAATAATCTCACAGATGGCCATTCACCGACACCCTCATCATCCCTCCCACCTCCCTCGATCGATGTTCCAGATACCACCCCACGATTCAAGGAGCTGCGAGGGCTCTATGGCATCGACCCTGCCATCATCGATACCCTGACAGATGATCTCAAATTTGATCATATGATGCCTGTTCAGGCTGCCACTCTGGCTCCTCTGCTTGAGGGCAATGATTGTCTGGCGCAGGCAAAGACCGGTACCGGAAAGACAATGGCCTTTCTCCTCCCTGCCGTCAAAACTCTTTTGCAAAATAGGACCCAACGCCTGTCCGCATTAGTTCTCTGCCCAACCAGAGAGCTTGCTTTGCAGATCGCGGATGAGGCTAAGAGACTGCTACAACGATTTCCACGAGTCAAAGTTGCTACTTCAATCGGAGGAACCAACAAGAACACAGAGGCGCAAAGAATCCTGAATGGCTGCGACATCTTAGTCGCTACCCCTGGTCGACTTCTGGACCATCTGTCGGGTGAGCAGAGCATTTCTGTTGATACCATCCAGACTCTGGTGCTCGATGAAGCAGATCGAATGCTAGACATGGGATTCCTGCCAGATATGCAGAGGATCCTGGCCTACATCCCAAAAGGTCCACGACAAACCATGCTCTTCTCCGCAACCATGGATGATCAGATTGCAAATGTTACTAAGCTGTTCTTGAGAGAAGGCTACAAGTACATCTCCACGATACCTGAGGGCGAGGCCAACACCCATGAACGAGTGAATCAATACCTTGTCACCACCCCTTCAATCATCGAGCATGCTCCGGCCCTGGTCTCACTTGTCAGATCCGAGCTTGCAACTAGCGATGATTTCAAGGCAATTGTGTTCGCACCAACTGCAGCCCAAGCGGACTTCTTTGGACACGTCCTTGCATCAACCCGCGGTCTACCACCCGTTTCAATTTTACATTCCCGCCTATCACAGAGCAAGCGTACCAACATCACTGCCGCGTTCCGAACAAGCAAAAATGCGATTTGCGTGGCAACTGATGTCATTGCTCGTGGCATGGACTTTCCCGGCGTTTCACATGTGTTCCAAGTAGGCTTGCCCCCTGATCGAGAATCTTATATCCATCGATTGGGCCGCACAGCTCGTGCCGGGGCTGAAGGTTGCGGACTTTTGATCTTGAGCCAGGAAGAGACGGTTTTTCTGAATCAATTGAAGAAGGTACGGGTGCAGAAATATGAGAAGCCTCTTGACTATAAAGTCCAAGACATCAGCCAAGCTCTAGCGACCCTAGAGCAAGAGACGAAAGAAAAGGTCTATCGAGCATGCCTAGGCTACTTGAAAATGTCCGCCAGGTTATTAAGGTGGTCTTCTGAAAGGGTCGTACAGGAAGCCAACAAGTTTGCATTACAAGGTCTTGATTGTCCAGAAGTGCCTCCTCTGGAGAAACGTCTGATCGGTAAGATGGGCTTGAAGGGAGTACCTGGCCTAGTGGTGGTGCCGAACGCACCGGGATCTTCTCACGGCCGTCCGCGAACGGGAGATAGAGGCCGTTAAGGTAAAAGGTAATGTGAGCTAGGAAATCTAGTACCATCGTGTGCATTGGGCAAACCAAATAAGAATACAGACGCTTGAGCTGTGAGAGCACACCAGAATCTGTATCCATACGACATTGCTCATTTCTGATCATTATTTTGAGGACATATACGCCCTGGTTCTGCCGAGCCTGAGATGTGCCTCACATCAGCCACCAAATGGTCCTATGCTACGGCCGGACCCTCGAAAAGTTCAAACTTCTCGTTGGGGTCGAATCAGAACGGCCTCAGATGCGGTGCTGTCGACTGTGATAATACGCTCGATCTGGAGGGGTTCGGACCAATTCTTGAACTCTCGGGCCGGCAATCGCTCTTCAAACATAATGTCGATCTCTGCTGCAGTCCTGTTCTTCATCTCAGGCACGTACTTCCAGCACAAAAATAAACCAAGGAGGCAAAAGAAGGTGAATATAAAGCCGGCTTTGCCCCTTAGATCGCCCGCGTCCTTGTTATATGTGTAGGGAAGAGTGATGGAAAAGATCCCACTGCCTAGGCCTCCGAACAACCAGCCAACACCTTGGGTTTTGGCTCGAAGTCGCAATGAAGACGTCTCAGCACTGACGGCATATGACGCCGGCCAAAGGCCCACCCCAATCACTACCACTGTGATCATCATCGTTACAGCAGTGTACCTGAGAAATACCCCGTCAGTTAAGGAGTCTTATTATGAGTGAAGTGGACCGCTACCTACCACATAGGGATGATACCATCCCAGATCCCGGCGATGCCCATGCCGGTCCAGAGCAATGCAGCAATTGCAAAAGTGGTTAGGATCAGTGGTCGACGTCCAATCCGGCTCAATAGATACATGCTGAGGATATTGGCCAGCAATCCTAGACCAATGCCGAGCTGGAGGAACAATAGGGCGTTCGTCGCACTCATGCCGACCATCTGGATGAAGTAGCTTGCATCAGACAAAAGGAGCAGTCCACCAATTTGAGGTAGATTATTGGCCAGAATAACAATTAATGTCCTCTTCCGGTTGACGCCAATGAAACATTCCTTGTAGGTAGACGTATTGAACTTGGAACGGTCCTCCTCTGCCTGCAAGAAGGCTTTGAGAGTGTCGATGTTGGCCTGGGTGTCCATATGCTTTGTGTCAAGGCGTTTCTGTGCCTTGAAAGCAGCGTCGAACTTTTTCTTTCGCAAGAGGTAGACCGGGCTTTCAGGAAGGAAGATGGCCCATATGCACGGCACCGCGGAGAAAGGCCACTGTGCCAACATGGGAACCGTATATGGTTTTTGGCCCGAGAGAGACAGGGAAGTGAAGACGGTGACGGCGCCCGCCAGCTGTCCCAGCAGCGTGAAGACAGGAAAAAACGCCAAAACAGAACCTCGCAGACTCGGTGGTAGCACCTCAGACATGTAAGTCTGCGTCGTGCATAACAAGCTGCCGATGGCCACGCCCTGGAACAACTTGCCTGCGAGGAACTGGCCCCGTCGAGAATCGACATCGTCCAACAGATGAGAAGTATAAATCATAGCCACACCAGCGGCTGACGCCAGACTCGAGATGGACAATGACCATCGTCGACCAACGCGATCTTGAAGCCACCCGGCAATGACAGCACCAACCATGATTCCCAAAGGTGTTGTTGCGTTCCATAGGCCCATCCACATTGACGGCACAATGTATCGATCGCCCAACTGGCGGCCGTAGTCACGTCTGGCGTAGATCAGCATGCAATGCCAGTCGGGTTGACAAAGGAGGTGGCCCACTTACTGGAACACTGGAATCGCCGACACATTGCTCACGATGGAGGTGTCGAAGCCGTACAGCAAGATGGCTGAAGTCAATCCCAACGTATAACCCAGTACCTTGGGCCATTTTCGCACCGCCTTCCAAAGGTCGGGAGGAGGCTCGTTGGTCGACTGTCTCGACGATTGAGGAGTGGCGGTCTCAAGCTCTATCACTTCGGATTTCTTGACTTCCTCCATTCTTGTTCAAATAGCAGCGAGAAGATTCAAAATCCGTGGCAAGTCAGGGTGCACAATAGCATGCTGACGCGACAAAGACAGGTGCAGATCCGAGCGCGTCTGAACTCGTATTGCACCCTGCAATTCGACCGATATCGAGGGTTGAGGAGAGCATGCAATGTCCAGAACACGAAGTCCTGTAGTTTTGTAATCTCTACCCCTGTGGAACAACAGGGACGCAACAGACCATGCGATACCATCATGCTAGGATAATGCCCAGCGTTTGCCAGGGTCAACCCCGCCTTTGGCGATGATGACCTTACATTTCCTGTATAACCAAGCACGCCAAGTTTCTGCATCAAGAAGTCGGTTTACATCGGAGAGGCCAATCCAAGGGACCATTGAAGCCACATCCGTTCCCCCACTGGGAGCTAGGACCTGTCAATGGGGGGGCAATCTGGGCTGGAACAACCAATCTCCTTCGCCAGCCACGCAAATCCACTTAACGGACCAGTCAGATATCTTTCAATTCATTGTCTAGGTGGTTGTCAGACTGCGACCCCAATGGGTTGGTTCTTCATTTTGATCGGCATGTCACTGGGTCTAGTCGCTCGATGGCAAAGTGATATGCTGGTCAACCACTTTGTGCCACTGCAACCCCCTCTCAGAGATGATCTTTCTACTGATCATGTGGCGAGGAGCTGAGGCGTTGCGAGCGCGCATATATTTATTGCGAATTGTACACGACAAGCGCACTTGGAGTGTGTTGTGTGTGCCTCGCGATGACAAGTTGTCAACCGCCAGCCAAGTCGCATCCAAGTCCATTGAGCTACTCCGTACAGTAAACCTGTTTATCCGACGAACATTGCAAAAAACCCAATTCCCTTTCTGGGACAAATATCCCTGCAGACAGCCCACTGGGACGATTAGATAGTGCATGTTCAGGGTAGCACATGTTCAAGGTTCTAGGACAAACGAATCAAGCCATAGCCAATAGAAACAAAATGTCGAGTCATAAGAAGAGACTTTGCCAGTCGGATGGTGCGTTCTTCAGTCCGCAGATACTCCTCACGCCAATGTAACTCGGCGGCGAACCAGGCCCTTTCATTCGACGGACATGGTTGTACACACCTTCTGAAGCCGCAAGCGAGATGCAGCTATCAATATCGTACAAGAATTCAATTGAAGAGGGATTCAAGACACACGGCAATTCATATCATTTACAAACCAACTTGATGGTCAATGATTGAAATCTCTGAAAGTGCCGCCGCGGCGAAGTCTTTAGAAATCACGTGAGCATCTAACATGTCGATCGAGGCTGATCTTGTCTCACTTTCAAGACACAGCGACCAAGTATCTAGTAACTATACGAAGAAGACCAGATATGAAAGAAATCACAGTTTAGATTTTGCCATATCTCCACCCAGTACTCTTCAGAGCATGCCAACCAGATAGCCAAAAGTGACAGGTTGTGGCGGTTTACAAGGATGCGACACACTCGATTTCGACATGAGAAGCCTATGTCAGCAAGAAATGAGTAGGAAGCCACTAATATCTTACATCAGTCTTCAAAGGAAGCTCCTTGACGAACGCACATGTATGTGCAGGTGTAGGATCTGGTACCATTTCGACATCGAAGATGTATAAGTCAGCACGTCAGCAAATGGGCAACCAATCAAAACATGAGCGAGGTTGGGGTTTCTTGGACTGGCCCTGGTTACTGAGATGGTCTCGTGTTTTCCTACTGTGCGATCGCCACACGTACTAAGGGCCTCTCGCCTGTGAAAAGGGGAAAGCGACATGTGGTTCCCGGCTCACTTCCCATAACCAAAAGCCTCAGACGGATGGGTCTGCTTGATGTCTTTGAAGCTGCAGGTTTTACGATCGAAGTCCCTGGATACAGTTATTGCGTCGGGGATGGGCGCGGATAAGGCTGGCAAAGGTGAACGCTGGCTCAGCTCACAGAACCGAAATGTCCAGAATCGAATGGGCCCAGGTAAGGCTAGCCTAACAAGCATCGTGTGAGATAGTGTTACTGGCCCAGTAATAGGGTCTTGTGGCAAACGACGTCCTTCCCAACTAGTAACAAGGATAAGGATGTCTCTCGTCTGCTTTATCGACAAGATCGTTGTCCCCAAAGTAGTCCAGCTAGAGGAGCCACGCAATGATCTCAACAATCGCTCCCCATTTCTTGTACAACTCTTGCAGTTGGTTCGCAATGCCGCCAAGATTGACCCCCTCAGCTCCGACACATTCCATGGTTGAGCTCTCCAGAATGCTCTGCCAATTCTCTGCAATCTTATTGCTATATACATAATGGGTATCAAAGGTCTCCTTCTGCAGTGGGTTGACATCACCCTCGTGGCCCAGTTGATAGACGTTGCCCTGAGTATCACGAAGTCCACAACCGATGGAGTAATCGTAAGGGATGAGCGAGTTCTTATTCTTCACTCTCGACCAGAATGAAGCACGGCCATCATTGCGCAGAGTGACGACAAGTTCCATTCTGAGATCGCCAATGTTCCTGAGAATATTTTGTGAGCATTTCCAGATTCAACGTATGCGGGGATAGTGCCACGAGAAGGAAAAGGAACTTTGCTAACCATGGGTTACCCACACCCTTTTCAAACCAGAGCAGCACGCTCTGATCCACGCCCTCTGGATTTGGGTACATGGGTGAAAGTGTTGCTGAATGTGATACAACAGGAATGGCCTTTTTCTGGGGGAAAAACATTAGATTGAAACCGGCGAAGTAATGGGCTTTAGGGCTCTCACTGCCAACGCTGCGTCGGCGCTGGGGATAGCCGCAGAAAAGGCGGCACCCAAAAAGAAGCAGAATGAAAGAATATTGGTTGCTTTCATGGTTGTTGAAAGGATCGGGTGAATTATAGACTGAGATGACTCTGATTCTTGTAGTCAAGAAATTGCTTGCCAGTTGCTGTCTCCCCAATGTGAGTTTCCTGACTGCGGATGATACCACTTTTTTATACCCTTCCAAACCATATTGCAAAGCCGTACTATGGAAAGACATATTCGCCGCGAAGCATGGGCATGATTGCAATACCTGACCTGGGATACTGCGGTACCTCCAATTTCCAATTTCTGCCTTGCCGGTTCCCAGAACAGCCAATTGTGTTCTGGTGTCAGCTAAACCTCCTGAATCATACAGTTCTGCCTCACCCTTTGGCTATCCAATGGTGACAGATTTATAGCAAAGTCATGTCGAGCGTCGCTAATTGCAAAAAAGATATCACCACTAATGCTCGTTTTGCTCAGTATCTGAGTGCCGTGGAGAGCTGATCGATCGTTGATTGTGCTATTTGTCAGTCCAAGCGGACGAGCTGCCAACTTAGTCCTTTCAATGCTGGAGGGTGTTGAGAAAACTTGCGAAAAGATTTCGAGAGGCTGAGGCTGAGGCTGAACTATAGATAGGTTGTTGATGTCTCAGCCCATGCCAAGCTTCCCAAGCTTCCCAGGTTTCCCGATTCGAACCGCACCTCCAGAAGTACATTGCTCGCTGGTATTGCGTGATTGGTGTGGTGCATTCGATGAAGCTGTCGATAGCGCCAGTTAGCAGACCACGTGTTCAGCGATCTGAACAGCCTCACGACCCTGGCCCCTGGCCCCGACCAAAGACTGGTCCACAAGGACCTTCGCGACTCCAACTACCGAGCTTCTCAGAGAGGTATACCGAGTCTCGTCGAGCCTATGAGCCACCAAGGGTACTTGCTCACCATTCTTGGATTTATATCGTAGCCAAGTATTGTGTTCAGTGTACACCATAGCATCTCGCTGCGGTTCATAGAATTTCAAGCGTCAATCGAAGGTCCAAATATACGTGACTCTCTAGGTTTGATTTCTAGGTACGATGGGTGGGCCGCCGAGAATACCACCATCCACCACCAGACAATGACCAGTAACGTAATCGCTCGCAGGGCTGGACAAGTAAACACATGCCGCAGCGAGGTCTTTGGCTTCTCCCCACCTCCTAGCCGGAATGCCCTTGAATAGTTTCGCATTGAATTCCTGATTGTCGTAGATATTCTCCGTCATCCGACTCTTGGTGTATCCAGGCGCGACGCTATTGACAATGATGCCGTGGCTATAGTATACATGAATTAGCTCTGGGCAGACCGCGGCGGAAGTGAATGGCCTGAAGACTTACGGAGCCCATTCGTTACTCATGGCTCGAGTCATATTCAACACGGCACCTTTGCTGGCGGCATAAGCCACATTCTCAAAATTTCCTTGAAAGCTCGAAATGCTAGCAAAGTTGACGATCTTCTTGATCCCTGAACACCCACCAGGGCTTTGAATCCAGTATTTTGCGAACGCGGTCGCAGTGGCAATACTTGCGGTAGTATTGAGTCGTATGATTTGTTCAGTCACTTCCAGAGGAAACTCAATTGTCGGTCCAGCCTTATGGATTCCGGCACAATTGATCAAGATGTCAGGATTATGACCAACACAGGCCTAGAAGGGGATTGAGATTTTACTTGTTAGCGGTTGCATGTACATATTTAGGGCTGAATCAATGTCAATATACCTCCTCCACAATCCTTGCAAGATCCTCGACCTTCAACAAGTCACAGTGTATGATCGTACATTTCTTTCCAGCCTTCTCGATGAGCTCCTGGCACCGCATCAGATATTGACCCTGTGGTCAAGGGCGTTGGACTTCTCACTTTGTTTTCTGTGGGTTCCGTCGGCAGTTGCAATGACACGATATCCGCTCCGGATTCTGCCAAAGCCTGACATAATCCAAGGCCAATTCCTATTCAACTATATTAGTAGAATAAAAGGAAGGGCAAATCCTATTATTCACCTCCTGTGCCTCCTGTAACTAAGGCTGTTTTGTTCTCTAGTGAGAAGTTTTTGAGAAACGAGTTTGAAGCCATGGAGACAGTGCTAATAAGAACCCTCGCTAGCAAATCAAAAATGTGTGCTCAATCAGAACTCCTATTAGACAATATTTACGAGAACCACCTTAGCCTTGTTGTTCACACATATAAGATTAGGCTTCCTATCTGCCCGATCATGTGTTCTCACAGGACTACAGTACTGGAGTGCATGCTTTGCGGAGCCACGGGGAACCATTCTCCGGGCCGATCAGGCCAATGTTTGAGGGATACATAGGCTTGTGTGGCTAGCTTGCCCTTTGGATGATTAATAGCCGATGGCATTGGACAGAACTCATCGGCTTGATCATTGCCATATACTCCGTAATCATTCCTTCCCCGTCTGAAAGAGTCTAAGCAGTAACACAGTCGGATTTTCGGAACTGGACTAGACTTTGGTGGGCGCTATGGTATGACTACATCTCTCGTGGTCAGATGCTTGTCACCTGTGCTATAGATGCATAGCACGACATTGGAGAGTATAAGATACTATTTGGCCATCTCAAAATGAGCAAGGCTACGTTTGCAGTCTTCATCCTTCCCAGAGTTCTCACCTTTGAGAAGGAAAGCATTTACCTCCTACGTATTGCAAGCTTTCAATCACGAATACTAAGCTCTCGTCCATCTAAACCAAGTCGCAAAATATAGCGAGCCAGCAACTATAAAGTTCGCACAAGATTCAGCACAGAATATCACAACTCTATCCTACGACGTCTGGAATTCCAGGGACACCGTGAAACTCAACAGTTGGACACTTGTATGTCAGCAACCTCAGAATGACAACAGTAAGAAACTCGTGCATTCCCGACACTGAAGATATCGTCAAGACAATGAAAGGATTGTCGCACGAATCGAGGTCAAATAAAGTTTGCGACAGTCTTCTGACCAGATTTGGCCTTTTTGCTACGGTTAACATTTTCCGGGTGTTGGTCTCCTGGACCTGTCATCCCAGAAACACCACCAGCTTATTGGAGTACCGACAAAATGAAAGGCTCCACTTCCCGTATATGAATCTAGGCATATCAGATACTGAGATTCACGATACAGGTACGCGGTTGACCAAAGCTCAAATTACAGGATGACTTGTGGTGACATCGATCTTGACGGCAAGGTGGTTGTGATAACAGGGGGAGGTTCAGGTGAGGACCAACTGCCAATTGCTTAGGGCTTCTGACTATTGATTGATATAAACTCTAGGTATCAACTTGGCCTTTGCCAAATCATGTCGTTTGCAAGGAGCAAATGTCATCATTGGAGATATCAGACTTACCGAGGACGGGCAAAGGTTTGTCGACGGCACCTCGTCTGACAAAGCTATCTTCGTTGAGTGTGATGTCCGAAAACGAAAAGACCTGGAAAATTTGATCACCACTTCAAGAGAGAAATTTGGGACCGTTCCAGATGTCTACATCGCAGGGGCAGGCGTGTTCGAGCCTGTACGTTGTCCAATTACAATTTGAGGTGCGCACTAGCTTCTGACAGTACCAAGTCATGGTCCAACTGGTGGGACGACGAAGAAGAAAACGAGTATGCTGAAATCGAGATTAACGTCAATCATGCCTTGAAGCTTTCACGCATAGCCATGAGGGCTCTATTGGGGGAGAATAAGAGGGGCGCTGTGCTTATAGTGTCCTCATTGGCCGGATATATGGGTACTTTTTCGGCACCGTGAGTTTCTTTCATGAGTGGCGTGCTAGGTGATGGTGTTAATACTGGTAGGCTGTATTGTGCATCCAAGCACGCAGTTATTGGATTTGTGCGCTCGATGGCTGAACTGGATCGCCTCGCCAGCATCAAAGTCGTAGCGGTTGCTCCTGGGTTAGTATACAAGTGTCAATACGGGTCTATGACTGACGGCTCGAACAGAATGGTCCAAACACCACTTTGGACAGACCACCCAGAGAAGATGAAACAATACGGGTATGACCCAGAGACCGCGGTTACGGCAGAGGCAGTTGCGGAGGCGATGATAGACCTTGTCAAGAACGGGTCTTATGAAGGAGGCGCCTGTGTCGAGGTCTCGATAAACGGTACCCGAACTCTGGGCACTTTCAACATTGCTCCGCCTAAGGGGAGTGGAACCATTGTTCCCCCAGAAGTTCGGGATCAGAATTATGCGCCCCTAATTGCTATTCTTGATACCGAACGGCGGAAAGTTTGACTTGCTTTGAAAACCTTGGCTGTTGAAAGCCGCAGAGGATTTGCAATCAGCATGGACTGGAGACTAGCCGAGAGAAAGGGCTAGAATCAGTCATCCACGTGCTCGCGTATATTGAGGTAAAGGATGATTGCCACGCATAAACCAGCTGAACCTTGCCGCCCCTTGTCAGACACTGCCAAATGAGATCGAACGTGTGTCCCTTCGGCTGATATTAGGCCACTAGCGTCTTTATAGTTGACCAGAATACACGCTTAGTTCGGTCGTCCTTTAACCGGTCATGGCCTTTTGAGGCGTCTATGCACTGTATAACACACGACAGCCTTAAAGGAGAGGTGCCTCTCGCACGGATATCCGGGATAGTAGTGGGGATCTGGACGACTATTGGTCAAGTGACACTGGCTTGTCCCCAGACCTGGGCTCTTGGCATTCTCCCGTCTGGATGGGTATCCTTTTCCAGACCACAAGTCTGGAGCATTGGCGGGACAGACTCTCAACCGTGTCACATCCAAAAAAACACAGATGAACTTGTGACCTGAAGTGAGATATATCAGTAGTGTTCAAACCCTCCTGATTGAAGCGCAAGTTCTCCAGACCTTTGCATAACCTCAGTCTGCTTGAGACGCAATGGATGGAACAGACAAAGCCCAGAGGGTCAATGAGCCCTCGGTTATCGAACGTGGCGAACATGGGAGTGAGAACAGCAGTGAAAAGCATCAGATTGTGGAGGAGGAATCTCCTCACCAAGCGGTCGCCCTGCATGTTCCAGGTGACAACGACCAGGTGACCTGGAAGACATGGTGTGTCATTGTGGTATGTTCTTTCTGCAAACCCCATGTTGCAGTTCGTTTGCTGATCAAACCTACCAGGTATTGTCGTCGACCTTTGGTCTGTCTTTCTGGCCCATTCCGACAACCGCAGCTATGCAAGGCACGCTCGCTGCCAAACTGGGCGACCCTCTTGCCGTCTACTGGTTCGTGCCAACCTATACAATCTGCATTGCCATCGGATTCTTGCTTGCTGGGGCCAACAGTGATCTGTTCGGTCGCAGACTGTGCCTTGTCATGGGAGAAGTCGGGGTCGTCATCGGAATGGCAATTCTTGCCAGCTCAAAGTCAACAAAGCAATTTCAGGCTGGTTTGGGGATCTCAGGCTTCTTTGGTGGCTTCTGTCAGATGTCCATGTGTGCAATTCCGTGAGTAACTTCCCTGCCCTGAAAGTTAGACTCTTCAAGCCTAACCTTCATCCCAGTGAACTGATGCCAAACAAGTTCCGTCATATCGGTATTTGCATTGCCGATGCTGTAGTCTTTATCGTCGTTGTGCTCGGACCTGTCGCCGGCCGGTATGCTATCGAGACTGGCAACAACTGGCAATATATCTTCTGGGCAGGATTTATTGGCTGTTTCATTTCCCTCGTGTTTCTCGTCTGGCTGTATCACGTAAGTTGGACCTCACCTACTTCATAAAACCGATGCTGACCAGCCTACAGCCTCCAAAGCACCCCAAGGGAGTTCCATGGAGGGAGGCTGTCCGCGGCGCCGATTGGGTTGGAGCTGTGCTCTCTGCCACAGGTCTCACTCTCGCACTAATGGGCATTGTCTACACGTCATACCTACCCTCTACTGATGTACACGTGCTTGCACCGTTGGTGACCGGCCTCGTCATCTTGACCATCTTCGGGCTTTGGGAGCAGTTCTCCAAAGTCAAGTACAAGCTCTGCCCGCCTGAGATCTTCAAAAAGCACAATGGGCGGGAATTCACAGCCCCATTCGTTGTATCATTCATCGTCACCATGTTCTACTATGGTGCCAACATCACATGGCCAACTATGATCAACGTCTTCTACGTCACGCCTGAGACACCACGATCAGAAGCTCTTCTTCTAACCCTGCCTGGAAACCTCGGCTTGGTGTTTGGCGCCTTGATGCTAACAGCATTCGGTAACCTTGCAGCCAAGGCGATTACATTCAAATGGGCACTGACTGTGGCTTGGGCTGGAATGCTCCTGTGGGTGGGCTTGATGGCCCTTGTCACTCCATTCAACAAAGGCTTGATGATTGCCTTTGCTTTCCTCGGTCAGGCTTTCTTCGGTTGGGCTCAATACGCCTCAATCGCATTCTCTTTCTTTGGTGTTCACCAGGTCGACCTTGGTGTTGCTGGCGGCCTCTCTGGAATGGCTAGATTTGCTGGCGGCTCACTAGCTCAAGCAATCTACATGACCATCCTGACAAATACACAGGCAACTCGGGCAGCAGCAACTGTACCACAAGCTGCCATTGCAGCCGGACTGCCCGAGTCAAGCGGTCCGGAGCTGCTTGCTGCATTCCCCCTTGGAGCTGAAGCCATTATGGCCGTCCCAGGAATCACGGAAGAAGCAATCGCTGCGGCAAGTCTTGCTTTCAAATGGTCTTATGCCCACGCTCTCAAGCTTGTCTCCTTGTCGGCTCTTTCATTTGGTGGCGTTGGTCTGATCTGCTGTTGTCTTTGCTTGCACATTGATCACAAGATGACGCCTAAGATTGAAATTTTCTTGGAGAACGACAAGTACGCCGAGAAGAACGTACACCATTAAGAATGTACAAGAGTCAAGGAGCATACTAGTATTGCAAACTATTTTGATGTAGGACAATCTGAGGCTTAATATTGACGTGATTCAAATAATAAACCACAGTTTGAATAATGGCGGTCGATGAATTTTTGTTTAAATCTACAAGTCTTTCCCTACAACACCAGAGCTCCCACCGATATCTGGAATTGCCTCTCCGAAGATCAAATTGTCATAGCCGACCATGATAGTGATAGGCATTGCCATGAAATGGGACACATCAGCTAGATTCTGTCAGCCTTAATAGGAAGTACTCAAAGAATTGCACTCACGCGCAAGGGCTTTTGCATAATCTGGACTGTTGTAGAATTGAATCCAGTCATCCCAATTCTTCACATAGATGTCTGAGCATCCGTCATATTCCAGTTGTGCAAGACCAAGGGCTTTGGCCTTCTCCTTGAGCTCTGGAGTTTGGTGAAACTGTATTGCCTTGGATTAGCACGAGATCACAGTAATGGCGGTTTATGGAGAGTCTAGTACCTGGCAATATCTACCAATGTGGAAGTCTTTGAATGGTTTACTTGCGACCGTAAGATCTGCGTGAACGGTTTCCCAGTGTCTGTGGAACTGCTCGTAGCTGACTTCGGGTAGCTTGCTGAAGTAAAATGAAAGCCGGATGTATGGCTGATAGTTCGGTTTTGCGTCGTATGACAAAGGCTGATGTGTGAAGGTATGGTCAATTTTCTTGAGAGTCATGTTGGTGTGGTTATCCTAGTCCCCGATATGCATCTGATTCTAACTTCTCGTATGTTGTCTTCTGATGCTGTATGGTGCTACTAGCCGTATGTCTCTAATTATGAATGAAATTCCAATATGTCTCCCAACCATCCGAAATCCACGTGAAAGTCAGCTGAGGCTCGACTTGACCAAACTAAACGTCGGTGCGGAGATGCCAAAGCATATCCGGCTTGTGGGGAATAGTGTGGGCAGGAAACTTGGCCTCATTCTGAAGCTCTCGACTCGCAGCCGCTTCGAGACTCCTACTCAACGAGTCATGTTTCCCCCAGATTCTTCCCCAGGCCCGAACTCCCTCGGTTGAATGTGTCATGTCTGCGTGGCAGAACTAGGGTCTCAGTAGTCATCTGGTTGACTGAATCACTAGCCTCTGGGACACTTCGGAGATTTCCAGCGAGCGTCTCAATGATTTTTTTAATTAAAGGGAATTCGAAGCCTCCCCATGGTGCATCGTTCGCCTTACCTCACCAACATATCGTGTCATCATCATGGCTGACTTCATCGTCCCTTCTCAGCGTGTTCCCGACCTACAACGACGAGCAAATGCTCCAATCCACTCGGAGAAGAAACTCCGAGTGATTTGTATTGGTGCTGGCGCGTCTGGATTATTGTTTGCATACAAGGTTCAACGTAATTTCAGGAATGTTGACCTAGTCATCTACGAAAAGAACGAAGAGGTTGCTGGCACTTGGTGGGAGAACAAATAGTAAGTTATTGTGGTAATTGCAGGTTCGAGCCTTTGTATGCTGACAGAGACACAGTCCAGGGTATGATACCTATTGACAGGGACAAAAGCTGGCTTGCTAATATGCTTTAGTTGTGCTTGTGATGTTCCATCTCACAATTACACCTGGTCGTTTGAGCCCAAGACCGACTGGTCCGCTGTTTATGCTGGAAGCGGTGAAATCTTCAACTACTTCGACAACTTCTCTCGAAAATACGGCTTGCGGAAGTATTGCAGAACTCGTCACCAAGTTGTCAAATCAGTCTGGGATGCAGACAAGGGCGGCTGGCACGTTACCATCCTCGATCTAAACAACAATGTTCATCACGAGGATTACTGTGACATTTTGATCAACGCTGGAGGAATTCTGAATGCTTGGAGATGGCCTGCAATCCCTGGCCTCGATAAGTATAAGGGTACCCTGTTGCATACTGCAAACTGGGATCCATCAGTCGACCTGACTGGTAAGCATGTTGGTTTAATTGGAAACGGGTGAGTGCTGCTCTGAAGAGACAGATCTTTCGTCCGCTGACTTTTTTCTAGCTCCTCTGGTATTCAAGTTCTACCTGCAATCCAGCCTATCGTCAGCAAGGTTACTACTTTTATTCGTGAACCGACTTATGTTTCACCAGTTCAAGGTTTGGAGCAACATGTGTTCAGTCCACAAGAGCGACATGACTTTGTCAACAAGCCTGGCGCTCTTCTTAGCTACAGAAAGAACATTGAAACTGGCTTGAACGGCCAATTTAGCCTGTTTTTGAAAGATACCAAGACTCAAAACGAGACTCGTGCGTATATGGTGCAGCAGATGAAGGAGAAACTCAACAACAAGTATTTGGAGGAGAAGCTCATTCCAGATTGGGCACTAGGCTGTGAGTATAATGTCCGCATTTATTCATTCTACCACTGACAGTACATCAGGCCGGCGACTGACTCCTGGCGTTAATTATCTCGAGACACTGTCCAAGCCCAATGTTTCAGTGGTCTATGGAGAAATTCAGGAAGTGACGGAGAAGGGTTGCTTGTGTGACGATGGCAAGGAATATCCAGTGGACGTCCTCATCTGCGCGACCGGCTTCGATACCACATTCAAGCCCCGATTTCCTCTGATCGGACCAAAGGGAGATAATCTTCAGGACGTTTGGGCTAAGGAACCTAAGTCGTATCTTGGTCTTGCCGCCCCAGATTTCCCTAACTATCTCATCTTCTTGGGTCCTAATTGTCCAATTGGAAATGGACCTGTCTTGTCCGCGATTGAGTATCAAGCTGACTGGATGATGGCGGTCATTGATCGATATCAGACCCACAACATCCATAGCTTCGCCCCTAAGATGGAAGCCGTCGAGGACTTCATCAAATTCAAGGACCAATTCATGGAGAAGACAGTTTGGGGAGATCCGTGCCGAAGCTGGTACAAGGCCAACCAGTCAGATGCTCCAGTCACAGCCCTGTGGCCCGGTTCCACTTTACACTACATCGAGGCCATTGGGGAAGTTAGATGGGAAGATTTCGACGTCAAGTACAACGGCAATCGATTCGCTTGGCTCGGAAATGGCTACAGTCAGACCGAACTCGACCCGACGGCCGACTGGGCTTACTATGTCCGCGACAATGACGACGGCCAGTACTTCAGTCGAGGAAAGAAGAGAGAGATCCTCACAAAATCGGGAAGTGTGTCTCAGAGCAACGCTGCTGTCAACTTTACTGGTGCTCAGTCACGTTTGTAGGAAAATCTGGGTTGGAGTTTTAGCATTTTGTTCAATAAGACTACCTGTTCCCGAGGCTCTTTACACGCATTCTCAAGTAGTCTTCCTAATCACTGAGCAGTAAACCCACTGGATGATAAGTTAGCATAATCACTTTGCTCTGGAAAATAAGATAGCGTACCCATCAATGACCATGCCACTGCCATTCATGAAACTACTTAGTGGGGAGGCCAAATAGGTTATAGCATCCCCGATTTCGTCCATGTCTGCGATCCTGCCAGCTGGTGTTTTCTCGATTTCCTTCTGCATCACACCCATGCTCGAGGCTGTTTGGAGCAGAGGCGTGGCCACATAACTGGAAACAATGAATTAAATCACAGACTGCTGACATCTTGTGGGATCACTTACCCTGGACATATAGCGTTGATCCTGATCCCATCTGCGGCATAAGCTGCAGCATCTGCCTTTGTCATGCCGACCACGCCATGCTTAGAGGTCGTATATGCCACGGCTGATATGTCTCTAGAAGTACCAACAATCCCATACATGGAAGCGACATTGATAATGGTTCCTTTCCCAAACCGAACAGAACTGAGTTGATGTCAGCCACAGATTCTCTTAGATTGGTGCCTTAAGACAGACTTGGGTTCAAGTGGTTCTTGCTTGAGCATTTGCCGTATCTCTGCTCTGGAGCTCATCCAAACTCCAGTCAGGTTGATGCTCATAAGTTTCTGCCAATCTGATAGCTCGTGGTCCCCCGAGCGGGCATTAGAACCTGCGATGCCGGCATTATTGACAGCATAGTCAATCCGGCCAAACTTGGCTGCTGCGTCGGAGACGGCCTTGTTGATCGATTGTTCATCGGCCACGTCCACCTGCAAGGGCAGAATTTCAACTCCTGGGAAAGCTTTGTTGAGTTCTGACGCCGTCGCTTTTACTGCCGTGGCATTCAGGTCGCCAATGGCGATTCCTCGAGCACCATACTTCGCAAATGAAAACGCGGTTGCTTTACCGATGCCTAGTGTATATGTCGGTCAGGTGACTGGTCATAGCCTGAGCTGCATGTGGGTTGATCTCACCAGAGGCGGCACCTGTTATGAAGCCGAAACCCTTCAACAATGACGCCATGGATAAAAATTGCCAACAATAGAGATCTCCTTATCTTGAGATTTCTTCACTAGATTGTAACTGGTTTTGAAGAGTTTGTAGTCTCGTCGTCGTCTTTGGACCTTGGGCCTGGCCTGGACCTGTCAAGCGCTGCCGCCGGAAGACTCCAGCCAGAGTTGTCAACACTCCCACCTCAGACCACCCTTGAACCTTATGCCCCATACTTTGGCTACCGGTTCCCCTCCCGAGGCGGTTCCGACCACTCTAAGACTAGGAGACAGTAGTTTCATGGGTCTTCGCGTGACTGGGAAGGTCTTTTCAACCATTCAAAATGGCACGCAAGTAACCTCGGCTGTAGTGGGACTTATGCTTGAAGTGGCTGGTTATTTCTCATGTTGTCGCATGATAAGCTCACTTCATGACTCAGTCGACCATTGTCAATGAATTGAATGTACTCTGAAAGCCACGAACTAACGAGAGTACGAAGTAGTACGAGTCCTTCTGGGTATCCTGATTGAACTACTTGGTTTCTAATTACATGCGAACCAAACTCCTGCAGCCCACGGTTTATGCCGTTTCGAGTTTATCTTTGTCTTATTGGACCAACTACGAAACCGACCATTCGTGATCGTTGGCTCGGACATAGGTTGATAGACCCTTGACGTCTCTGCTTGCAGTTGCTTTAACGTCACCGTTGCCGAGGTATGCGAATCGATTCTTATGGCGGTACTTGATGTTATAGTCTTCAAATCTAGGATCTTTGATGCTCTTGAGAAAGTGGATTGTCTGCCGCGATGTCAGTAATTATTTTGAAGACACAGGGAGTTTTGTCGCAACGTACCGAGCCCGGCCAGAGGTAGATTCTGTTCTTGACCTTTCCATCCTTAAACCAACTGCGGCATTCTTCTTGCCAGACCGTGGTCTTGTGGAATTCATCAAAGTGTGCATAGATATCGTCGAGAGCTTCTTGCTTGACATCCATGCACTTGATGGTCTCATGCTGCATCTTCTTCATCATTTTTATCGAGTACTCGATGGTGGTTTCGATGCTAGGGAGCAAGGTACCATTCGACCAGGTAGCACCGGGACCGACAATAGTATAGTAGTTAGGGAATCTAGAATTGTTAGCGTGAGTACTTATCATCATCTCGGGGTCAAACGTACCTGGGGGCGGAGACACCGAAGTAAAGATTGACACCATCACCCCAGTCCTCGTTGAGAGTTTTACCCTCCCCGTTGATCAAGGTGAATGCGGGTCGAAATGCGACCTTGAATCCAGTAGCGCAAACCAGAACATCCATCTTATGCTCTTTGCCATCTTTGGTGAGAATGCCGTTCTTGGTGACTCTTTCGATCCCACTGAAGATGGTCTCTACATTGGGTTGCACCAGAGCCTCGAGATACCCGTCACCAGGTGAGATACGCCTGCACCCAGGCGACCACTTGGGAATAATGAAAGACTTGAGCTCTTCATGTCCAGGTCCCATTCTTCGATTCATCTCGGAGGTGATGGCTTCTCGGAATTGGTTGGACAGTTCAGAATTTTGCTGGTACATACCAAAGAGACCGTTGATCTCAGCCTCAATTCGCTTTCGAAAGTCGAGGTGATACTCGGGATCTTCTCGGAATCGCTTCTTATCCTCTTCGGTGAACTTGTATTGACGGTGTCCTGGATCAACGTCGGAGCCTTTCGTCAGGTCGGTGGTCAAAGCCCCCGCGCCAAAGGGAGGGCTAATCCATGTCGGGCTTCTCATGTACACTTGTACCTGTTTGGCAATCTGCTGTAGCTGAGGTACGATCTGCACGCTGGTTGATCCAGTGCCAATGACACCGATGACCTTGTTGTCTAGCTCCGCATCGTGATTCCACGCAGCTGAGTGCATCAAGGGTCCCTCGAAGTCATGGAGACCTTCAATCTCCGGCCATTGCCAGTTGTTCAGAATTCCTGTCGTGTCGATTAGCAGTAGGTCCAAGATTCGCGATACTGACTGCTACACTTACCAGTTCCATTGACCAAACAGTGTGCCCAGTCTTGCCATTGCTCCTTGGTGACTTGATCCTCCAGGGTGATGTTCCAGACGGCATCGTCGTCATCCCATCTAGCCTTGACAACCTTGGTGTTCAGTTTCATGTACTTGCGCGATCCATAGCGATCGGCGAAGCCCTCAAAATATTTCTGGATTTCGTCGCCATAGGCAAAGAAATGAGACCAATCCGGGTTGGGGTCGAAAGTGAACGTGTAAAGGTGGGAGGGAATGTCGCATGCGACACCTGGGTACGTGTTTTCGTACCACGTTCCGCCAAACTGCTTGTTCTTCTCAAACAGAGTCAATTCCCAGGAACCCTTTTCTAGCATGCGCTCCATCTTGTACGCAAGGCAGAGACCTGAAGCCCCCGCGCCAACGCAGGCGACTCGCAATTTCCGAGCCTTGGAGTGATATTGCTGCAGAACACGATACGGCCCTTCCTGGGATCGCTCTGGGTAGCTGTAGTGTTCGCCCACCCCATTCTGGCCCATGACAATACTGGGCATGGTGGTAGGCTCCGTCGGGGATGGGATGTGAGAACTAGCGTCGCCCATATTGAGTAAACACGATTGCGAACTGCGTTGACACAGAAAGACAAAACCGAAGATGGAGAGTGAAGAAGAAAAAGTACAAGAGCCGTAAACAATATTTTTGTTCTACAAACTTGAAGGCTCCATCAGGTACTTTGTCACCTGATATCCAAACATGGTTCTCGGGGTCTCATGTTGCCCTGCATATGGTGAATCAGTCCGTGTTCTGGACCTGCGCAACAACTGGGACAACAACCCAGGGATGAATTCTTCCTTGGAGTCCACCGCTGATGCGCAAGTCTTGGACCCGAGCGGCCACTGATACCGCGCCGAGATCCCCGGTACGGAGTTTCCATTCATCAATGGGTGATAATATCCTACCTGTGGAGTTTAACCAATATGTGCTTGGATGTATGGGTTGATTCCACCGCGGGGTGATATGATATCCGAATGGACAAGAAGGTCGATCATGCGGGGACCGGACTCGTTCTTCCTACGACACTTATGCACGAGTCATTCATGAGCGGGTCGACTTCGTGTTGTTTGTTTAGCCTAGAATCGCCCAGAGATACCCCGAAAGTCTACTGGAATCTGGAGAACCCGTCCCGTTGCCCCGTTTCGTCGAGCGTGGCCGGGGTTAAAACTCACAACAGGAACAGACAAGCATGTCAGTGAATGTGGCAATTCTGCCCAACATCGATCCGTAGCTTAATAATCATGCATTCTCTCAGGCGCATAGATCTACCTTGCATCACTGCCGAGGCCGATTTGATGGTTTCGAAGGCTCGAAATGACAATGGGCCAGGTTGGCGTTCGAAGACTTAGCAAACCAACGGTACCTAGGTAGGTACCTAGTGGCCGAATTGGGAATCCAACCGTAGCCTCGTCTAGCCTTGATATAACATATTCTATGACGTCTACCGCAGATTGTAACGCTCCAGCCGAATCTCATCACTTCAAATGTTTACAATCTGGCTCTGGACGAGCCTTGCATTTCTAGGGCGTCTCTCTTGGCCCATTCTCTCATGACCTTGCGCTGAATTTTGCCGCTGGCCAGTTTGGGAACCTCGTCGATAAACTTGATGCCTCCAACCAATTGCTTATGCTTGGCCACCCGGGGCTTCATCCACGTCTGGATATCCTCGGCACTGATCTTACCCTTGCTTTCGTCCTTGAGCGTGATGTAGGCGCGGGGCCATTCCTCGTTGTTCAGGGTGATCCCGACCACGGCCGCATCTGCAATATGGTCGTTCTCGAGGAGCGTTGCCTCAAGTTCAGCTGGTGCCACCTGTAGCGCGTTGACCTTGATTAGTTCCTTCTTCCTATCCACAATCCAAAACCAGTTGTCTTTGACCACCGCGATATCGCCCGTCTTGAGCCAGCCTTGATCATCAATCGCATCTTTGGTGGCAGCTTCATTTCTCCAATAGCCGAGGCAAACTTGTGGCCCTCTGACGTACATTTCGCCCGGCTGGCCCGGGCCAACTTCTTTACCGTCGTCATCAACTAGCTTGCATTCACTGTTTGGATCGAGGAGACCAACACTGCCAGAATCATCCAATCGGCCGCCGGGTACATGTATAGCCCCACACGTCACCTCGGTCATACCCCAGCCTTGGATGATGTTGACGTTGAATCGCCTGGATACAGAATTTTGTAGTTCCTTAGAAAGGGGAGCAGCACCACACAAGATATTCTTCAAATTGCTAAGGTCATATTTTGCGGTCTCTGGTCGTTTGTCGAGCATAACCAGGATAGGTGGAGCAGACTGTAGATGCGTGATTCGATATTGCTGTAGCGCCTGCAGAAACTCTTCATAGGCAAATTTTTGCATGATATAAACAGGGACTAGAAGTTTCGGGGCCATCACACACATGTACAACTGGCCTGTTATCGTCAATAACTTGTTCCTCACGAGCGCTGCTTTTCGACTTACCATATGCATGATAGAGAGGAAGAAACCCAAGCCACCTCTCTTCGGGTCTTTTGGGTGGCGTATAAGGTTGTTCGAGGTCTCTCATGAAAATAGTCTGTTCTGAATTGGCCACGATATTGTAATGAGACACTGCAACACCTTTGGGCAAGCCTGTGGTGCCCGATGAATAATTGACGGTCGCTTGAGCGGTCTTCGCCGAAGAGGTCATGGGATCCCAAACATAATGATCTGACTCCACGCTGGCATCTCTCCAATCCCTGATTTCATTGATTTCCTTCAATGGCTGGTCTGAAAACTGGAATATTCGACTTTTGTCTAGGCCCGCCCGTTGTGCGGCGTCAAGGGCAGTGTCCAAAAGTGAAGGATGTGAGAGAATCAAACTGGTGCCTGTGTTCTTGATCTGATATTCCACTTCCGAAACAGTGTAAATGGGGTTTGCACCGCTGAAAACACGGCCAGAGCCTACAATTCCCAAGTAGGCAATAGGAACAAATATATGATTCGGGGTGAAAATCATCACAGCTTCGCCTTTGCCAATCTGTTGCTGATCAAGAAATGCAGCTAGTCTCTTGATCCATGACAGCCCTTGGCGCAGCGAGAGCGACTTCTGGGGGTTCTTCGCATCGATCCATATTGGCTTGTCGGATGGTTGCTGTCCAGGTGGATAGATATATGAGAGAATGTTTGTCACTGGAATATCCAGGTCAGGATAAGGGGACTTGTAAACCATCTTTTCGATGACGACTCTAGATACAATTGACAAGAACAGTCTCACCAAAAGACGGCGACTATGTAGATGCAGGTTGAGGAAGTCGATTGAAACGATTTCTGGTCAGTGGTTGTCGAGTAAGATTTAGGCTTGCCGAGGTGCCGACACTCGTTCCAACCGATGCGGGCGGAAAAAGTCCACCGAAGACCCCAATAATAATAATATCGAGCAAACTGCCTACACGGATTAATTTGTGAGTGATTCTCACGAAAATACACCACAACACAATATTATCGCATTATAGGCCAGCAGAATGTCGGACTTGAACGGCTTCGACAACTTCTTCCGTCTAGATGGCAAAGTCGCGCTTGTCACTGGAGGCAGGTATGCTATCTTGCTCAAAATTATACCCATTAACATTTGACTAGGCTCACGAGGTCTTGGGCTTCATGCTGCAACGGCGTTCTTGAGAGCAGGTGCTAAAAAAGTCATCATTACTGCCCGGAAAGCTGAAGGCGAACAAGGCATCAATCAGGCAGTCGAAAAATTGAACAAACTTCCGGGGATCAAAGGGACTGCTATAGGAATTGCTGCCAATGTCGCACAGGAGAAGGATGTCATTCGACTATTAGAGGAAGTCAAGAAGACCGAGTCTAAAATTCATATCCTCGTCGCCAACGCTGGAGCAACCTGGGGAGGGCCATTCGAAACCACACCAGATTGGGCCAACCAAAAGGTCTTGGACCTGAACGTCAGAGGGGTTTTCAACATAGTGCGATCGTCAGTGGTCACCAAGTCTGATGTGAAATGGTGTAAACTGATAGCCTTACAGGTTCACGCCACTCCTAACAGCAGCGGGAACACCCCAAGATCCAGCGAGAGTGATTGTGGTGAGCTCAACGGCAGGCGTCAATGTGCCCCACGTGGGAGACCATGGGACGATCATGTATTCAGCATCGAAAGCTGCAGCTCATCATCTGGCTCGAAACTTGGCTGTTGAGCTTGGTCCGCGAAACATTACAACAAACACCGTTGCACCTGGTTTCTTCCCGTCGAAACTGGCCAATGGTCTAATTGAACTCTTGGGTGGTGAGGAGGATCTGAAGCAATCCAATCCCAGAAAACGTCTTGGAGAACCAGAAGACATAGCTGGTGTCATGCTCTTCCTTGCCTCGCCTGCGGGAAACTACATGTGAGTTTACAATCCTGACACTAATAATGGACCTGACCGTGTGCAGCAACGGTGTCGATATCGAAGTTGACGGCGGCGCTCGCTTGGGTGCAGGAAGGCTGACCAAACTATGAGATCGCCCCGTATTCCAGCCTTGTCTCGTCGCGTTCTTCTGTCGCATGAGGACTAAGGCAGCCTCTTCGCTGACCGGCGTTGAAATCAGCATGACTCGTGAGTCTCGCTTCGCTGAGTTTGCGGGGTACTAGCGTCGGTTAACTATTTCCGGCATGACTCGCGTCATGACTCGTGCATGATCTTGGCAATCGCAGACCTCCCCGCAACCGAATCAGGATGCTTTGACTGTGCCGTGTTGCCGTTGAGGAAATGCTTCAGGTGGACTGGAGAGTGACGGCGCATTGGGAGTTGCAATATGGCATTTAGAGTAACATAGACGTTTTCACTATCTGATCTTTTCTTAGTTCTTGTTGTAAGACTGTCGATGACACACTGTCGACGATATGGACTCTACAGTGGTAAAGCCGCGCAGCCTGGGGGATGCCCTGACCATGCTTGCACTCCTCGCTGGGCTGCTCGCAATAAGCACTCTGATTTCTACCATAGTCTATCGGCTATACTTCCATCCCCTGGCGAAGTTCCCAGGTCCGAAACTGAACGCAATCAGCTCGCTCCCTGGGATCTACTCCTTGCTGAGGGGTCGTCTACCACTTGAGAATAAGAAACTCCATGAAAAGTATGGATCTGTTGTTCGGGTCTCACCAAATGAGTTGGCGTTCAACTCTGCCCAAGCTTGGGAAGACATCTACGGACACCGGCAGGGTCGACCCAATATGCACAAAGATCCGATTCACGTTGGTTCTGTCGATCCATTGCCAGGTGCATCAACCCTCACGATGTCCGATGACTTGAATCACGCCCGCCAAAGGCGAGCACTCGCACACTCGTTTTCCACAAAGGCTTTGATGGAACAAGAACCTATTATCCAAGGCTACGTCGATATTCTGATCCAGAACCTCAACAGAATGGCCAAGAATGAGGACGAATTCAATATGGTTAATTGGCTGAATTTCACCACATTTGACATCATTGGCGATCTGGCCTTTGGAGAGCCTTTTGGTTGTCTCGCTAAGGGTGCATTCCATGACTGGGTGGCCTTGATCTATGAAACCGTCAAGGTGGGAGCTTTAGAGCAGGCAACTCGCCGTTTTGCCACTGTCGGGTCCTGGGCTCAGTCCATGCTCGTGAATTTGATCCCAAATCATGTTCGGCAGCGGCGACGGAACCACCTGATATTCAGCAAGGAAAAGGTCACCCGCAGATTAGAAAATAAAGACACTGATCACAGAGATTTCATCTGGTACATCCTCAAGCAAAGAGAGAAGTTCGACTTGCATGACAACGAGATCATCCTCAACTCAGCACTGTTCATCGTTGCTGGAAGCGAAACTACGGCCAATCTGTTATCTGGCTTGATCGCAAGACTCCTTTGGAACAAGAACAAGTACGACAAATTGGTCCATGAGATCCGCAGTCGCTTCAAGAAAGAAGACGAAATCAACTATGAGGAGACGAGCAAACTTGAATATCTTAATGCTTGCTTAGAAGAAGGCCTTCGGATTCACCCTCCCGTTCCAACTGGCCTTCTGCGAACCGTTCCCAAAGGAGGAGATTTTATCGACGGACACTGGGTCGCCGGGGGAACTTCTGTTGCAGTCAGCTCCTGGGCTGCTGCACATAACCCGGTGAATTTCAAGGATCCTGACTCATTCATCCCTGAGCGATGGATTGGCTCAGAATATGCGTCAGACCTCAAGAAAGCCGCGCAGCCGTTTTCGTTAGGTCCTCGTGGGTGCATCGGGCGCAATCTCTCGTACATGGAAATGAGATTGATCCTGACCAGAATTTTATGGAATTTTGATCTCATCAGCACGGATGGCGCGTGGCAATGGGATCCAGAGGGTGAAATGAAGAACATGAGGGCTTTCATGACTTGGGAGAAGCCCGACTTGAATTGCAAAGTTGTCAAGGTCGAAAGATAGAGCTACGTAGATCTATTCAGATTATGATGAATTCTTAACAGCCTCCACATGTAAAATAAAACATGATGATCTGAGGGGCCATAGCTACCCAATGAAAAGAACTCGCACCTATTTTTTAAGACCTTGAAGACAGTATCACTGAAAGGAATCGCATTCGATGGCCGGAAGCGCCCCTCTAAGCACTTCCCCGCAAGGTTCCCACCGACGGCGCAAATCGGGAGAGCTTTTCCCATCCTGCCCAGCGATCCTTTGGGTCTAGGATGTTTATCATCTGTCAACGGCAGCATGTGCTTAGAGATTGCGTCGCTTTGTTGCAGTCCGTCCTTGAATCTCGCTATTGTTGCTAGTGTCAATAAAAAGATCCCAGGGTGTTTTCAAGCCAATTTCGCCAGCACAAATGGGTTCTACAGAAACGAACAATCATGCACTCGTCTTTGGAGCATCGGGGATCACAGGGTGGGCAATTGTCAATGCCATCTTAAACGGTTATCCATCACCGTCGACGTTCTCCAAAGTGACTGCATTGACCAATCGACCTCTTGCGCCCGAAACAGCGCAATGGCCTCAATCCGACAAGCTCCAGGTTGTTTCAGGCTTGGATATCCTTGCTGGTGATCAATCTACACTGGAACAGACTCTCAAGGACAAAGTCAAGGAAGTTTCCACGGTTTCGCACGTGTATTTCTTCGCATACATCATGGATGCAGATCCAGCCAAAGAAATCTCGATCAACGTCGAGCTGCTTGATAGAGCCGTCAGGGCTGTGGAAACAGTCTCAAGCGCTCTAAAATTTGTTGTTCTTCCAACCGGCACAAAGGTGAGTTACCCACGTTTCATCTTTGAACTGGGCTGACAATCTCAGGCTTATGGCGTACATCTGATCGATCAGTTCCCCTGGAAGGATAAAGTCCCCTTGTCGGAGAGTCTTCCTAGAATCCCAGAGCCGTATGCCTCCCAGATGTTCTACTACAACCAACTGGACTCGTTGAAGAACTTGTCCAAAGGGAAGAACTGGACATTTTGCGATATTATCCCCGATGTTGTGGTCGGCTTCGTGCCAAATAACAACATTTACTGCTTAGCGCAGGCTTTGGCGCTCTACCTGTCTCTCTACAGAGCGATTGAGGGCCCGGGTGCCGAGGTGGTGTTTCCCGGCACAATGGAATCCTGGAAGATCCAGTCAAACGACAGTAGCCAGGACATCATCGCCAAATTTGCGATTTACGCCAGTTTACATCCGGAAGTAGCAGATGGCCAATCTTTCAATGCCGCTGATAATTCAAAGAGCTCATCATGGTCTGTGAAATGGCCTGTCATATGTGAATATTTCGGTTTGAAGGGCGTTGCTCCAACGAACGGTTCTGGTCCAGATCCAGTCCAGTATACTGTGGACAATCGCGACAAGTGGCTCCAACTAGAGAAGCAATACGGACTACAGACTGGTCGTGTTGGCAATGAACGCAGTTTTGGGGGCTTTCCGTACTTCATCATGACAATGTTCAATTTTGACAGGCATCTGGATTTGAGCAAGATGCATCAGGCATGGGGCAGCGCAACCGAAGAGACAGACGCCAAAGGCGCCTGGTGGACGGCCTTTGACCGGTTTCGCAAAGCCAAAATCATTCCATAGGGCTAAGAGTCACAAAGTAAACTTGTAAGGTCCTTGAACGGCATAAGCTGAAGTTTGGCGGGCATGTCGTGCCAGTACTGGTTTCGTTAGCGCGACCTACCAAATGCCCAGAACAGTATGAACATAACCTTTTCGGCTTTACCCAGTGAAGATCTTCTGCTGTTACATTAACCTATTACTGATCTAACCAAGTCTCTCCTTCCTGCGACTCCTAACATCGTTCAGAACACGATAACTATGGCTGGTACAGGCGACAGTAACTTTGCTCAACCGTGGCAAGAAGTAAGCAGGCAAGCAATATTTTCTTTAATACAGTACTAACGACGACGTAGTTCAAGAAAGAATTCGGAGGCGCTCCTCTGTTGCATGGCCCGATAGAAAATATATTCAAAGGATGGGACGAGCTATTGGTTAAAATGGGGAGCAAATATGAGTTCCCAGCTCCAGATGATAGTGTCAAGACCAAAGATGTGAAGATCAATGACTTGGTCACTGTTCGAGTATACACACCGCCCAACGCAACTGGATCCGATAATCTCGCCGTGTACTTCCATGGAGGAGGCTGGGCAATGGGAGATCTCAATATCGAGGACGCACAGTGCCGAATTATCAGCAAGGAGTGCAACATTGTCCTCGTCTCCGTCGACTACCGCTTGGCCCCAAAGCACAAGTATCCTGCCGCCCTCGACGACAGTTATGCTGGGGTGATCTGGGCATTGGATAACCGAGCGACTTTGGGAGCCAATAACAGCCCAATTGCCTTGATCGGCACGTCTGCTGGTGGTGGACTGTCTCTGAGTGTCGCAATCAAAATGATACAAAACGGAAACGATGCCCAGCTAGCTGGAGTGGCCGCTTTGGTTCCTGTCACAATTCACCCATCCGCCTTGCCCGCCGAGTTGAAGAACAAATACACATCATACGATGAACACGCCGAAGATACAGTCAACACAAAAGATGCCATGATGGCGTTTTTCGGTGAGCACCGTATGCAGAAACCTATTCCTAGATCAAAACTACTAACACATGCTAGATGCATATGGCGGAGAGCCACAGGACCCCCTTATATCCCCTCTTCTGCACAATGGGCTCTTGAAGAAGGCAAAGAAGGTGTATATCACCGAGTGCGGCATGGACACACTCCGGGACGATGCAAGATTAATGAAGGAGAACTTGGAATCACAAAAGTAAGGCATATATTCTACATGAGACCTATTTACTAATTCAATGCAGTGTTGCTGTTCGTTACGATACTTACCCTGGTTACCCTCACTACTCGTGGACATTGCCGTCGAAAAAGCTGGCTGGTCATCAGGCAGAGTTCTTTGGGAACTTGGTAAAGGGTGTAAACTGGGTGTTCGGCCAGGGATCGTGATTACCTTCCTCCGAAGAAACAGCCACTTGTAGCATGAGAGGAAAATCACGGCCCGAAATTGTGTCACAGGAAGGGAGGACTTTGATGTGGAGGAATCCGCCAATCAAGTATCGTCCTCCGCAAATCACTAGCCTTTTCCGACCTCTTGACCAATTGGAGTGAGAGGAAGTTGATAGCCTGAGTCAAAACTTATGTTGTCCTCGTGGGCACTGAATCATCGTCCCCAGAACCAAGACCGTCTGTTGCCGCTTTGCCGATGTATCCTCTAGAACATTTTATACAATACTTATTGGCATAATTTCATGGAGTGAACGAATTATTGCGACCACGAATCAACAGGAACAGGAACAGAAGACAAGTCACAATGGGATCAATTCAACGAGAGATCAAGCGGCCGGTCAGGATCGGAGGCGCTTCTGGTGGATTCACAGATCGTCAACGTTCTATTTTGTCTTTTGCTCGCGACAATGAAGTCGACGTCATCATCGGCGACTGGATGAGCGAGATGACCATGTCCTGGCATGGCGTGGCGAAGAAAGACCAGCTGCAGAAAGGCATGACTGATGCAGAAAGAGATGGGCTTTTCGATCCTTCTTTCATGAGCACTTTCAGTCCTGCTTTGCCTCATTTACAAGAACGAGGTATCAAAGTGGCAGTCAACGCCGGAGCTAGCGATGCTGGCATGTTGGCAGATCTGGTTGCCAAGACGATCAAAAGCCAAGGGCTTTCACTCAAGGTCGCCTGGATTCAGGGCGATGAAGTCATGGAGGCGGTCAAGAAGCTATTAGCCAAAGGCGAGAAGTTTGAGAATATTTGCTTCGGAGGAAATCTAGAAGACTGGCCTCACGAGCCTCTGGTCGCCCAATGCTATCTTGGAGGGGCCGGTATTGCTGAGGCCTTCCGACAGGGAGCTGATATTGTCATTTGCGGCAGAGTATCAGATGCGGCTCCCACGATAGGCGCCGCAATGTGGTGGCATGGATGGGACCGCAACAAGGATTTTGACGAGATCGCATCTTCCCTCATTGCTGGACATTTAATCGAATGCTCGACATACGTGACAGGAGGTTACTACAGCGGATTTAAGGATCTTTTCGAGGGTTGTGAGGATCATGGTTTCCCCATTGCTGCCATTAATGCCGATGGGACATTCACACTCGAGAAAGAACCCAACACTGGTGGCGAAATGTCTGTTGGAACTGCAACCTCACAGCTTCTCTACGAAATCCAGGGACCCCAATATTATGGGTCCGATGTCGTTGCTGTCTTGGAGGGCATCAACATGGAGCAGATTGGAAAAGACAAGGTTCGGGTGTCTGGCGTGAAAGGCAACCCACCTCCAACCACGACCCGAGTTGGTATCAGTGCCAAAGGAGGCTATCAGGCAGAATTTCACTACTATCTGGTTGGTTTGGACATTGAACAAAAGGCAGAATGGACCGAGCGACAAATTCGAAAATCAATGGGAAAGAATGCGGAAAAGTTCTCTCTTTTGAAATTCACAACAAACGGTTCATGTCCCGATAATCCTAAAAACCAAGACGTCGCAACAGTCGACTTCAGAATCTTTGTCCAGACAAAGCACAAGGACCTTGTGATCATGGACAAGGTCGATGTACCTGGGTTCAACCGCTGGTGCATGGAAAACTTCCTCCAAAGCTGCCCTGGAGCTTCCATCGAGAATGACTTGAGACAGTCGTCCGGCAAAGAATATCTTGAGTACTGGGCGGCGCTCTTACCCCAATCCGAAGTTGCTCATAGTGTTCAACTGCCATGGAACGGTCAATCAATCCCCGTCCCACCTGCTGACAACCTCAAAGACTACGGCAAGTTCTGGGACACCCGGCAATGGAGCTACGAAACCAAAAACCCTGTTGACCTCTCAAAATTTGGGCCAACTACCAGAGGTCCCTTGGGATGGGTTGTACTAGGACGATCAGGAGACAAGGCGTCTGACGCGAATGTTGGACTGTTCGTACGAAGAGAAGACGAATGGGATTGGCTGCGGACACTACTTACAATTCCAAAGATGAAGGAGCTCCTAGGATCTGAGTACAACGGCAAAGATGTGGACCGCTTCGAGATTCCAGGACTTAGGGCTGTACATTTCTTGCTACATGACCATCTTGATCGTAGCTGGGGAGCGAGCAGCACCTACGACACTCTGGGGAAGAATGTTTGCGAGTATATCAGAGCGAAATGGGTGGACATTCCAAATGTTTTCTTGAGAAGAGGCAAGGTATGAAAATAGAACATAGCGCAACGCATTACAATTCGAAGAGCATCATGGACCAGAATCCTGTCAATTTTGCTGCGTGTGTTGGAGTACCGGTCAGCGTTGACGTTGTGACACTGACCATTCGTCAGCACGGAAGGCTTCTCCTGAGCATTACTCAGGGCAATGTGCCCAGGCCAGAAGAACAAAGCAGGGGTCCCGTGCAGTGCGTGTCCAAACGTCCAATAAATCCAGATCATCTTACCCGAGGTCCAGTCCCGCCTCCATGGTGGGCGCAGAGATGCGGAGTTGAGGGATAGACTTTCTTTAGCTTGCATAGAAGGTTTGGGTCTAATGACTCAGTGGATGCATTAACCCGATGAACCCTTGTGCATCACGAGTCAAGGAACCTGGAGAAATATTGGCCAACGACATGTGCTTAAGAGATTCAAAACCGCGTTCGCGTACGCGGGGTGTGGAGGTGGGAAAGTATTCTGCAACAATTGTCCAAAAAAAGAACATTTGCACAAGATGGGCTCTACCGGAAGAACCATGAAAGCAGGACAATGGGACCCCAAGCTCAATAAAGCTGTTGTCAACATTGTTCCCGTTCCTGAGCCTGGTGAGAATCAGATCTTGGTCAAACTTACTTCAGCCTCGCTGTGTCACTCCGACATCATCTCAATCGAACGACCGGGCCTTGAGGAACCTTTCACTCCAGGACATGAGGGCGTTGGTTTGATTGAGCAGATCCACCCATCTGCTGAAGGAAAGGGATTCAAGAACGGGGACGCCATTGGGTTTTTATATATCATCGGCTGTTGCTTCGAATGTGAAGGCTGCCACGTTCACAATTTGCAGTGCCAAAATGGCCAGCCTGAGATCCAAGGGTTTACACAACCTGGCTTCTTTGCGGAATATGCAGTGGTTGACTACCGCAATGCGATTCTACTGCCCAAGAAGTGGAGCCTCCAAACTAGCTGTGTCTTCTTCTGCGCTGGTATTACCTGTGAGTTGCATTTTCTTGTTATTTGTATAGTATCCCTTACTCACGGATTTAAAGCTTTCCATGCTGTCGACTCCTGCGACCTGAAACCTGGTCAGTGGTTTGCGGCCATCGGGGCTGGCGGGCTAGGCCAGATTGCAACCCAGTATGCGAAGGCAATGGGTTTCAAGGTGGTAGCAGTCGATATCAACGACTCGACTTTGGAAGTCTGCAAATCTCAGGGCGCAGATGCAGTTTTCAACTCCAAGACTGATCCCGACTATGTGCAAAAGATCAAGGATTTGACAAAGGGCGGTGCCCATGCGGCTGCAGTCTTCAGTAATGCTCAGATTGCGTATACTAATGCACCAAATATCATCAGAGTCGGTGGAACTATGATGATCATTGGCCTTGCACCCAAGGATCTCCAAGTGTCGACGATGGACATGGCTCTCGGAAGATATAAGATCAAGAGTGAAAGTACCAGCATTCCCCAGAGGATGAAGAAGGCTGTTGATTTCTCAGCAGAGCATGACATTGCTCCTGAAGTCCAACTCCGGAAACTGGAGGAGCTGGATGACATGATTAAGGAAATGCGAGCCGGCACTGCAACCAAGAGAATGGCTGTAGTTTTCTAGGTCTAGCCCTTTAGGCTATACTATCAAAATTATATGATTTAAGATTTTGATGTTCAGAGATGACTTTTCAGCAAATGTGCTTCCATGTCACCGTATCTATCTAGTATGTCATATTGATCATGATTGTCTTTGGTTCGGTGAAGGCCTGAAGAGCTGCCTTTCCACACTCTCGTCCCAAGCCACTCTGCTTGCTACCACCGAAAGGAGCAGTCAAGAACGTCAAGCTGACACAGTTGATGCCGACCATGCCGGAATCAAACTCACTTGCCACTCTCAGGGCCTTGTTAATATCCTGTGTAAACACACCAGCCATTAAACCATACTCAGTGCTGTTGGCCTTTTCGATGACTTCTTCTTCAGTCTTGAATTTGTTCAAAATCGATACAGGGCCAAAGATTTCTTGCGAGAAGATTTCCTTGTCGGGTGTGACATCCTCAAACACTGTTGGTTGAACGTAAAAGCCCTTGTCCCCTACTCGCTTCCCTCCAGTCAGAAGTTTGCCTTGAGTTGCTCCTCGCTCGATGAAGCCAGTGACACGCTTGAACTGTGCTTCATCTACCAGAGGGCCCATGAGAGTGTCTTCCTTTTCAGGATCTCCAATGGATTTGGCTCTCTCTTCCAAGGCCGCCTTGTACTTTTGCACAAACTCATCGTAAATTCCTTCTTGGACATAAACTCGAGTGGCGGCAAAACACACTTGGCCAGTATTGGTTGCAAGGGCATTGACAGCCCAAGTAACGGCATTTTCGAGATTAGCATCGTCAAAGATGGCTGCAGGGGACTTTCCGCCTAATTCCAAGGTAACTCGCTTCAAGTTCGAATTGGCAGCCATCTGTTGGATCTTCTTGCCAGTAGGGATAGAGCCAGTGAAGCTGACCTTGCGAATTCTCATGTGGCTGGCGATAAGGGCTCCAGTGCTTCCATCACCGGACAGAACCTGGAAGACACCTGGAGGGAACCCCGCCTCCTTGATCAAAGGTCCAAGTGCGAGTGCGGCGAAGGGGGTCTTTTCTGAGGGCTTAAGAATAAAGCAGTTTCCTGTGGCCAAAGCGGGCGCGGCTTTGAGACCGACTGTGCCCAATGGTCCATTCCACGGGACGATGCCAGCAGTCACACCAAGAGGCTCATTTCGAGTGATTTGCATGAATCCATTCTCTTGTGGGATAGCTTCGCCGACGAACTTGTCGATCCATCCAGCGTTGTATCTAAAAGCCTACTTAATTAGCCTTTGGGAGCGCTGCTGAGGTTGGGATCATTACCTCTGCCGCAAGGGCGACTTCAAACTTGCCAAATGCACCATATGGGGCCCCAAGAGTGACTCTGGTAAGTTCTGCCAATGCCTCCACGTGTTGCTCCAACAAGGCTGCAAATTTTACCAAAATATCTCGACGAGCATTTGCGCTCAGCTTCTTCCATTTTGGAAACGCTTTTTCTGCTGCGTCGACAGCAGCATCGACATCTGCTTGGTCACAGATCGGCACGTCATCTGCGACTAGGCTGTTGTCTTTAGGGTTGTAGACAGATAGATTCTTGCTCCCTTGAGAATGGACATATTCGTTGTTGATGAAGATTTGCTTGGGCAGGTTCTTCGCAGAGAACTCGAAGGTCGCGCCGTTGCTCACACCATTAGTTGCGCCCATCTTGAAGATTAGTTTTGAGTCCCGTGTGACAATGCTGATCTAGTTCTGTCTCCTCGCTTTTCTCAACCTGCGCCCGTGATCCAAACTAAACAAGAGATATACATTCTACGCAAACTCGGTGTTTTGTTCCGCAGAAACTCATGTTCAAACCCAATGGACTTGCTTGGGTGGCCCGCAGTGACTCGTGTAGTCCACATGGTCGGTTATGATTTTCCGGGCTGGTCCCCAGACCTCGTGTGGGGACACCCAAGGGGTACCTAGGGAAGTGAGGAGACTCCAGGACCCGAGGAATCCAGGAATCCACACCCCAACGCCCTAGGGCGACCTACGTGTCGAACTTGTTGCAGACCAAAAGACGGGAGGCGTTGAGTCACTACTGCATAATAGCCATGGTCGATGAACGGACATGGCACACCCTGTGACCTATATGCCTGTCGCAGATCACAGAAACTTCACAGTTGGAAGGTTCCTGTCGCCATTTAAGCCTCCGTGGGTCGGAGTCGTTCGAGCAAATTCGTTAGCTATTCCAGCCACTGCTTACATTCTAGGCGTCAAAAGGTCCCCAGAAAGTTTGTTACCGTGGGGCCCCTCGAGCTCCATCGGCCCTCAAGCGGGCGGCCAAGGATGCTTTACGGGGTCCCCACCGCCTGTGCTGGCCATTCATAGATGCTCAATCTTGACTTCTACCGTAATGCATGTGAGTGCTGTCTTTGTTTTTGGGGTTTCAAGGGTCCCGTGGCCTGCAAGGCGCCAATCTATCGAGGTCGGCTCAGAAGCGCCCTTTTTTGCCTCCCCCTCCTCGTGGTGGTCCCATCCCTACTCTGACAGTCTTTTCGACCTTGAAGCTTTGGGACTCTTTTCCATCTTCTGCCTAAAGATTGCATTCATTTTCCTACCTTCGGATCCTCATCCAGAGACTCATTTTTGCTTGCACGTTCTGAGACGTGGGATGCGATCTCTGCATACCTTTCTATCCAAGTGGATCCCTTGACAATTGTAACCAGATTGCTTCACGATTCAACCAATAGACTGGCACCATGACCACAACCATGGCACAGGCAAACATGCTGCCATCGGCCAGCGACAAATCACAGAAGCCCAGACATCGAGCTTCAGTAGCTTGTACAGCATGTCGCGAACGTAGAACAAGATGCGTCATATTTCCAGGTCAGTCGGAGTGCACACAGTGTCGATCCAACGGTGGTGAATGTATAGTCAATTTCGACGATGAACGAAGAAAGTGAGTATTTTGCATCATCGTTGCTAAGCATGTTGTTGATTAATTCAGACCAAACTCTCGCGCATACATCAATAGCCTGAACGAGAGAATTGCGGCACTTGAATCGGCGCTCAAGGACAAAGAAAAGGAAAAAGAGCAAATCGAAGATTCGAACGCAACCTCTCAAGCCCAATCAACACGAAATCCCTCCCATAGTCCCGTGCTAATCACGAATTCATTCCGCCATGAGATCGACCCAAAGCTCATGGAGATGTCAGAACATCACGAAGCCGTCATCACCGACTCAGACGCCACCGATGGCTACTCACCACCAAGCAACCTTTCGAGTCACGAGAACGAGAGTATGGTTAGCAAACTCCTGTCTACAAGAGGCCACCTGAGCTTTGACCAATTAAGTGGACGACTTCGATACTTTGGTCCAATCGCAAATTGTCATGTTCATTCCCATCTCCAACAAAATGAACAGATGCATCGACAGGCCCTGGAACAACAGCGGCGAACACAGAGGCTCATCAATAGCATCTCCAAAGACACCCACGACTATCTGATGAACCTATTTTGGCAGTATTATAATTCCGTCATCCATGTCATCCACCAAGCCGCCTTTGAACATGGACAAGAACACGGTGGTCCGTTCTACTCAGGTTTCCTCCATGTTTGCATCCTGGCCATGGGTTATCGATACGCAGACAAAACGCGTCCTGACATTATGAAGATCTCGATCGGCAATAAAGAAAGCACGATTCATAAAGAGGCAAAGTTCATGCTCGACTATGAGATTGAGCAACCTGGAGGGACCACGTCTATCCCGGCGCTGTTGTTGCTTGGTGACCTTGAATGCGGAGTCGGACGAGATAACGTTGGGTGGCTTTATGCAGGCATGGCCAACCGTTTGTGCTTCGACATCGGTCTTCATCTTGACCGGAGCAACTCTGGTCTGTCGGAACGAGATCTCGAAATTGGACGGATGACTCTTCTTGCCTGCGTCATCTACGATAAGTACTGGGCACTGTTCTTGGGTCGGCCCACCAATATCAAAACATCTGATCTGGAAACATATAATCTATCACAACAACTTGAACGACTGGGCAAATGCCTACCAGCGGGGCCTGAGAAGAGCCTCGAAACACAAATCTACGAATCCCTTATTGATCTCATGGAAATCGCCGGCAAAATCACCGAGATTATGGACCAAGCTGCGCGACTTGATGACCGAGTCAACCCCAACCACCACGTCTTTGTTCGAATGGCCAATCTCAACCGAGAACTTGAGATATGGTATACCCGGCTACCTAAAAATTTACAATGGACCCCACAGAACGTTCAATCCGCTCCGTTTTCATTTTTCCTCCTTCACCAGCAGTATCACGTGGCAATGATCCTCCTCCATCGGCCATTTGCTCGATATGACGAAATCCAGCCAGTCGCAGATGGCAATATGGAGGACTATGAGCCTCAACCTAATATCCACATGTCGTCGATGTCACGATCGATATGTACACAACATGCAGTTCGGGTGGCAAGAATCTTCTGGCAACATCGGCAGAGATTTGACACTCGACACATCTTCGTCACGGGGATGCAGCACGCTGGGACGGCAGCGATTGCTCTGATTGCGGCGCTCGCGTCTCTCAAGGACACCTCCTCCCGAGACGCTAATATGCATTACCTCGAATGTTTAGCAGCTGCTCTTCAAGACATGTCGGAGACGTTCCAGCCCGCAGAGCTCATGTCAACTGTGCTGCAAGCGGTGATCCTGGAGCTGAGAGCGTCACTACCTCAACCAAAACAAGCCAAGATAATACCAGCTCGACGGGAAAGCACCGCTAACGACGATGAGTCGGAGCGGTTCATGCCCAGTAAGAGACACCAATCGTTCCGCAACAGCCCACCTCGGACGATGAGCCATGGTTTCATCCCTACGCCTCAAGTGACGGCGCCAGCTGAAATTAGTGAGCTGGAACAGCAACAACAGCAACCTCTCATAGACACATCGACCCGTGAGGCGAGTGAAGTCCGGCTGGCCAACGCAACGTCGATGGATGGTTTCGTAGTGGTGACGCCACGCGCGGAACCGGTCAACATTGAAGGGGCATGGCCGACACTAACGACCGACACATCAGCACTGGACTATCCCATGTTCACCAATTCGAACCGACCACAGTTCCACGCCATGTCGACGACACCACACCGGTCGGCGTGGATGGGCGCCGAAACTCCAGCTGTCTCTCCCCCCGCTGGCGGTAACCCATATATGTTCCAGTCGAATTTCGGACGTTCATCGAACGATCGCCTCCAGGACGATCTAGCCGCCAACACCAGCCTAGATTTCCTCACCTTGTTAGGCACCGACCGCACTGACTTCTCCACCTTGACGGGCAATCATGACGATTTTGCTCTGTTACCCACCCCGACTCCGACACCAGTCGCTTCCTATCCGACAAAACCTCTCGACGGTACTAAAGATCGTCCGTTCACTTCCTCCTCCGCCACAGGCTCCACCAACCGCCAGCAGGATGGCTCTGCCGCTCGAACCATGGCCGGGCTCGACGATCTGTGGAATCAAATGAAGGGAACGAATAACAAAATGAGATGAAACGAACATATGATATAGAAATGTAAATCCTGGCGTTGGAGGGTATAAGGGTTGTGACGGAACGTTTAGTCGGTTGACGATATACCCTGGTGACCCTGTCATTGAATTCATTTTTTCTTCAGTTCAACTCTTTTTCTTGAAAGTTCCATCTTTCCATCAGTCTTTCTTCCTCTCCCCATCTTCCTACGGTATTATTTTAGCAGCCCGCATTCTGTCAAAGACACCTCCCCAAGCCTGTTTGGTAGATCTCTCTTCACTGAATCCCGTGGAATACATTTTCGTCATGTCATACTGACGGTCAAAGTCGAACTGAGTGAGGAGGAAATACTCGAACCCTTTGAATGTACGGTCTGAATCCGCGATTCCCTTCTTCAGACCGTGCTTTTGTTCCAATTTTGTCCAAGTGTCAAAATTTTGCTTAATATAACTGCGAACTTCACGGTCGTTTGGATCTGCTGGCGGTGTTCCTTTGAGACCGAAATACTCGCACAGGACGGGCCACTTGGTGCTCCAGGACTCTGGTTTCCTGGCGTCTGCCACGTTAAACCCCTGTCCTTTCTGGTCCGCCGGCAGGTTGAGTGACAGGTATAGTGTCTGTCGAGCGATCATGTCGCTGGAGCTATCGTTGCTTTGTGCTACCCAACTTTTGGATGTGCCTGGAAATGGACATTCTGCGCCTGCTCCCTCAACCTCGCGATATAAAGATAGGTAGACACCAAGTGCGGTTCCAAGAGAATAGAAGTTCTGGTTTGGCACGAATCCGATGATGATGTCCGGCCGTGTGTCGCACCAACTCCATTTCTTTCCCTTGGAGTATTCACTCATCCAATCGAGTTGGGGATGGTAGAACAGCATGTCGTGATATGGTGCTTTTAACCGTGGTAGCGACTCGGATAAAGGAACGGGCATATAGTCCGATGGATGGTTTTCCAGGAGATGGCAACCATACATTTTAGCTCCCGTTTGCAAGACCACGAATTCCAGAGCTGGCGAAAGGTGGTCTATTGCCATCGTGGATCGTTTCCACATGTTGACTGCATCTTCGAGTTCTTGTTGCATGTCGGTATTGGCTTTGTATGCTGCAGGATCATGTCAGAGTTGATTCTCAGGTTAGTCGACGGTGTCAATACTGTACCTAAGTAGTAAACATGTGTGACTTGATTTGCTGTCGGTAATTTCTTCTTCAGTTCTGCCTCAAGCTCCTCCTGACTCCCTCTGAGAAGATCTACACCCGAAACAATACTCAACCTTGAATCATCAGGCCAGAAAGAGTCTTTCTGGGACAGTGGACGGTTTGTCAATGCATAGACACGGTCCCAAGTTCCCTTTTCGGGATAGTCATTCAGAATCTCATTGACAAAGGACCAGCCTGAGACACCGCTAGCACCGAAGACCACTGCTGTCTTTCCCATCTTTGCCTTTTCTCTACAATCTTGTTGTTTGCAGAGACAGGTGGAGGCAAGGAGCAGATGATCAAGTATACGCCACAGGGAATGCAGTCTCCCAAACGGATATAGATGTGAAAGAATTCTGATTTGGACCAGTGTTTCGAGTTTAATAGATGCAGGTACTGGTAATCCGTCAATTTATGACCATGCAGCATATGCTTCGTCAAAGATCTGCATGACAATTAAAGGATGCATCCCCACTTTTGGGTCCCCGGAATATGATAGCCGTTCCCAGGCATGTTGGTAATTGAAACCCCACAGATGTCTTGTCGTGGAGACAGCGTTCAACTTGGATTTGGCGGCATTGTGGGCTTGCAAATATTAGGTTCTGTACCTGATCGGGGGTTAGGTGGTACAGATCCTACAAGAGTACGATCCTACAGGAGTGACACAAGAGACGTTGAGGTTCATTGTAGTCACCTTCAGCCCATCCTCACCACTGATCAGATCAACCGCATTGGTAGTCAAAGAGAGAGAGAACATATCAACTGATAGATATCATCGTTCACCATGAGTGCCACCACGCAAACCACGGAAGCTAGAGGGCCTGGCTTGTTATATGTTAATTCGAAAATCACGGACCCCGATAAATTCTCTGCATCGGTGTTTAGACAATGGTACGAGAAAGTGCACATCCCTGATATTTTCAAGACGTCAGGTATAAAGTCAGCATACCGGTATTTCACGACCAGTAATAGCAGCACGCCGGTTGATCGACCATACCTAGCATTATATCCCCTAAAGGAAGTCGGATTTCTGCAGACAGATGAATTCAAGGCGATCCCTGTTCACAGTGACCTAGTACCGACCCCGACGAAATGTATTTTTGACGTTGCGGACTTCGACACCAGGTACTACGCCAATGTGGATAAAGTAGAAATTGGAAACGACGCCAATAGTAATGATGGTACGTGTTCTCAACCGACTTCTATCGTCTGTCACATGTCTGAATGACTGACCAATATGGTCTTACTCTCACCGATAGATCCTCAACCATACCTCACAACTGTTCAATTCGATGCCCCCGTCGAGCTACGCGACGCAGATTCTAAGGAGGTCAGTTCATGGTATCTCGACAACAACAAGCAAGGCGCCAGGCGGGTGCGAGTGTACCGACTTTATTTCGGGCGGCAGAATCGTAATGCACAGGAACATAACAACATAGCGACACCGCCCGCATTCTTGGCTGTGGTGAGTCTCTATCCTCCCCTCTGGCAATCTTCTTATGGAGCTTCTGTCTTGAGGATTCTCGTCTTCATGTTTGCTAGATACAGACTAACACGGCCTCGGGCCGGGGTGTAGCATGAATTTCCATCAGAGGATGCGGCAAATGCGTTTGTGGGGAACGTCAACGTCAAGCAGACGAGGTCTGGATTCAAACTTCTCAAAGCTTTTGGCAATACCAAGCACAATTTCTGATATTTCTGTCTATCTGGTAACGTGGTCATGTGGCCTACCAAGACAATTATGTACCGTGCTGCGCTCCGGAGATGATCCAGGGTGGTGATCTACTTAAAGGAGCAAAAAATCCTGAACTGAGAGTGACTTTCTTGCTGGGTCGTCGTATATCTGTTCACCGACGGATAAATCAGCAAGATCAGGCAGATTGAATTGACGTTTATCGACAGACTCGACACTTTAGCAGAAACCAATGAAAATCACGTGTGGCATTTTCGTGCGAGGAAAAGTCTATTTAATTCGGCCGTACGTACCAAAGGCGCAGCGCTAAGACCTCTTCAAACCAGTAGATCAACAACATTGATTACTGAACAGCTTAGAGAACTACGAGATCTGTTACATTCCATCTTCTAATCAGTCCGTGGGTCCTGGTTTTGTTACGAACGATGCAGGGGCTCAGAACTTGGTGCGAGCTACCTTCCATCTTCTCGAGATTGAGGCTCGGGGCTGGGCCCAATGATGAAGAAATCGTCATGGATAATACCCCTGCTCGTCATCAGCCTCGTTGTAACGAAATGCAGCTGGCGCCTCTCTACAGAATAAAATACAGCCCCGGCTCAATAGTTAAGCCGTGCAAATCAACTGCCACCCCTTCCCGCTCCACCAGGTCCACCAGGCCAGGCAGGCAGACCCTCTAACCGAGACATGTTGGACCACAGTCACGGACCTCATTCATGCCGATACTCGTGGCCCTTACACTCAATGATCATGTCTTGGTCAAGATCGAGCAGGTTTGAGATTGCGGACAAAAGAGGCCCCGATCATGATTTGAAGGGCTGACAAAAAAGGAGTCTCAGACTTTTGTTAAACTCTAAGTGTTAAGTGTGTTGTCCTAGCTGGCCTACATAAGTGTATGCATCTGTGTCTTGCCCTAATGGAGGGTGTCGACCCTCGTGTCGTGATCATAGAAGTCACAAGAAGCTCTCGACAACCATGACTGCCTCGCCGCTGACTGAGAAAGAACTCAGCCAAGACAATCAGAGCAAGAGCGAACTCCATGAGTTCACACGAGATCAAGTTCGCAGTGACCCCAGCAGATCATACAGCCATGGCAGCGAAGGAGGGTCTGCGATATCTAGAATCCACAGCCATCTGAGTCGAAGGCAAACTCAACCCATTGAGTCCGACTCAGAAGACGAGGTCGACTGGCGCGCCGACCCAGTGTTGGGGTCCTCAACCCCAGTTGACCGAAGCCTGGGCCTGACATGGAAGAATTTGACGATCACAGGAGCCGCCGCAGGTGGAACGATCAACGAAAATGTGTCCTCCCAGTTTTTCCCACCATTCTTGAGGAAAACCAAGTTCGCGACCATGTCAGATAAAAAGATCATCCACAACAGCTCAGGTTGCGTGAAGCCAGGTGAGATGATGTTGGTCCTTGGACGTCCCGGCGCAGGTTGTACATCGCTTTTGAAAGTACTAGGCAATCGAACCAAGGGCTTCAAGGGGATTGAGGGCCAGGTCATGTATGGATCACTTAGTAGTGAACAAGCGACGCAATACCGCGGTCAAATTGTGATGGACGAAGACGAGAGTACCTTTTTCCCAACGCTTACCGCTCAAGAAACGATCGATTTCGCTACGCGTCTCAATATGGCGCATGATACTCCGGATGGCTTTAGCTCGCCAGAGCAGGCGCGACGCGCCACTGCAGAATTTCTCTTCCGCATGCTTAATATTTCTCATACCAAAGACACCAAAGTTGGCAACGAATACATCCGCGGAGTATCTGGAGGCGAGAGAAAGCGGATTGGAATCCTGGAGGCAATAGCTGCTCAAGGTAGTATATATCTCTGGGACAACTCCACAAGGGGACTGGATGCAAGCACAGCACTATTATATGTCAAATCAATCAGGAAGCTCACGGATTTGTTTGGCCTCACGACGATTGTCACTCTCTATCAGGCTGGCAACGGCATCTATGACCTGTTCGACAAGATTCTGGTGCTCGAAAATGGTGAGCAGATCTACTATGGACCAAGGGAACCGGCGAGGCCATTCTTCGAGGATCTTGGCTTCATTTGTGCCGACGGTGCCAACGTTGCAGACTTTTTGACAGGTACATTACTCTATCTCATGTTCTTGGAACTGTTCCAGACTAATACTGAGCAGGAGTCACTGTGCCGACAGAGCGACGCATTCGTTCTGGCTACGAGTCTCGATTCCCGAAAACTGGTGCGGAGATTCGCGAGCAGTATGAAGACTCTGTCATCAAGAAGAATATGGATGCTGAACTAGACTATCCGGAAACGGAGACAACAAAGGAACGTACGGCGAATTTCACCAACATGGTTCAGCGCAAGAAACACCCAGGCTTATTGGCGAAACGAGCTCCTTATACCGTCAATTTCTGGTCCCAGCTGAAAGCAAGTATTATCCGTCAGGTTCAGATTCTCAAAGGTAATAAAACGGTTCTGTTCGTCAAGCAGGGCACGAACATCATTCAAGCACTATCAGTTGGCGCACTGTTCTACAATGCGCCAGACAATTCAACAGGTACTTTCCTTCGCAACGGCGCTCTCTTTACAGCCATTGTGTTCAATGTCTTTCTGGCTCAATCTGAGGTTACTGATTCATTCGTTGGTCGCTCTGTTCTGACCAAGCATCGGAGTCTGGCATATCATCACCCTGCAGCGTGGTGTTTGGCACAGATCATTACCGACATCCCTATCGTGCTCATCCAAATTACAGCTTTCTCTCTTCCGGTTTACTTTATGGTGGGCCTAACCAATGCCGCTGATGCATTCTTCAGATTCTGGTTCATCCTCATCTCGGTGACATTCTGCCTAACAGCTTTCTTCCGCGCTGTTGGCGCTGGTTTCAAAACATTTAACGACGCAAGCAAGATCTCTGGTGTTGCTGTCCTGGCGCTACTGTTGTACAGCGGATTCATGGTCCCCAAACCTGACATGAAACCTTGGTTTGTCTGGTGAGGTTCAGTCGCTTCTGCGCTTTACGCAGCTAACCATTGTAGGATCTATTGGATCGACCCAATTGCATATACATTGAATGCAATGCTTTCGAATGAGATGTACGGCAAAGTCATCAACTGTGCAGGGCCAAATCTGGTGCCCAACGGACCAGGATATAATTCAGTAGAAAACCAAGCATGTACAGGTGTCCTTGGCGCAACGCCTGGACAAGTCACTGTTTCCGGAGAGCAATTTCTATCAGCTCTCAGATACGACCACTCACACCTGTGGAGAAATGTCGGCATCGTTTGGTGAGTTCCGCCTCTGGTTGATCGATATCGGAAAACTGATTGATATGCTTTTTCAGGGTTTGGTGGGCATTTTTCGTCTTCCTGACGATTCTTGGTACCTCTGCGTGGCAAAGCGTCTCGTCGCAGAACGGAGTGCTCGCGGTTCCTCGAGAACTTGCAAAGAACGCGCGACTCCCCACGGATGACGAAGAATCACAAAACACTGGCTCTGCATCAACACCTGGGAGCAGTTCATCTGACGGCACTCTCGATGCAAAGAAGATCAATGAACGACTGAATGAGAACAAAGCTATCTTTACATGGAAGAACCTCAACTACACAGTTTCGACCCCAAGTGGCCCTCGGCAATTGCTTGACGACATTCATGGATGGGTCAAACCCGGTCAGCTAGGAGCTCTCATGGGCTCTTCTGGTGCTGGTAAAACTACTCTCATGGATGTGCTTGCTCAACGGAAAACCGACGGGACAATCCATGGAGCGATTCTAGTGGATGGTGCACCGCTTCCGCTCAACTTCCAACGATCCGCTGGTTACTGTGAACAGCTCGATGTCCATGAACCGCTTGCGTAAGTTCTCGATCCACCTAACTTTCATCCTTGTTTCATAAGAGCTGACGATGAGGATACCGTAGTACTGTGAGAGAAGCGCTGGAGTTCTCTGCACTCCTCCGGCAGCCGCGTTCTATACCAAGAGAAGAGAAATTGGCATATGTCGACGTTATCATTGATCTACTCGAGATGCACGATATTGAGAATTGTCTAGTCGGCTACGTTGGCGGTGCAGGGCTTTCCGTCGAGCAGCGTAAACGTCTGACCATTGGTGTTGAGCTTGTCGCTAAGCCTAGTATTCTAACATTCCTTGACGAACCTACGTCTGGTCTTGATGGTCAGGCAGCTTACAACATCATTCGGTTCCTCAAAAAGCTGGCAGCCGCAGGCCAGGCTATTCTCGTCACTATTCATCAGCCCAGTGCCCAACTCTTCTACGAGTTTGACACACTACTTCTTCTTGCTAAAGGCGGCCGAACAGTTTACTTTGGAGAAATCGGAGACCATGGTGCTACTTTGAAGGCGTACTTTGCCCGCCATAATGCACCCTGCCCACCTGGTAAAAACCCCGCCGAGCACATGATCGATATTGTCTCTACGAGGAAGAAGGATTGGCACCAAGTATGGCTCCAGTCGCCTGAATATGATTCCATGCTGTCCGAGCTTGACAGTATGGTTAGCAGGACCAAAGAACACCATCCCCAGACCAGTACTGACGATGAGGAGTTTGCTACGAATCTCTGGGTCCAGATCAAGCTTGTTACCATGCGGATGACGAAATCAATCTACCGAAACCCTGAATACGTCGACAATAAATTCGCATTGCACATCATCACTGGTCTCTTCTCCGGATTTACCTTCTGGCAGATTGGTAATAGTGTCAGCGATCTCAACCTGCGCATGTTCGCCATTTTCCAGTTCATCTTTGTTGCGCCAGGTGTCATTAGTAAGTTCAGCACAAGCACCTTTCCTCGGATGAAGGTATATCCAGAGTAACTAACGCGAATTATAGATCAACTACAACCTCTGTTCATCGAGAGACGTGACCTGTATGACGTGCGAGAAAAGAAGTCAAGGATGTACAGCTGGAAAGCCTTTGTGACAGGGCTGATCATCTCGGAAATGCCTTACCTCGTCATCTGCGCGGCGCTGTACTTCTTCACCTTCTACTACACGGCCGGCTTCTCAAGCGCATCCAGCAAAGCGGCGCCAACTTTCTTAATGATGTTGCTCTACGAGTTCCTATACACGGGCATCGGGCAATTCATCGCCGCGTACGCGCCAAACGCCACCGCCGCCGCACTCGCCAACCCGGTCTTCACCTTCACTATGGTTGGCTACTGCGGCGTCTTCGTCCCCTACGAGCAGATCGTCGACGGCCTCCGCTACTGGCTCTACTGGATCAACCCTTTCACCTACCTGATGGGCGGCCTCCTCGTGTTCCCCAACTGGGACATTGTCATCGAGTGCAGCGAGAAAGAACTGGCCATCTTTGACCCGCCCGCCAACCAGACCTGCGCCCAGTATCTCGAGGACTACATGACGACGCCCTTTGGCATGGCCAGCAACCTGCTCAACCCGGACGCGCAGAATGGCTGCCAAGTCTGTCAGTATCAGTCTGGCAGCGACTGGCTGAGGTCGCTCAACACCAAGGAGTACTACTACGGCTGGCGAGATATCGGGATCGTCGCGATTTTCGTCTGCTCCAGTTACGCGCTGGTGTACTTGATGATGAAGTTGCGCACCAAGAAGAGCAAGAAGGCTGAGTAGGCCTACACCTGCTGAGGTCCCCAAACCGACCTTGTTTGATTGTTTGTATTACCTAGGTACCTACTTACTGGCGAGTTGCATGGATTGGAGAAGGGGCTAGATTACATACATAGATGCTAGATAGTAGTTTTCGTAAAGCTGAAATGGCCATGACGAACATTGTAAAGTTGACTCGGTTTCGGTCAAGCCGCTAGCCATGGGGCGTGTCAGGTTATCGGTAATTCCCTACGATGATAGACTTCCATTTAATTTCCGGTGAGGCATGAACGACTGGCCGGTGTCTTGAGATTCACAAGATAGATTTTACACAGGAAGATTATTAGCTCAAAATTCTTCCCATCTTCTGACATACGAGTACCCAGTTACCACCCTGCGGAAGAATCGATGATGCGAGTTAGATGCCCACCCGCTATCTCCGATGAAGTTGGGTGGCATTTGGGCCGGTTCCGCAAAGGAAATAAGGTACCGGAAGTCGCCATCTTTCCACTACTTATCACTGGTCATAGAATGAGAAAGTTCCACCTTTCTAACAAGGTAAATGCCATGACTTGGCCAAGACGCCGTTTACAGAACGTGGGAAGGTTACTGGTGAAATGGAGTATTATTAAGAATTCAGCAGCTGACCTCGAGTCGTTATGTATCGTATACTTAGAGTTATGATGAATGCCAATATATTGTATGTCTAATGTTCGTTATATTGGAGTAAGCGATTGCCTTTTACCTCCTGTGGCTGTCCGGCCTCATGGCATGGTTCCCACACTTGTTCTCCAGGCCGCTACTTTTCTTTCCAGAAACCACACAGAACGGCATCAGAGGTCCGTGGACAGCTTGTGCCATGTTAGCGAGGACAAACTCATCGAGAGTCATCGGTCTCTTTTCTTCGCTCAGTAGTCCCAATGAGTCCTCAATCGACGTGAACTGTCCAAGGTACATCTCATCGATGATGGTTCATAGAATACGTCATGTTATTCGTGTCCCAATATATGAGTATGATAATTTCATTTCCATTTGCGTTTACTGCATCAATATATACGTTACATAGATAGATACCTGAGAACTATCTAAAAATCAAATGGGAATCATAATTCCGGGCGTCGGATGTGTCAACTCATTACTGGCCTCCTCCTCCCCATCTCGCTCACGAGACCCAGCCTGAGGAGACAATGCCCGGTCCGAGCGGATAGCCATGTTAAAGATCTCCTCGATGGTCATGACATCCTTTCCTGCGTCAGCATCGCCACTGGTATTTAGGCCAGCATCGTCATCCATTTCATGATCAGCGTCAGCATTGGAGATGATAATATCGTCATTCTTGACATATGAACTATGATCACCAAAAGACAACAGCGAATCCGCTGGTGACTGAAGACCACTGAGGTTGTTATTGTTCGGTAAAATAAACCCACTGGAGTGGATCAAAGTATCGACCGGATCAGTAGCATCACCGGCATGGGACACAGTAGATGATGGAAGGGGGATATCCAAAGCCTTGATTTTCGCCTCGAGATGGGCCAACGCCACAGCGACAGCCGTGCCTCGAGGGGTTGATTTGATGAGGGCACAGAGACATTTAATGGCTGGATTGAGGACCAGACTAGGAGCGGCGTGTAGACGTCTCCAATCAGCGAGGGCGATGAATCGATTTATGGCATTGTACACCAGACCCATTCCCAGCGTGGGCGGGAAACACGTCGACGACGTCTGATACAAGATGCGAGCAATTTCCAGGAGTCGTTCTGTGTCATTCTCCATCTGTGATCGGACGGCCAAATCGACGTATGACGAGTATGTGCCGGCGAGGTGGTGTTGAAGCAAGGCATTCGACGCGGATAGATACAGCATGGACAATAATCCAGAGTGATAGGCCAGGATATGTGAGTCGGTCCGAGGACTGAATTGCGTGTCTTTGTTTAGTCGAGATAGCCATCCTCGGAGTTGGTTTTCATATAGCACCGAAATGCGTTCCATTCTGCCTGTGGTGTTGGTGGAAATGGATTCGTTCAATTGGCTGGCTAGGCTTAAGATGTGGGCTAGGTGTGTGGCTAGTTCGGCTCGTCGTACAGACATGAGCATTAGTTTTCGATGGATGTCTTGATCGACGACGATGCTGGCGTCGGGTAATAATTCCTTTAGGTGGGTGGGAAAGTCGGTGATGTCGAAACAGTCTTCCGTCAGAGCGGGCATGTCGGGACTGACGTCCTGGAAATGTCTGGGAGTGCCTAGTTCCAGGCGTAAAGTGTTGTCGCGAAGAAACATGGACCACCATAGTCGTTTGCATAGCTTGGCTCGTTGCCCTCTCAAGCCGGTATACACGGATGGACGGTCCAGGCCAAGACGTTGAGCGGTGAGATGGCTTTGGGCCAGCCAGACGGTGCTGGTCTTGGAACATTGATGGTTGATGGATAGAAGAAGGGTGGCTTGTGACAATACCAAAAGGTCGTTCTCGGTGTCGAGATCATGGAGTATCTATGACGAGTTATGATTGTGTGACAAATACCTGGTACCTCTGTAGAGGGAGACGTACCTTTGCTCTCTGGAAGAAGACGTTCTGAGCATCGGAGCGGGAAGCATAACCAAACCGTTGGAATGTCCCGTCAGGAACATGTGAAGCACCAGCGTAGATGATACATTGGAATAGTAGAGGACTGATCTTTGGACCTTCACGGTCAAAAACCCCGTCGAGGATTGTCGACAAGTCTAGATAAGGAAGTTGAGGGTGGATCCAATTGCAGTAGCTGGTTAATAGAGGGACTAGCAGTCGTCTGTCGGGAATCTTGAATGCACCCTTTTGGCGGAGAAAGGCCAGGTTATCGCTGGGGACGTGGGTCATTCTCAAACATGGCCACGAAGGATCCAATTGAGTAGCACCATCTGTTATTTCATCCAGTGACGCCGGAGTTGGAATACTCCTGGCTTCCGGTTCCGGTAGTGGCTTGTTATCGTCGTCCGAATCATGAGAATGCGACGGCGAGGAAGTATGAGATTCAGCGACATGAACACTTTCAGTGATTGACCCAGAACATTTCTTGCAATGATTTTTCAATTGTTTTCTAGAGAATTGGTGGTGGTGGTTAGCCATGGACACAGACAGACAGCATAATGCAAAAACCCCCGCCAAATCCCGCGTCCGGAGTTGAACCACTTACTTGCGACGGTTATTCCCCGCGGCCTGGCATACTATGTTATTGAATCGACAGTTGGAACATGGTGAGCCGTATGTCTCTAGATCACATCTGACCTTGCGAGAGCGACAGGTAATGCAAGCCCGTGTGGAGCGCTTCCATTTGGTGGGAGCCATGCTGAGATGAATTCATGTATGGGTGGAAGAGTGACAACTATGGCATGTCATAAGTAATCTGGGTATATCTTCATTAGAGGGATAATCTAACAACTAATTAGACATCTTAGCGGGAATCTTGTGTTGGTGGTTTGAACCGGACCTCGGGGCTGGTATGCTCGGGCCGCATTCGCAAGGAGATAGTGATGACTGTCCCCTGAACGAGGTGGCCGAGATAAGTGTTTACCTTTCCGTCGAGCGAGATGAAAGGTACAGTCAGGAAAGATTTACAAACATATTAATTAGGCACCTATATAATAAGCATTGTTCCCCCATTTCCCAATACCATCCATGGACATGTTTCTCCCTTTAATTGATGCATGTTTCTAAGTAGGCTTGAGGGCGAGTGTGTCCCTCTCTCCTCGTCCTTAGTAGCAGATAGATTGATCGGTCTAAAATTTTAATGGTAGACGTAGATGTACCCCCGTGGAGAATCAAACCTTCTTCGTACAAACCCAATAGTAAGTCCGATGAGATGGGCGAATCGCCCGCTATCTGGAGTTCCGGGCGTGTGAGACTCCCGCTTTGCACATCTACGGGATCATAGTTCCTGACTCAACTTCCGTGATTCCGAAACGGTTTCGCTTCAGTGCACGAGTCAGTCATTTGGCACGACCTCGGGAATTCTGACTCACGAGATCTGGGGTATATTGATGGAGGAGGGTTCCAATATTTAAACTCATCCAGACGATACCCGCCTAGCTTGGAAATGGCTCGTGGCTGGAACCCACCCTGCCCCAGGCCTGGGGGAGGGGTTCCAGTTCCTCGTAGATGACTCAAGGACCATGTAAATACAATGCACGATTGATAGTTGAGAGAATTGACTTGATTGAATACCTTATTCGCTCACAGTACGAATATCTAGTCAGAAAAACAATGTCCAAAGTTGCGCTAATTACTGGAGGAGGTATTGTGACCCTTGTAGTCTCTGTCTTCCTAATCCCCCGCAAAAAGTCCCTCAGCTGACCAAGGCTTCTCTTCTCCAGCCTCGGGGTTAGGATTGGCCACGGCCAAAGCCTTCGCCAAAGATGGGTGGAAAGTGGCCATTGTCGATTTCAATGAAGCCAGCGGTCAACAAGCCGCGCAGGAACTGAATGGCAACTTTTACAAGACCAATGTCACTGACTATGACAATCTTGCCAATACATTCGCCCAGGTGTATCAAGACCACGGCCGGTTGGACATGGGTGGGTAGAATTCCTTGCTTGCAATCCCTCAAAGACACCAACCTTCGATGGACTTGTTGCTGACCAAAACCCATAATGTCATTGCAGTCTTTGCCAACGCAGGAATTGTCGAAAAGGTTGATTTTTACAAACGACACGAGTCGGACGCCAAGGGATTACCGCCTAAACTGGACACTCTGGTGCTGGACATCAACATCACCTCTGTGGTGACGACGGCGTATCTGGCGGTGCATTTCTTTCGGAAGAATGCCACTCCAGGCGGTGCGTTGGTCATGACGGCCTCCACTGGAGGGCTGTACCCAACTCCATACCTCCCCATGTATGCGGCGGCCAAACATGGTGTGGTAGGGCTGACTCGGTCGGTTGCCGGGTTGTTTGCCAAAGAAGGCATCCGCGTCAATTGTATTTGTCCGGGAGCCGTCCGCACCAATCTCATCTCCAAAGCCGAATGGGATCGTTTCCCACAACAAGGCTTTGTTCCCATTGAGAGTGTGGTCAAGGTGGTGCAAATGCTGACCAATGACCAGTCGTTGAGTGGTAAGGCGGTCGAGCTGATCCGCGACCAGTGGAAGTTTCGAGAAGCTCCCGAGTTTGAGGATGAGGATATGAAAAAGGTCATGACCATGTCCGAGGTTCCGTTCGAGGGTCAGAATTGAGGTGCTGTTACTTGACCATAGAGGAGTTCAATGGTCTGAATATGCTGTCTCTCACACACTTTCTGATGATGACCGGCTGGACGATTGTTGTGCATGGTCCATGTCCTCTCGGGCCTTCATCGCCGCTTTTCGATGCGCCGGACTCCATTTGGATGTCTCACCTGCATATTGCAGTCGGGCAGCAACATCCATGTTAGTGGTGCCGGTCTTAAGAGTGTCGAGTGTGTAGACGGGGCCAAAGACGGGGTCGAATTCCTCGAGGACCATCTGGAGGCCGTTTTTCCGCAACTGCTGGTTGAAAGTCTTTGTGTGCTTCATAGTGTCGTCTGCAATGAGCATGCCCTCAGCAATTTCCGGACATCCTAGATGCATCATATATACTTATAGTGCGATAGGTTGATGCTAGGGCAGCTGCCACCTCACGTGACCGGTAGAGTGTCCGCCGTGCAAATCCGAGTTAGCGCCGAGCCACTGAAGAGTTTTCTTTTTGTCTCAACCAACGACGCCGTCGAATCACGCGCTTCCAAAACCAGGCTGAGTGAGTAAAAGAAAAGAACCGATTCATCTACCACCTCATCTACATGACGCATCCCGCGGTTCCGAGCCGGAGGGCCAGGGGACCAGATGTAGCCAAGAACAGGGTCTCTGTACACAGTGTGACACTCATCAACCAACCCTGTTGTTTGCTGTGATTATGCTCCATCCGACAAGTCCGATTTTTGGATGTGGAATCTTGTCTGGGCGGTGTGTAAATCAGAACAGCCTTGGTCTATCGGTGATATTTCGTCATTCATCTCGCGTGTGTGTATCTGTCACAAAATAACATGTACGTGATCTTCTATAATCGAATGTTGGCTCCGAGGCCTTTTCCTTGATACCAGATCTGTTCATTCCATTCCCCAATTCTCACTCCGACATCTGCACTGGCATCCAACTTGAGAGTACCTCCAAGGGCATCTCGAATCGTGCCCAAAGCGTTTCCTCCCCACTCTACCGGGAGCTTAGGTGTGGTATTCTCACCCTCTTCAATGGCGAATGGATATTTCCATGTGATGGTGCCCACCTCGGTGTCGTTGTAAAATGCCGATGCCGCAATGCTCGTGATAAACAGGGCAAATGGTGAGACCAAGACAAATGTGGCCGTCGAGGAGAGCAGATGCATCTGATCCGTCAGTGGGGTGATTCAAACTCGGGACAAACTCATACCGTTGTCTCTTTTAAGAAATGACGGCCAAACAACTTGGGTGTGGGGATGGTCAAGGATAAGCCGATATCCGGTACACCGGGGATCGAATTGGCGTGAGTTTGTACTGTCAATGTCGTATTATATCCCGAAACGAATTGAGACAACCATTCTCGGCCAACGCTGCTCACTTCCCATGCTGCTTGGGCAACAACCTCGTTGGGTCCTGGGACAATGTTTGCTGAGACCCATGCGTAGCCCACGCGGGTTTCATTCACGACCAAACTCACGTTGCAGTAGGGGATAGTGGCCGAGTACTCGGTGGGATTTGTAACATTAACCGTTGCCTGTAGAGTTAATGCATGTTCGGATGTTTCAACGATTTCCATACCCTTTATTTCCGGCATCTTGAACCCTCCTCCTCCCAGTGGCGCCACAAAGATCTGACCCTCCGCTGGGATGTTGCGCACCACAAATTCGCCCAGAGCAGTCAGAGTATTCACGTCTACCACGGCGTGCACCGAGAGGGCAACTCCGTCTCCAAACAATAATTCCTGTACCACCTTGGTAAAGACGGACTCGTCTTCAATAATAAGCGGGGCCTCTTGGACGATGGACTGGACCAAAAGGTCTCGACCGACCTTGGTGGCATTGGCCTTTTGCCACTTCGATAAGTCGAGATTGCCCAATAGCTTACCCTTGTAAAACACTTGGGCATCCGCTCGTACCTCGTTGACATCCAGGTTGACCTCCATATCTGCGGGCATGCCCACCAGGACTTTGACAACAGCCGATATTTTGGGATACTTTTCACTGCCTGGGTCAGGGAGCGAGAAATGAGTGTCGGTCAAGGAGAAATTCTTGATGAGGTTGTCAAATGGATGGCCAGGAAGGGAAAAGGGGAGTGTGGTTTCCTTGAGTAAGTTCCCAATCCAATCGGGGGTGTCGGGATCTTGATTTCCTCCGCGAATATAAACAGTTGTGTCACGACCAGCCAGGTAGTCAGCAACCAGACTATCGAGGGGGGAAGATTTGGACCCAGGGCAGGCTGAAGTGAGCGAATTTGGAAGCTGTGAAACGAGCGCAGTAACCTTGGCAGTGACATTCTGTTCAGGCTTGACGTGTATGACCTCGGTGGAAGCGGTGGCAAACAAGAGATAGTCATCCTCGCAGTCTGGTAAGAGAATCTCGAAAGCGAAGGGAGGGACGTCGAAATTGACAGGATATTCATTCTTTGCCGTCACAGCAGCCATAGCCTTCAATCCATCTGGATGACCGGGCAAGCCATACTCGGCAAATCGAAGATTTTGAATGTCGAATGCAGGAATGGTTGGGACGTCACCGCCGGAGAATTGGAGGAACTGGGTGAGGGTCTGTTGGCCCAACTTGATGAGGCCACTCTGGACTGAAACCTGTGCAATCGCTTTGACTGAAATTTCTTGAATCTTGTGGTCGAGAAAATCTTTTGCCAGTTGTCTGATGCCTTCAACGTCACCCGGCTCGAGATCGGTATAGAAGTCAATGTAGTTGTAATGTTGGTTTCGGACATTGACTTTGATGGGAGGGATGATGGCTGAGCCTAGCAATACATTGTCGTAGTCGGGAAGGTAGACTTTGACGGACGATTCATCACTCTCGACCTCTCTAGCAATCCATGTTCCGAGTCTTCCCAAGTCTCTTGTCGCTTTATTGTGAACCTTGGAGGCGTCCAAGTAGAAAGTGCCCTGGACCCTCGCCTTGATTCCCAAGGCTGTGAAAGAGTCAACGGACAGTTTTGTTGGCTCAAAGACCAGACCTTCTTTGGCATATTCTTGGATGGCCGAGGGGAGGGTCAGGCCGAAACAGATGAGCGCAACAGAGAGACAGAGGGCCGTCAGGGCAATGATTGTGGGCCATTTTTCTGTCCGCTTGTGAGAGCTGGAGTCGAGAGATTCATTGACAGAAGCGGGTCGATTTGAAGTGGCATCCTCGGACCGTTGTAGGAGAGGAGTGGTTTCGGAAGACTGGGGAAAGGTCTTGGGAGAGGAGGGGGAGGAGGACATGTTGAGCAGCGCAATCGAGGCGCACTGATGGTGAGATTTAGATCATTGGGACGATGTGAAGGTAGCAACCTTGAGGATAGGTGTGTTTTGGTGGTTTAAAAAGAAGGATTGTGTCGATTTACAGCATTTTGGTGAGATGAAGATGGCGTGGATGTGACATGATGACGAGGATGGAGATTGAAACGCATCATCACCCATGGAAGGCAGCCACGGTCTTGGCTTGGGAGTGAAGCCGAGGGAGCTGACGTTGGAGGTTAGAAGGTCTACGGAGTAGACACTGGTGGCTAACCCACCAATGCAGGTACAATCGCAAGGGCCTTTAGGGTGCAGCTACGGCCTAGTGGCAATCGAAATGATGATCAGGCGCCCAAACCACAGGGAATCACGGGCGCTCTTATAAACTATGATACCCCACGCTTAACTGGAAGCTAGAGCCTACAACATCCGCTCAATGCCTAATGGAGGTTTCCATCGTCAACACATTTGTCATTCTGTACTATCTATTTGACGCCTCAATTGTGCAATCTGCCCTGGAGATATCTTGCAACAGCCTCCTGCTATCATGCCCCTCCAGCGAGCTCTTGTTCTGACCTGGCGAACAATGTCAATCATCTGCTCATCCCACGGTGGTTGTGCTGAGCCATCTCCTATCCATTGTTGTGTCACTGTGTCATACACCTTGTCCCCTGCGCCATCCGGGTAGACAACCAGACAAGGCAATGCCAATCCCTGACTCTGTGCTGCATCTTCGAATCTCTCTATCAAACCTGCGACTTTGTAGATCTTTGTGCAATTGATGCCGATTGCGAACGGTGGCCTGGTCCCACCCAACATGGCCTTGACCAAACTCGTTATCTCAGTCCCATCAGGCAACCTCTCGTCTTGGTTGGGAAAGACACAAGATATCCAATACTTCTTTTGTTGAATTGGCTCCATCACTCGTCGTACAGCCACGACTTCATCCAGTCTAGGCAGAGTTTCAAACGCCACAAGATCGACATTATTCCACTCTTCACTGGCCTGGAAGATGTTTAGACGATCTCGATGGAACTGGACTAGGTCTTGCTCCTTCATGCTACCATATTCCCCACTGTACTCTGTGCTCGGTACCATACTGGCCCCGTACGCACCGAGCGATAGTGCAACCAGACCATGGCGTCCTTGGAATGCTTGTCGAGCGATCTTGACCGCCGAGACCATGTACCTGGATCCCTCGTCTCTCGAGATCCCATTGTCTGACCCCAGTTTGGTATTTTCGAACCCCTTTAAACTCGCCTGATATGTTGCCGTCAAAATGATTTCCGCACCAGCATTGGCAAAGTCTCGCTGGACTGTCTGAAGGACGTTGGTGTTTTCGACAAGGAGATGTGAAGACCACAATGGAGTTTTCGAGGAGAATTTGATAGCATGTTCGTCTTCCAGCGTGGTTCCAAGGCCACCATCTAACAAGAGCACCTGGTCTGGTTTCAGATCATGTGCCATGATTGCCTCGACCTGTATGTCAGATATCGTCTCGGTCGCTGCATAGAAGATTGTTGATTGACAGCTGTCTGAAGAATCACTTTGACTATTTCGAAGCGTCCATTTTTACAAACCTTGCTCTGGAGGCGTCAAGGCACGTGATTTGCCTCAACCCCATCCAAAGTGCCCCACGCCTCCTATCACTCCCATCGTGAATGTTGTTGTTAGAGAAAGGCGTGAGACAGACGGACGAACATCTGCAAACCACAAAAGAGGTACATGGAAATATCTCCCAAGTATGATACGCATAGCCTTAGCTGGGGGATCTGGAGTTCTGTTCTCTTCCTGTTTATCTTCAGACTATAGCAGCAACTGAAGCCAGAAATATAGGCCTTGGCCGAGAAGTACTTGACGTTCTCGTTTCGAGAGGTATCTACACATGAGATTACCGGTTTACCCAGGAGGGTATGTTTGTGGAAACAACCCTTCGGCTTGAATCACCATGACCGACAACATGATAATCACGGTGGTTGGAGATGCACAACAACGAAGAGCAAGTTACTATTCAATATCTCTGAAGTTGGATTTATTCCAACCATTTGACAGGTTACCTGCAGCCTGATCAAAGGATTGAGTATGATCCCTCCGTTTGGACTGGTGACAGAACGACCCGAAGCGGAGGCTTTCCCCAGAGCATGTAGGTCGAACACCCGCGGATCCAATTTGAATTGTCATCCTCAGCTGCTAGCTTCCTATCAAACTCCCGAACCAACTTTCTGACCATTAAAGAATTTCCGCATATGCCGGGCTACGAGGCAAAGACGTTGAAAGTCCAGAAAGATGTCATTATTTGTCACTATCTGATCATTGATGATGTGAGACTAATCACGTGACATAATTTGGTGCTCAAGGTATCAACTTGTCAATTTTATTGATGTATATATATAGGTATCTCTTGAGGTAGAAAAGGAATGTCGAAGAGAGAAGCGAATATTTTGGAAAGTAACAGAACTCAAAGTGTGAACCCCTGAATAACACAGCCGAGAAGACCCCGTGGACGGTCAGACATCCTTCTCTTTTTAATTGATATCGCTATCGCTGGTGTCACTTGCACTGCTGGGGCCGCTGGGGCCGCTATCAGAAGTATCGGGACTATCGCTGTTGGGGCTGCTAGCACTGCTAGGGCTATCGGAAGTATCATCGTTACGCTTCTCGACTGCGCGTTTTTCTGCCTGCCGTGCCTTTTTCACGGCAAGCGCTCTTTTACGATGTTTCTGTCACAAAATCAGCAATTTAAACCAGATACAAAGGCATCAAGTGACTAACCTTTTCAGAATCGCTCTCGCTGTCGGTATCATCATGACTATCAGTGTCGCTGTCCTACTAAGTGTCAGCTGAGATCTGAAGATCGAAAGAGTTGGGGTTCAAATACCGTATCAGAGGTCTTTGTGTTCTTCTTTGGAGATCGGCGTCGGTGGCGTCTCCGTCTGGTGCTCAGAGCGTTACTTCGCTTTTTGCGCTTGGAGTTGGTCAGAATATGGATATGAACATGAACATGGATACATGGTGGACGTGAGGATAATTACCTTGTCGTCTTCACTCTTCTCGGCGGCATCTACATCTCTTGCCAAGTTCTGAACTTCTCCGTTCTCGACCTCCTGGAACAAGGGGTCAGTCAAGTTCTACTGACATTCATTACAGTAAGAAGGAAGAAATTACCCTCTTGTCGGGAAGACCGATATCTCTTGCAAAATACTTGTGTTGCAAAGATGCGTCGAGATTGGTATCGCGCGTCTGAAGGTCGTTCGAGCCGCCATTTGTCGGAGCTGGCAAGGCCAATGTGACACCGGCCAGCAAGGCGCTCATCATAAGTGCGGTGGTCTTCATAATTAGTGATTTCTTGAAGGTATAATTTTTCGGGTAGTGGTGATGGAAGCGATGATCTGGATGTAGAATGCTCTGGATTTTGATTGTTTTGGATGCTGTTGACCATGTTCATGGGCGACAACCCTGCGGTCTATATAGATCCATTGACAGCACACAGGGTATAGAGAACGCATATAGATATTGACATCAGAATATGTCACCAGTCTGGGCGTCTCTGCTGCGCCTATCCTGGCATTGCTAAAATAGAAAAATGGTTACCCACTCCTTGGGACTTGGCTCGAGAATACTGAGATGAAAGCGGTGCCGAGAAACTCTACCATGGCGGCGACAAATATAGTAAGTCTGCAGTGAGCTTCCATAAAGTTCATGAGCACGGCGTCGCTTTTAGAGTTATACTCATCACGACCTAACCTCTTTTCTGTCAGAAGAGAGGTTGAAACGGTTGCTTGGAGGACTTCTTGGAAGTGGTAAGTCCTTCTTCTATCTATAGCAAAACGCGCAGCCTTTGGCTCTACGCTTTGCAAGACGCAGTTCTCTGACACTCTCACCCTGCTTCTCATCTACTGGCCTAAGCCAGAAGACCTATCCCGTCTAGGTCGAGTATACTACGGCGTCACCTCCTATCTAAGATAGAAACCCAGCCGGAGGTTCCGATCCCTAGATCTTCTTTACTATTGTAGGATGGCGGCTCTGCCAGTCTGCGGTGAACCATCGGTTAATGGTTCCCTCCTCCACCGCATCCATACTCCCCTCCTTGGTGGCGTGCTCGGCACGGGGGCCAAAGACGTCGGTGACTCCTGTGTTCAGTGGCGAAGTCATTATCGTGTCGAAGGCAATGAGGCTTTGTACAATGCCTGGATGTCTGGTGACAAAATAGAGCCCCTTGGCGGCGCCCATCGATACTCCTGTCCAAGCTCGATCCTGATCTCGCGTGACCACAGTCAAGAAAATTCCTCAGTCTGGCTCGACTCATCGCCAACGATGTCACCGGCATGCCCTCCGAAGGCAGAAAGGATATTCTGGATGCATTCGTCCACACCCTTCATTCTCCCATATTCCACCGAGGTGCTCAGTTCCCACTTTCCGCAAGTGGCTGGCCATGTTGGCATACATCCAAGTCAAGTATCCTATTTCAGCATGAGTTGATTGATTTGGCATCTACATTCGGGCTGTTTGTTTCTCACTGGCACCAGTTGCTGTCTAGTCTGTTAGAGACAGGATAAGACCAAACTGAAACCATCTCAACCGTTCGTCTTTCTCTTTAACAACTGTAGGATGGTTGTAGGCCAAGGGACTCTCTGGATCATGATCAATTGTCTATCTACGGTACAGGTTTGGGATAGGAAAAGGAGTAAGGCTGAGAAGGAGTGTCGTAGTCAGGTGGATCCTTATCACCATAAGTCGCGTGACCCATGGTCGACAATAAACACCATCAGTAGTCAAGAACAGCCTCGACAGCCTCCGTCGGAACGCGGGGGCTTTTCTTTGGTCGTGGAATTCTCAGTCTTGACTCATTCTGCATTCTGATATCAACGACAAATCGGTAGTTGCAAAGCGTCTTCTAGAGTCTCTGACCACAAATCGTAAGAGAATGGCGCACGTGGGCGCTCTAATCACCAGCGGTGGTTCTTGGCGCGGTTGTGAATGCTGGGCAAGAACAAAGAACCCACTCTCCGCTGAGCCTTGGAAATCCAAAATGATTAAGAAGATGGCCAAGGAAGCGGCGTGCTACTCCGATTCCAACAATAACAGGATTCCCTCCAACAAACTGTTGCCTCGTGGAGAACGCAGGGGATTTCCAAGGCCCAAGCCTCAAAATTGACCAAAGAATCTGGTTGGTATTTGATCGTCCGTATGGCAATAATGACACGGTCCAAGAGCACACAAGGTTCTCTCTACCAAGAGTTTGTGTCTACCATCATCCTCCACCATCACGCAATAACTTGATCAGGTCCAAGCTTGTGCATGTATGGGCTTAAAGCCTGCAATAGAGTTAATCGAAACGATTCTATTATTAGGGGAGACAACAAGACAAGGGCACTGCCGTGCTCAGCATCGATGTCGTCGTTGACGTCGGCGAGATGTTTGGTATTTCCACCATGGGGCCAGCTTTGGAGATTTCCCTGTACAAGCCTCAAGTCCATGTCTCTGGTGACGACGACTAGCAACCCCTAAATAGCTACCAACACTACACTTAGACACGTTATGGATGAATATGTTAAGTCACAGGCACGAACCATCCGCTGTTTATCGAGGCAGTACTTTGCTCCCATCTCGAAGAGAAGCATGCCTTTGACCGGACATCACCTTCGCGTGCAACTGTTTCGAGAAGCCAAAGTGGGTCATGCCAAATGGATCTCCTCCAAGTCCTCTTGGCCAAGACGATCGCCCAGCTCGACAAGAGCTTGCACAGCCCTCGAGGGTTTGCTTGTCATGAGGAGCGAGTCGAGCTGGAGCTGCGACCACATAGAGACGAGGCCAAAATGTACTGAACATAATTCCGCTCTTTTGGGTGCTTTTGCGACCATTTTGGAACTTTAACTTATCTGCAGCGTGAATGGCAAAGTTGTTTAACACATTTCATCCCACTAAGCTCGTGTCTTTGCCATCATTTTTGAACAACGTACAGTAGAAGTATGCCCTCTATATACCCTTCATGGATCTCCGTGGGTCTGGGATGGTATTTTGTCTGCCTCATACTGCTAAGGGGAGTATGGGGTCAGACGATCGAGTTCCAAAACATCCCACCAACTGTTCAAGAGGACACCGAGATCGTGATCCTGTGGTCAGGTGGTGATGGAGTGACGGTATTCTTGTCCCTACACTTCCTGTTGATCGATGAAGCTGGTGTTCTGACTTATCATTAGCCCATATATGTTGATCTGATACAAGACGGACGGGTCATAGATGATGTGGTCGACGATGGTAAGTAAACTGAACTACCCGTGGAGATGCATTCGCATTCAATCACAAACCTCTCCTTTCGTGGTCCCAGCTTACAAGTTTATGACAATCCAGACGAACCTGAGGGCAATGTCGTTCAATCCTTCGAATGGGACGTTGATCTTGAGAACAATCCCGGCGGCTACTATACCTTGCGATTAGTCCAGGGCACCCAGACAGTCGACTCTACTCCGATCAATATCGTTGATGAGTTGGGTCGAAGCGCGACGGATCCTTTGCCCACTTCAACCGCGCCAGCCTCTGGAACCACATCAGCTGCCGCATCAACGTCCGACTCGGCGAGCGCCAGTCCCAGCGCGAGTGGCACTTCTGCCCCACCAACAGGAGAGCCGTCCAATACTGCCGCTGCAACGGCCGCGGCTGAGTCAGGAACCCCCCCTGAAGGCAGCAATCTGGATAATGATGCCGTTGCAGGAGATGGAGGTGGGTTAAGTGGAGGTGCTATTGCAGGGATTGTCATCGGAGTACTTGTTATTGTTGCCTTGGTAGGCTTGCTGGTATGGTTCTTGCGGAGACGGGCACAAAGACGTCGCATTAGGGCCAGGTCGACAGAACCAGGATCTGGTTTGAATGATGAAAAAGACCACCGCGGAGATGGTGACGGTACATTCTTGACCGCTGCGCCGTTCGCTGCTGCTGCAGTAGGAGCTGCACACCATGGCAAAGGCGGGATTGAGCCAGACTTGGCGACATCGGAGCTCGACGGTGGGAAGAAACCATCGCAGAACAGACAGGGTGTGTATGAACTGCATGCCCCAGATACTGCTCGGTCGCCAGCGTCCCATGAACTGCACTCTCCTGACGCTTCGACGCTGACCAACAGCGGAACTGGCGGAACTGGCACTATGAGCGACGTATCGCGGACAGAGGCGGGAGAATCGAGCGTCGGTGAATTGATTGGATCGCCTGTGACCTCTGCGGTAAGTCCAGCAGCAGATTCGCCACAAGATACGCAGCGAGGGGCGATCACACGGAAAGAAGTAGGGTCAACAGGTCCCAATTCAAGCACTCGTCCATCAGTGTACGAGCTTGACTGATGTCATTCGACGATATCATCCGCACCTGCAGGAGATTTGGTATTAGTGGATCCAGTTTCGATGGAGTACGAATGTTCAGCAAAGGTTGAGCGTGGGTGGCTGTCCAAGATGCCAAAGCCTGACTCGCTTTAAGAAAGAGATACACACTGGCTGGCGTATGGAAATGGGATGGACCACGAAGGCCTTAAACTCGACCCACTATGTCGCTGACTCCCAGAATCTCAATTTTCGATCCTGATGCTGATACCGTCGTACTGCCCGGTCCACTCCAGGCAGATCTTGCTGATGAGCCTCACCTCGACCAAGCACCAGCTAACCATCCCATCGTTGGTACGGGACCCATCAATGAAGATTCCGCTGATAATGCTCCCGAGCATGACTTCGCTGGAGACGAGCTGTCAAAGGCACAAAGCACGAAGGCGTTATTGCCACAGATTCATCAACAGCATACAGTCCCAGAATGCAAGTATCGTCGAAGCACCTATCACTGGCCTCCAAAGTGTTCAAAAACATGTTTGAGGACTTCTCTCATGGCAACAAGAACACGGCATTCGTTGATCCTCCAGCTGATGATGTTGATGAAATGCAAATTCCAATGAACGTTGTTCATAGATTGACGAGATGGGTTTTCACGCCACCTGAAATTGCAAATTTTTGTGGAAGTCACAGGTTTGATAGATAAGGTTGAGTTTGAAGAAGTGGCCGAAGTCTTCACGGACATGTGGTTCAAATCTCCGCGACCAAAACATGTCTCGGGGTCTCGATGAAGATCTGGCTTCCTGGAATTCTATCTGCGGGGTGCTCAAAAAGTCGGACGAATCCACAAGCCTAACGAGGATGGCTATCTTGGGAGATCGCTCACGAAGTTGGGCTCAAAATTCCTGACTAAATTATTCGTAAAATTCCTTTGCACAAGAGGTTGATTACATTTTGAAATCACAAGGTGACATTTGGTCTCATCGGCACGATACATTATAGGAGGTCCTTCTGAATCTTTCAACGTTGTTTGATCTTCATCACAGCCCCCGACGACTGGGCCATCAAACCTCGGAGTGTGACGCTCTAGCACTTGGGAAGCTTATGTACAGCTTAAAGATGCGATCAGTGCTCTTTTTGCCATTGTTCGATCAATGGAGCTCTCGACACTATGTAGCAAGACGAGACCTACGATAATTTCAGCGATGAGGCTTTTTATCATCTAAATGAAGAATTGCGAAGATCGCTTTCCACTAGTGAAGCAAGAGTTAGTGAATGAATGGGAGAGTCGAGATCAAGGTCCTCAGGTACCTGGAGTAATGTTAGCAATGTCCAGTAGGTTTGGTAGCAATACATGTGATGTGCCCGTGGCAGACCCAGAGCATCAAACCCACTGAATATTATTGGCTTATGATTGTCGTGGGGAAAGCGCTCGAGGCTGCAGCCCGCACCTGCCCTCGCTAATCGCCAAACGCTTTTCTCTCATTCCTTCCTTTTCTGGCCAGCAAACAATTGTGACTCGAAAAAAAAAAGAAATCCAAAATCCAAAACTTCATCCTCGATCTTGCAGAAGAATACTATGACAGTTCTATGACCTCTATGACTCGATATTAGGACAGCAAGCTCACTCTTCTCTCCAACATCCTCTACGAACGTACCACCATCGCCCACCATGGCTTCCTTTCGTCCCCTTGTTCGCTCTCTCCACCAGCAAACCCGCAGTCTCTCCACCAAAGCATCACCGCGCCATTTACTCTCCATATCCAACCTGACCCCGACAGAACTTGCAACGCTAGTCAACAACGCCACAACACACAAAGCCTCGAAACTGCCGTCGTCATGGCCCCTGCGAAATACCCTCGCCAACAAGACTATTGCCTTGACCTTTTCAAAACGTTCCACCCGCACCCGAGTTTCGACTGAAGGAGCTGTGGTGGCGCTCGGAGGACATCCCATGTTTTTGGGTAAAGATGACATTCAGTTGGGCGTGAACGAGTCCCTCTACGACACTTCAGTGGTCATCTCAAGTATGGTGGCTGGAATTGTGGCACGAGTTGGTCCTCACTCAGACATTGCCGGCCTAGCGAAAGACTCATCTGTGCCCGTCATCAATGCATTATGTGACACATACCATCCCATGCAGATCATTGCAGACTTTGCCACCTTGACGCAGACATTTTCCACACCGGCAGAAAAGCTCAAGGGTCTGAAAATCGCATGGGTGGGCGATGCGAACAACGTCCTCTACGATCTCTGCATTGGCGCCCGAAAACTGGGCGTGGACATGGCAGTTGCCACGCCTCGAGGATATGAGATCCCAGACAAGATCAAGGCAGAAATTGATCAAGCGGGTCAAGGTCAACTCTTCGAAACCAATACCCCAGAAGAGGCTGTCAAGGGAGCCAACATAATTGTTACAGACACCTGGATCTCCATGGGCCAGGAAGATGAAAAAGCAAAGAGACTCAAGGCGTTTGCTGGATATCAGGTTACAGAAGAGATGGCTCGAAAAGGTGGAGCAGCGTCAGATTGGAAATTTATGCACTGTCTCCCTCGACACCCTGAAGAAGTCAGCGACGAGGTCTTCTATGGTCCACGGTCTTTGGTCTTTCCCGAGGCCGAAAACAGGCTTTGGTCTGCTATTTCTACCCTGGAAGCTTTCATTGTCAACAAAGGAGAAATTAAAAGGACGCAGTCATAGAAGGACGCCGGTCAATACGACAAAAGTTGGGATTTGTACAGGCAGAGCAAAATAGGTGGCAAAAGTAATCAATGAATCATGACCGTGAAAGATATATTGCGAAACCTATTATTTGTACATTGAGTCTCTGGCGCCCGGCTGGTTGAAACTCGAACGTAGAAATCCAAATCACCTGCGTGCAGCAACCTCGGCCCATTTGATTCATTATTGGCCGAATTCCGTCATGAGCACCTGCAACCACAACCACACCACAGAGGCATTTACAATAACACTCACTCACACTCTCTTACCAGGTATACTACCACTGCGCAGTCTCTTGTTCAATTACCAGTAAACGAGAGTCGTGCAGATGACCTAGCTGACATGGTTTGATCTGACCCTGTACCAACTCCTCTCTCCTCCTTCCCACAACAACAACGACCAAAGTACCCTCCTAGCTGCAAAGCCTCCCACCATCATCACCCTCACTACCACCATTACTTCCACTCTCTCCAGAATGTCCCCTCCATTCCCCTCGGCCTCTTCCTCCTCAAGCCATGCCTACACTCCAGGTCCACACCGACGCTCTCATCCAAACCTCCAATCCCTCTCCCATCTCTCTCTTGCGCCGTTGACGCCGAGATACCCCATCGACCCAGCCGACTACAATGCGTATTTTGACCCATCGACGGCGGAGCTGCACACATCCAGCTCACTGCGGAGTTTAAGCACCGTCGCGAATCTACCATCTCCTGGTGGAATTCTCGCCTCGACACCTGGTGGCTCGCATCGACCACACGGGCGAAGCAGTCGGCCAGGCTCAAGAGTAGGATCACGCGCCGCCTCGAGGACGAGGCATGCAACACCAGGCCAGGCTCATAGCGGAGATGGACTACGCCAGAAGTCCAAATCTAGTATCGGTATTCAGCAGGACCAACCCTACCAACACCCACATCACAGCATCGCTCCCCCCTCTGGTGCATTGACCAGTGAAGGGTTCGGACACAAATCACACCCACATCTCTTGTCAGCACACTCGACATGGAGTAATCATCACCATTCTGCGAACTTGACGCCGACGAGCAAATCCATCACCCGGTTACACATCCCTGCATCAGCGTCCTCGTCATCATGGCTGATCCAGACTGGACTGGCATTAACGGAGTCGTCGCGCGAAACCAAAGGCCAATCATGGCTATCGAAACGCGATTCATCGACGTCGTTGGCCTCGCCTATTGAAGAACGACGTCCTCCCCGCTCCGCCAGTCGTGCCACCCCCAGTGTCAGCCGCAGGAATAGCAACCGACGCAACGGCAGCCGTCGGTCGTTAGCCATGACTCCCGCGACTAACACAGGTTTACCTACTCCTACGACAACACATCATCATGATGACTACTACGACCACGACCACGATATCCAACCACAATGGGATGATATCCACACCCAAGCCGAAATCGCCGCCATTGTCGAGAGTGAACTAGCAGAGGAACTTGACGGCGAGGAAGACGATGAATTCGATGACGGTGATCCTTACGGCGTACTCGACTTCGACGACCACTTCGACAGTGAGGATGAAGAGGACGTCAGACGAGAAATCTCCGCGTATCAACTCGGCAGATGGATGGATGGGCTTGTGGATGTTTTTCTCCGACTCGAGGATTTCCCTGAAAATACAGGTGGTGGTCTGCAAGAGGACGAAGGTCGTGCAAATTTTGATCTTGAAGCTGGAGGCAAAATCACCGACCAGAATCGATTGTCATTGACAGGGTCAACTAAGACAGCAGAGGGAAGTAGCGTGGTTGGAGATGAGATTGATATTGAACCTCCACCGGAAAAGCCGACAGGAATTTGGGATGATGTAACTTGGTTTGGTCGCTTGTTGGCTCGTTCGGTACGCTCGTAATGGAGGTACTACCTGAGTACTCAAGCCAGGTGGATAAGAGTACACCAGGTCCGGCGAACTCATGAACAGTCATTCCCACCTGGCTGTTCACGTGACAATTTGGCCAACCTCAAGCAGGAAGTGGCACGCCTGTGATGTTATGACAAAACTATGAAAGGCCATAGTAATTAGCAAGAGAAAGGAGAGTAGTAAAAAGAAATGAAGACATCATCAAGATTGATGTGATAATTGTGGTGGTGGTAGGGATCATTATTGTTGGAATGAGTCATGTTTCCCTCAAATCCACGTGCAGGAATTCGCATCATGAATGGCCGAGGGCCCACTGTGCCTCTGTTTCTACATCGCTCCTTCCACACATGTGCCAGTTACCTCCTCGAGGGAAGACCCTCCATTTACAAATTGGAAGGAACACACCAATGCACAAAACACGAAGCATGAAGCACGAGACACGAAACACAAGCCACACGTGACTTCCATCTACTTTGGCTCCCTCCGCTCCCTACTCCCTCCCGTACCATGTGTCACTCAACGCGTCTGTCTCAGCCTTCAGCCTGACCAACCAACTTCCCCAGCCAGCCTCATCCACCAGTAAACGACAGCCACACAACCTGACTTGTTCCTTCGTATCAGCCGACCACCTTTTCGACCACCTTCTCAACCACATCAGACATAAACATTCAGCTGGATTGGACTGGATTGGACTGTAAACATAAAGTGGACTACTTAGTCCCCCCTTTCTCCTACCAGACTTTCACTCATTCTCATACCGATTCTGGGTTTGTATGAAGGGCTTGTTTACATCCACGCGCCGCTCTACACCCATACTACTACCTGATATATACATGCCCATGAATCAACTCAACATACCCCATCTACCAGCCTGATCAACAGGACACACCACATACACACAATGCATCTTCCCACTCCCATTTCCCTCCCCCTTCCCCTTCTTTTCCCTCTCCTCCTCCTAACCCTCCCCTTCCTCCCCACCACCCTCGCCTGGGGCAACCTCGGCCACCGCACCGTGGCCTATCTCGCCAGTATGTACTTCACTACGCCATCCCACCACTTCACCAACACACTCCTCAACAACCAAGACATCTCCACCGCGGCCTTGTTCGCCGATAAAGTCCGACATATGCCACAATTCGCCTATTCCGCCAACTGGCATTTCATCGACGCACATGACCATCCACCCAATCAATGCGGTATTAACATGACTCGCGATTGTATTGCCTGTGATGGAGGATGTGTCGTCAGTGCGATTGCCAATCAAACGGCACGGGTGGCAAATGAAGGGCTAAGTCATGCGGATCGAGGTCAGAGTTTGAGGTTCATGTTGCATTTTTTCGGCGATATTCATCAGCCTTTACATACCGAGGCGGAGGGGAGAGGGGGGAATGATATTTTTGTGACGTTTGATGGGAAAAGAGTTAATTTGCATGCCTTGTGGGATGCGATTATGGTTAATAAGTATTTGGGGTTGGATGGGGGAGGAGTAGATGAGATTGATGCGGCGTGGAATTGGGCGGTGAGGTTGTTTCAAGCAGGAGGAGGAGGAGAAGGAAGGGGTTTGGGAGAGGTGTGTTTACATGATGCGGTGGATTGTGCTTTGGAGTGGGCGGGTGAGGCGAATAAATATGTCTGTGACTATGTCATGAAAGATGGGTTTCGGGAGGGAGATCTCAATGGGACGTATTATGATGGTGCAGTGTTGATTATTGATGAGTTGGTTGGAAAGGCAGGGAGACGGTTGGCGGCATGGGTCAATCAGATCGCAGACGTCTCATTACAGGTTCAGTAGAGAATTGATCCGACTTGCTAAAGACCTGAATATGATGGAATCGGTCTCTTGGCTTGAAATCTTGTTGATTTATTGTCATCATTTAAGCCAAAGGGGCTAGATCATTGTAAGCCCGGATATATGCTGCGATGATAGAAACTATGATCCAGTCAAAACATGGCCATGATTTCAAGATCTCGACCTGACTTTCGAGCACTTGACCGCCAGCGGTAGGTGCGTACCAGCTGCCTCATTCATACCCCCAATCATGCAAGCTCTGGTGGGCTTCCTATCTCGATTTTCCAATGAGCTAGATCCAATGCTATCACATGGAAAGCCGGCGTCCGATATTTCCTCGCATGCAAGTGCCATATCCATAAAAATCTGGCTGAGAAAGCACCTTTGCCGACTTAATAGTAGCCTTCGGTCGCGAAGAGCAGCTGTCGGTCGATCGGCCAAATGAAGATCATCAATTCCACTAGTTGATCCGCCTAGATATTCATCAATCAACTTTGATCTGGTCTCTATCATGTTTTCTCATTCGTCGTCAGAGTCGAGGACATAAACGTCCTGGCCCTGGTCGCCTTTGATGCGCTTCATCGGAGTGATTTGGTCTGGAATGCTGGGCGACAATTCGCGTTTTATTGGCTTCTTCTCATGCTTGATCTGAATTTGTTCCTGCTAGAGTGTCAGACTAGATGAACCACGCTCCATGGGTGATCTTCTAACTTTCTGTCGCTGCAGCAATGTCAACAGCTCTTCACGGGTGAGTTCCTCAATGGGTCTTTCCTCTAGCGGCACTGGAACGGGGTCGGGCTCGATGATGAGAAGGGATTGCAGTGCGCCTTTGTTCTTGTTAGTACGTATCATCTCGAATGTCTAGCTGATCAGAGCTTACGTCTCGTGCGGTACTTGAAAGAGAAGGAGGCAATGGCCGTCTTATCGAGATAGCGAACCGAGATCGAACTTCCGATCTTTGGGAGCGGCGTACGAACATAGCTTGTATTGTATCAGCGGCTAGGAGGCTTTCTATCACAATAAACGTGGAAGATAGATACCTTGTAGAGACGTCAATGGATTTGCCTTTTATCTCTTTCTCGGAAACAACCTTTGATTCTGGAATGGTCGGAAAATTTTTGGGAGATGGTCCAGTAGTTACACATCGCCAGACATCCACACGTAGTGTGCCGAGATTGGCGTGTTTGTCGCGCAGGTCACCAACGTCGTCTCCTGCATCCATCTCACCTAGGTAGATATTCGGTTAGTAGATGGAGATGCATTTGAGTGAGTATTTACTTAGTGTGAGGGCAGAAAACTGAAATCGTCCCAAAAAATGCCGTCCATTCTCCAGGTAATTAACGCCAGTGACTGTAGACATGAGACCAGCCGTTTCCTAATCGGATAACTCTCGGACATAACCTTTAACATAATCTCCGTTAACGTAGAAATCGAAACTGATTCCATTGTTTTTGAGAGTACGACGAGGATGTCTTATACGGTAGTGAAACTCGAAGAATTCACCAGGAACCGCTTCTATGTATTTGACGATGTGATTGGATTTTGGCGGATGAGTAGTGGCGTTGGTCTCAGCATTGTCGTCGTCGTCATATTCGGTTGCCCGTTTTCCGTTCGAGTGAATGATCACTTCGAAATCATCGGTGATCGCCATGGTATCCGTTAACGCGAGGTTCCAATCAGAAAGAACCCTGGGGGTGGTGCGGAGACGAATGGAAGGAAAGACTGTAAGGAGGTGGGAAGGGCGGAGGAGATGGTGGTGGTGGTTATTGTGATGGAGGAGGAATGGCAATGGGTCGATTCGAAGAGATGATGAAAGCTTCGAGGTTAGAGTTGATCTGAAGTAGAGTCGATCTGAAATTGAAGTCGAGTCGCATCAAAGTCAGTTGAGGTGAAGAGGAGAAAGGCTTGCTGGACAACTTGGATCAGTGACAATTCAATGCTTGATTGTTACTGCCTCATGAGCGAAGACAGAATTGTCGAAAATGTTCAGTCATGCTCTCCAAGCTTCCATCAAGCCAGACAATGCAACGCTGGATCGACAATACCTTGGTTTACATATGGATAGAATCATTCGAAACTGGAACACTGGAAAGTCGATGTGTGTCAATGTTTATTCCGGATCATTATGATTATGTTCCCATCGATCAATAGTATCCTGTTAGAACCTCAACAATGACTGAGATGGCCATGCCAGTCATGCCCTTGAACCTACACAATTCGTTCACTGCGGATATGATGTCTTCTGCCTGGATACTCAACCTTGGTCTGGAATGCGTGTAAAACAATCAGCCTCTTGTCCTGGCTCTCCGAAAACTCCATGACCTGCACCTTGAACCATCATCAAAACCCAAGTCTTGTCATAATGCATGCCATAGAACGTCAGTGGAAATGGTATGGACCGTCGCGTCCTGTGTCCATTGCTCGTTTCAAAGCACTGGAACCTCGGCTTGTCCGTGACTTTGGGGTCGAGGAACTTCTCCCAATTCACTCCCTGTTCCACTTTGGCCTCTTCGCCTGCCGGGTAGGTGGAAATGGTGTTTGCCGTCTTCTTTGCCACTGTGTTCACCACTCGCGTCACCAAACCGTGACAGAAAGCTCTTCTTTTTAGGCTGATTTTTGGCGTCCTCGTTCAACTTGACATCCTCAAACCCTTCATCCGCTGAAGGGTGGTCAAAGGTCGAGCTGTTTAATGTTGATCGAGTGGGATATCTGGATGAAGGTCGGGAGTCGAGGGATGTGCGCGAAGTGAAGCTGTCTGCCTGCAGAATAGGAGAACGACCAGAGATGTCCTGCTCTTGGTCAACTTGGAAAGTCCTAATTCCAATAAAATCAACTCACAAATGATCTTCTGTAGGACTCAAAGGATTCGCGAGAAATAGAAAAGGGCTCGTGCTCATTGAAGCAGATTCGATGATTGTTGGTTCCGGAGGCGGGGGACTTGGCCCAGAAGGATTTTTTCTCTGTTGGTGAGGGCTGAGAATAGTCAGTCGGTGGATTCGGGTCGGGTATGGTGTTGATCAACTCACAGGTAGATATTCGCCACTGTCGCTGACAGCTGTTTGGATTAGCCGCGGTTGTTTAATGGTAGGCGGTTCGCTTACAACTCAACTTGAACTCGTTGGGTTCATCTCTTCGCTCCTTCAAACCCAGAGCCAATGAAGGCTTGTCTTTTGTGTATGGACTTGTGACATGATCACCATTAGGAGTTGGTCTGGCGTTCTCGTCTGTCACAGATTCGGTGTTGACAGTGGGTCTTTTGGAAGTGAAGGGGATTCGAAAGGGTGGCATATTGGGTGACAATCGTCTGTGATGGCGGGGTAGTCAAGTCTATTCGGCGATGGGACACATGAGAGTATAATGTCTATACAGAGTAATCAGGTCGTCGATAGGAGTGAAGCAAAGAGAATACCAAGGCAAGAAATGCTATCGCATGATCAAGCAAGTTGAGAGAAGTTGGAGACCAACAAGTCTGGATGAAAGCCGAGCACCAACTAAAGTACCAGATCGAAGTCCGCAGTGACGATACGCATAGATTGGGTGCTTGTCTATTATGCGTAAGTACGCCCGACGAGTGCCGATGGGGTTTGCCTTGGGCCCTTTAAATCACAGTCCGGGGGATCCCTTGGAAGTCAATTCCAAGGTTGCTAAGGCCACTCAATCCCTGCAACTAAACCTTAAGCGCCAATAAGGGCCGCCCTCAACCTAATTGACAGCCTATTAGCGCCAACATTCAGCTCTCGGCCATCCCAGGGTGGCTAGTGGGTGCCTCTGCGCAGCTGTGCTTCCACTGCTTCCCCCGGAACGCCGGAGCTCGGCCTGGTCATATTAGCGACGCCACTATCGATAATGACCACAATTGGCTAAGATTTGGTCATTGGGATTCTTGTGAAGTGCATAAACCCGCCTGTGGACACTCATAGCAAACTCATGACTTTGAGGATGGCGTCAAAACTGCTGACTGTCGAGATTTGTCACCATCGACTCATCTTAACAGGCTTGTTCGAGGATGTGATTGTACTGGAGATTTCTATATACATTCTCGCTATTCGATAAATTTCTCAGCACATGCTGGTGTATTGTGATGTCGTGACGCCTGATGCCAACGCAACTCTCATGATATCTACCTATGGCAGGGGAGTGTGCATCAGACGTCCGACGGTAAGGGCAAAGAAGCCTATTTGTTCCGGAATCCAGCGATGGAAGTGCTTCTCAAGCACCCACGCAACCTTCCCCAGGCGTGGCACGCCCCACCAAGTACCTCAGGTACCTACCTTACCTATGATATACATGGGGATGTGCCTAGCCTAGGTACCTGGTAGGTCCCCTCGTGCCTGGCTTGGAACCTAACATGTAACTTCTGTGTAGTGCTTGACCCGCAGTCCATCACCTGGCCGATCGAGTTACACCACTTCAACATTGTACCACAAACATCTTGAAATTGTCCGTCCTTTGATCACTGTTGTTACATTGGAGACTGTTACTTGACAAAGACGCGATTCTAGCCATATCCAGTGGACAGCAAACATCCGAGTAACATATGTTGTTAGTCCTTCTCAAGTCATGTAAGTCAACATGACAGAATTGCTTGTGCAATAAATCCTTGATGTTTGGAATGACCGATACTTCTCGAAATCGCCCTCCAACCCTTGAATCTGGTCGTCAATCAATATCACCATCCAAAGTTCACTGACAGGTGAGCATGGCATCAATTGCTCCTCGCTCCTGCACTTGCCCATTCACGTTTGACCGTCACTCGTGCCTGCCCTCAAAACAAGTGCAGTCATCGTCGCAGTCCTTCAATTCATCCCATTCAATGACTTCTCTCTTCCATCTGGCCTCGAACTTCTTTCCAGCCATCATTAACAGTGTACTCGACACCGTTTCCAACTGCTTTATTCTTCCGTCACTGCTGTGCCCTGCCGTCATTGTCCAGACATGTGTTCCACCTTGCTCGTTATTCCTTCCTCCTAGCATCTCCTATTTCTTCCTCGCCATGGCCACAGTGCAGGACGAAAAACACTTCGGAGAGTTCTTCATCGAATGGCCTATATGGGCGCGATTGACATTGGCAAGTATGCCATCCGCTCCATTGAGTGTTTCGCTAATTGTGACAGATTCTTGGTGGTGTTTTTGTACGTTGTCCACACTTGTCTCTCACCTTCTGACCAGACCAGGTTTTCGTTCTCTGTACTGCGTTCTTGATCAAACTCGTGCTATGGCTCAGAGACAAGCGACTCGAGTCCAACACCCCTTCGGAGACAGCCGAGAGGGGGGAAATGTCTTTAGTTGGCCGGCACTCGGACGAAGTCCCCTTTGGAATCAATGCCCTGATTGAAGATACCGAAGTTGACGGTGTCTGGAACTCTAAAGCCAGCACTGCATTTCACGGCAAGAGACAGAAAACCAGGTCAGCATCAACGTTGCGGCCTGGTACTGCGACTTTCAAAAAGTTGAAGAAGAACCCCTCAGTGTCCTCCGCATCAACGCTCGACATGGCTGACACAGGAGTTGCCTCACCAGAAGGTCAATCTCCGACATGCCCTTTGCCCCTTCACACTAACACATTCCATAGAACTGACACCTTTCACAATCCCTTCCACAGTCTCCGAGTTCTCCTCTGAACCCAGACCAGTCAAGAGAAAAGGCAAATCCGTGGTCATAAATTACAAAAGACCTGACGTGAGCCCAGCACCAGGACAAGAGGCGGACGAGATCGTTTCAGGTATCACAAACCCCGTACTGGTGTTTCACAAGCTCTTCTCTATTGACAACGTCACACAGCTCTCAACAATCCAGCAATGGCTCAAGAAATCAACACAACTTGCCCTAGGCTACAATTGCGTCCTCTCCGTCATCGGCCGTCGACTAGGAAATTTACATTGAGCAATAGATCCAAGGCTCTTTCTCACTCACGCTCCTATGTACAATCTGAAGACGTCAATATCCTCGAAGTCATGGAGGCTCATCGGAGGTTTCACGCAGCAGAAAGTGGTCAGTTGGTTCCGCGTGGCCGACGCCATACAGATATTGTACTCACAACACCCCTTGCACCTTCAACTTCAGATAGTGATGATAGCGACTCTGCTTCCTCACGTGCCTTATCATGGCCCACAAGAACTGTCGAAATACACTTGGGAAAACAGCTGTCACGCCGAGCTCAAAGAATGGAAGGTCCAAAACCCATTCCATTCCGTGCCTTTGTCGAATCACTCCCTCCAGCTCGACCTCCACCATCGGCATGGACTGAGAAGACTCAAGCAATGGTGGACGCTAAGAAGCCACCATCTTCTCGAGGCAGTGACTCAACATCAATGTCCTCAAAGCACACTCCCACATCATCAACTAGCTCAGCGACCACCGCGACTCCTGTATCTCCCACAGAACCCATCTCAATTGCTAATACTCGAGCTCGCAAGGTGAACAACGGGTTCGAATTGCTCCCAGCAGGAACGCTACAGAAAGGACCCGTGGTCAAGGAGTTTGGACTGTGGCCTGCCCCCTCTTTGTCAGCCAACAAGAAAAGCAAGCTTCGAAAGCGTGCTCGGTCCAACTCTGGAAACGGGAGAGATTCATCTGACAGTCAACGATTGGGCCATGATAGTTATCGAGTGCCAATATTTTGACGTCTCGTGTTTGTGCCAGGACTCACAGAGTAATGTAATGGTGTCAGGGATTTGGGACCACAGCAGGTTTATACAACATGACAGGATGCAGATAAGAGAACCCCCAGCGAGCGTCGGGAGTCAAGGGTACCGGTCCCACGAGCTGGTTTTGAATTGGCATGCGTATCTATTCTTCTGGAATGCACGGGGTAGAGCTTGACTATGGGTTGTCGATTGAATCGAAGCCCAGAGGCAGAGACCACTAGGGAGGTGTATAAACAATGTGGTATAATGAATTCGACGTCTCATGCTCAATTCGTTGATCACCCCCATCAGTCGTTCTTGAGTTGAACGTTGGGATGCTCACTGATGCTTCTCTCATTTCCTCCACAAAAGCGGCATGAGATTCTTCCCTAAAAGAAGTCCCCGTGCTGTGCTCGTGTTGTTCCGAGGAAGGTGCGTGGCCATTCTTGGCATCAATCAAGCCACGCGATTGATTCGTCTTCAATCATTTCCACATCAACATTACGACGACATCATACCACTACAACTTAACGAGTCTCCTAGGAACCTTGACTAATGGGATTGTATCGATAAGATCATTGATGCCGCCCCGATTCTCTCCACAAAGAGCAATGCGACAAAAATGATCTCACTCACTACTTTTACAAATTATGTATTGGCCATGCACGGTGCCTCAGATTTACGCGCATCATGCAAGCAAATCAGGTATCGATCACGAGGACGCGCCGGATGAGAGCAATATCTCAAATGGGGGTCACGTCGAGGGAATCTTGGATATTCAAGTGACCCGCAATGATCACCTCTTCGCCACGGCCACTTCCAGTCGCTTGGACATTTGGTCTGTCAGACCAGTCGTACTCCTCGCTTCTCTGACCAGGTCCGCAAAATCGTTGGAAACGTACGGCACCAACCTAGCTGTGGTCTTCAGGCCCGACGCCAGTACAGTTGTCATCCGCACAACCGAGAGTTACTTGATCACTTACTCGGTGGACACTGAAGGCACTGCCAGGGTACTCCAACAGCAATATGGCTACAGCCAAGCTAAGCGACAGAATGTCATGCGAAACTTCGGTGTCGATGAAACCGCTGGTGTTCCCGAAGTTCTTCTCCGTTTTAGAAGGGCCATCAAGATCGATGCTGGGATCAATGCCCTCATTGCTTTGGATTCGGAGTTGATTGTCTCAACCAAAAAACCCCCAGCCGTCCAATGCATCAAATGGGAAACACAAAAAGATGGCTCTCAGGCAGTCACGCAACTTTTGGCAAAACTGGATTGGGTTGGCCAAAAGTCCAGCATCTCGACCATTGTCCATGATCGCGCCATCAATCTATCCGTCTGGTTATCTCATGATGGACTAGCCTATGCGGTACAACGTGTCAAGCCAAATCTGACAAGAGCCCCATCTTCAAGCGAGTCAACTCCCTCTTCTCGCTCATCCACGACCGGTGCAACTCGTCTCTTTGATGGGTATTGCTTTCACAAGTCAGACGCAGGTGAAGCTGTATTTGCCAGCATCAACGCCCGTTTTTCTCTCATAGCAATAGCTATTGCGTCCGGTGAGATACTGTGCTACGCCGCAAAGGACTATGTAGGCAACATTCCTCTTTCTCACACCTTCAAACCCTCCACGACGCCATCATCGCGGGGAGAGATCAAGGCACTGATTTGGTCACCTGACGGATATTGCCTATTTGCCGCCTACGAACATGGATGGTCGATATGGTCTGTCTTTGGCAAAGAGGGTGCATCAAGCTTTCAAGGAAATCTGAGCCATGCTGAGTCGAACAACGAGAGCTGGTTGATCTCTCCTCACCGCGCTGCCTGGGCAAGTGGTGGAGCAGAAATATTTTTGGCAGCCCAAAAAGATGACCGGATATGGAGAGTCGAGATGTCCAGAAGCGCAGCAATGGGCTGTTTCTCTTGTGCCAACCTCGTTCGCGCACTCCTACAAACCCCCTCCGAACTGACAGTATATCGTGGTCACGATCTTCCGGATTTGACTTCAATCTCGAACGAGGCTTCACTTTGGCACCACGCAGGGTACCCTCCGGTATATCTCCATAATCAATGGCCGATCAAAGCAAGCGTTGTCTCTCAAGACGGTCGATACATTGCGATAGCGGGTCGCCGAGGTCTGGCACATTACAGTGTCCAAAGTGGGCGATGGAAGACATTCTCCGACCTCGCGGTGGAATCTTCATTTGCCATTCGAGGTGGCATGTGTTGGTTCAACCACATCCTTGCTGTGGCGACAGAAAGCGCTGCCGGATACGACCTGCGCCTGTATTCAAGAGAACGAGATCTGGGACGGCACCCACTCCACTCTGAGACGTTCTCAATGCCCATTGTGTTTGTCGGTCCATCAGGAGAAGACTCATTACTGGTCTATACTTATGAAAATATCCTCTACCACTACATCCTCAACATCAGCGACCGGGGCGCCCAGATGGTCCAAGTTGGACAGATTGCATTTCATGGCATTGTCCGAGCACCCAGCCGAGTCCGATCGGTCAGTTGGATTGTTCCTGACAGCCAGCTCCGCAACGGAGATCCATCTCGAGATGTTGAGTTTGCTTCGGTATTGTTCTTGGTGGACGACAAACTTGTGTTGCTGCAATCTTCGCGCAACGAAAAGGAAGAACTCAAGTATGAAATGAGAGTCATTGCGCAACACGTGGAATATTATATTCTCATGCGAGATCAGATCTATTACAATTTTAGTGGCCCAGAAGAATCAGCACCTCCGACACCCTTGCCTGGAGCCACTTTTACCCGCAATCAACATCATTACTCTTTACGAGATTCGCTTTGGATATTCACTGGAGATGATTTACGACTTTGGCCGGACGTACGAGGATTATTTCAACCAGGCAACGAGGGGGAATCGTTGACCTCTCCGCTTCTGTCCATGTCTGTGGACTTTTATCCCCTATCAATACTGCTAACCAAAGGCATTGTATTGGGCATTGAATCGGAACTGGTGCAACGACGAGATGTCAACTTTGCACAATTCCGATCGAGCATACGAACACAGCTTTTCCTTCCATATGTTCTTCGCCATCAACTCTGCTCGGCACATGACACAGCCACTGCGTTCGGCGTTGCCAACCAATATCAGCATCTCAGCTATTTTCCACACGCGCTTGAAATTCTTCTCCACCACGTGCTCGACGGTGAGGTTGACCGAGAAAAGAGTGATGGAGCTCTAGAGGAATCTCCATCCCTAAATCCGCTCCCTGCAGTTCTCTCATTCCTACAGCTCGTCCTCTCGCCTTCGTCTTACCTCTCCACAATCGTCCAATGCATTCGGAAAACCGAACTCAGCTCATGGGCGACACTATTCGCACATCTGCCACCACCCTTGACGCTGTTCGAACAAGCGCTAGAATTAGAAGATCTCAAGACTGCCTCTGGTTGGCTCATTGTACTACAAGGTCTGGAAGAAGACGACGAATCCGAATCCTACGATGCGCGGAAATTCGAGGGACACGTGATCCGATTGATGAAGTTAGCGCAACGAAAAGGCGATTCGGAATCCCTGGCAGAGCTGGCCAGGTTCCTCATGGCTATCGACCCTCGTGGCGAGGCACTTAGACGAGTTATTGCAGGCGTTGGCTTCAGATCACAATCAAGGCACTTGGATCCAGCAAGGAGTTTATCTGGCGCCAGCTTGGAGGACGGCGGTGTCAGTGTAGGTTCTTCTGTTGGGACGCTGACGATCCCAAGCCACACCATCATAAACAGCAGAGTCCGAGGAAGGGATAATAGTGCTGCAGGGAGCTCCACTGCTAGTCACCGCAATAGTCCGGGTTCGAGTCCGAATATGAGTCCTAGTCCTGTCAGCGGAGGAGGGTATTTCTCATCGAGTCCCGGGGGTTTTTGATGGTGATCCGAGGCGGGGAGGGAGTGGGAGTGGGAGTGGGATTGGTGGTGGTTGGTGGTTGGTGAGCGTGCGGGTGTAGATGAAGAAGGGGCAAGGAAGGAAAGGTATTACAGGTGGGGAGGGGAAGGGGAGAGAAAGGAAAGCAAGGGGTATAACAAGGGCTCGAAGCTTGGGAGCAAAACTAGCTTCGATATATATATATTTGTAAGTATGTACGCAATTGGAATGGAATGAGAGACGACTTCAGCCACACAATTAGAGGATCAAGTGCAGAACTAGGTAGTCCTCGGTATTAATCTAGACACTGTTAGGCAGACAAAGTAGGTAGGTGATTGATGATCTCTATGCGAATTCTGAAATCTGCTGACTGGTTGGGTGGATGGATGGATGTATATATACACAAATACACGGCCGGGGCTGCCGACGAAGTCAATCGTCAATCAACAATCAACCCAGTCTCCTGACCTTTCGACTCCTACAACCCCCAAACTTCAACCTCGTCGAATCAGTGACTCTGGAGATCAAACCTCTGAGAAACTTTCCCTCCGTTCCGAGCAAACACTTCTGAAACGCCTCTCTACCAGGCCCAAATCCACGAAACACGACCTCAATCCCCAAACTCTTATGCCCCAGTCTTGGTGTCTTGATAGCTTCAAAAGTCAACAACGGATTGGTAGTCGCCTTCTTGCCTCCCAACCGCCATTGCTTCTCCATCATCTTTCGAAAGAAATATGTCGTTAACTGGTAGCAAGCGTCGTAGGTCGCTCGTTGAGAATTCCGCAGACCGAGTTTTCCTGCTGAAAGGGAGAGAATCGGACTACGTCCGGGTTCGGTCAATGTCAAGTGCATGTTGTGTTTGTGTGCATAGACATGGATATGGTAAGGTTCATCGAGTGAAGCATTTCCAGCTCCCGCATTGCCAGAGTTACCAGGTGACAGGGCAGCTAGTCGGTCTTCGTTCTGTTGGTCCTTTTCCATGGTTTCTTGTCGTGTCATTCGCCGCCATGATGATATGTCGCTGTTGGTTGTGCGGGCGTTGCGACTTGAGAAAGCTTGCGTTATGAGGGAATCGGATTCGCTGGTGGGTTCCGAGGATTCGCTGTTGGGGCGATTGGGTTTGGGGGCGGATGGGGATGAGTTTTTAGACCAGTCGACACCGTGGAGTTCGCGACTGGTGATGGTTTGGTATGGGATGCTGGAGGCGAGGAGTCGAGGGCGTCCAGATTTGGTTATTGGTCGGGTGGTGGTTGATTGGAGACAGGATCGGCAGATGCTAGGGAGGGTGGATGAGCGCGCCATGATGAGCATGGGGGAGAGGTTGTGAGGGAGTAGGGAGGAGGGAGGAGGAGGAGAACCACCAGACAAGAGAAGAGGATGAATGAATGAATGGCGGTGGTGGTGAGTTGTAGCCCTCGTCTGTAGAGCAGCTCAAAGCACTGAGAAGCAAGAAAGTCGTGAGGAATTGTGAATATATCCCAATTAGGACAAGCGTGACATGCTAGACTCAAAAGAGAAGCTGTGCCGAAATCCTCACTTTTCTCTTTGCGACGTTGCTCTCTCTTCTCTGTTGGATGCCATCACATCAACTTCTTCCACGGCCACCAGGATATTTGTTTTGTTGTTGTTCGTGCTTGTCAATTGTTGTGGCCTTGACTTTTGCCTCAATAGCATGATCCTTCCGCGTCGTGCACCCGTTCATGGTGTCCGCCATTATGTGACCACCACCACAGCTTTTGCGTCAAGGCCAGTGGCGCAATATGCCAGAATTACCGCGTATCGATCACCGGTTGTTCCAGTTGGGCAACTGACCTCACGGAGTTCCTCACAATCACCCTTCACTTTCCCCAGACCACTTCTCGCGTCCTCACAACCCTTACTCCGCTCCCTCCATACCTCCATTCCCAGATACCAGCAGACTCAACACAAAGAGGAAGTCCGAGATCCTCCGAGGAAAGAAGAGCCCGCTAAAGAAGCTAGTCAAGAAGATACCAAAGACAAGACAGAGGGTGAGGGTGAGAAAGAACAAGGCAAGGAGGAATCCAAGTCAGACAAGAAGGAGGAAAAAGCAGCTCCACCTCCTCATGGAGACAAGACTCCATGGCAGGTCTTTACCGAGACACTGCGTACCGAGTTCAAAGCCTCCAAGGAATGGAACGAATCGACCAAGCAGCTTTCTGGGTCTGTAGAGAAATTCACAGAGTCGGATGCCGTGCGGCGAGCCCGAGAAGCATCTGAAGCTGCCAGCAAGGGCACATCTCAGGTGTTACGGACCACGGGACGGGCAATTGGTCAGTCTGCTGCCTGGACTTGGGACACCAAGGTGGTTCAAGGTGTCAGAGCCGGAGTCAATGCCACAGGTCGTGGGATTGAACGAGCGACACGGCCGGTTCGAGAGACCAAGGCTTTCAAAGACATCTCGGAAGCCGTCGATGACGGATCCAGCTCAAGATATGGGGGTTGGACCGAAAAGGAAGAGCGTCGATTGAGACGTGAAGCACGTGAACTGAAAGAAATGCAATCCGGAAAAAGGGCCGCAGAACCCATGGTGGAGGATCCAAAGTAAGTGCAGAAGATCGACTAAAAATAATTGCGTCTAACGAGTCTGCCTCAGTGCCGGAACCAACATTACAGTCCACAAAGACTCTGCATGGCGAGAATCATGGAACAAGTTCAAGGAGAATTCTTCGGTTATGCAAAAATTGTTCAACATGAAAAACACATATGAAGAGTCAGAAAACCCGTTGATTTCGACAGCACGATCCATCTCCGATCGAGTTGCAGGATTCTTTGCGGAGAACGAGACGGCCATGGTGATTAAAAAGTTCCGCGAAATGGATCCTTCATTCCAGATGGAACCCTTCCTCCGGGAAATGCGAGAATATATCCTCCCAGAAGTCCTGGACGCCTACGTCAAGGCTGATGTGGAAACATTGAAGCTGTGGCTGTCGGCGGCACAATTCCAAGTGTACTCGGCATTGATGGAACAATACACCAAAGCCGGATTGAAGTCGGACGGACGGATTTTGGACATCCGACACGTGGACATTTTGAATGCCCGACTTTTGGAGCCTGGTGACATTCCGGTCTTCATCATCACCTGCCGGACACAGGAAGTTCACGTGTACCGAAACCAAAAGACCAATGAACTGGCGGCAGGGATGGAAGACAAGGTTCAATTGGTTACATATGCCATTGGAGTGACCAGATTACCTGAAGAAGTCAATAATCCAGAAACCCGGGGTTGGAGAATGATTGAATTGCAAAAGGCTGCGAGAGACTACATCTGAGAGATGAAGTCGATTGATCGTCGGATGGCTTTTGGTCAAAGGTCCGTTCTCGGTCTCTCTCGCATTGCAAGAGTCGACACCAAACCGTGTCTGTCATGGCCACGCCAACTTTGTGATGTCGTTGTCGATGCTGCAGAGACGTACAACCTTGCCTCCTGAGCATCATCCATTCAGTCTATGGCACTCGATTCCATTTCATTTCATTCCACTCATCTCGAAATCTTACTGAGACATTTTGTCTTATGTCTGGAAAGACACGGCCAGATTGAGGGAGGATGTGAAAAGTGTATGAATGCCACATGTATAATATTTTAATTCTTTTCTCCCGAGAGCAAGACCATCACAAAGGGCTTCATTCACTCGACTTTCCAAACGACCAGAAAACCAAGTCAAAGGTATAAATGTGCCTTGTCCTGGAACTCGACGAACTCGTGGGAGAGGAGAGAAGGGAGAGAAGATGACACCAAAAAATCCCATTTGGAAGATAACGCCAAATGGAAAAAAGTCGATTCGAGTCAAGCTGCTAACATGTCCAGCTTCAGAGAGGGAGTGAGTGTGTGTCTGTATATCTGTGTTTATATCTTATGGAACGAGGAGATTTGATGCATGGCATGGCATGGGGGATTTGACCCTACAAGTAGTGCTATCGACTCTCGAAATCGAATACAGTAATCTCCAGAGTGATTTTATTCCAGTACCATTGTGTGCTTGTTCTGTTATATTGAATATCCTTTTGAGAGTGAGAAGAGATCAAAAGGATCCGTGCCTTGGGGCTTGGGACCAGGCCATCATCGCCTATTGATGCCACAGATGGATAGATCAGGTAGATAGATGGATCGATTCTTGGTTCACGATTCGTGTGGCGTCGTTCTTCGGTTATCGGAACCACTCCATCCATGTACGATGACATTTGCGTGACTTGACTGTGCCACTGTGCTTGACTTGACTTGCATTGCACTGCATACTACGTCATTGCAGTTCGGTTCGGCCTCCTCCGCCTCCGCCATCATCATCACCAACGTCAGTCAGATCAGGAATAATCAGGAATCATGTATCAGGCATCAGCAATTCTGAATCTTATCCCCTTACATTAGGTACCTACTTAATATCCTTGTTTCTAGTATAATTCCTTTTCCTTGGACTACTCTTCTTATTTATTCTGTGAAATACAATTTCAAATACAGTTTCCATTCGTCAAGAAATATATTCCATTACACTTTTCAGCTACCTACTTCAAATCCCAAATTACAACCATGCCTCTTGTGGTCCCCGACCTCACCTCGTCATCCTCCTCGTCATCCACCTCAGAATGGCAAAATAAACTCATTGGAAAAACCCTCACCGACTCATCATCGAGTTCCGAAACGTCTTTTGCAAAGAAAGATCTACCCAAGAATCATCGTGTTGTTGATGCCGAGGGTGGAATGATGACAATGGATCATGTTCCTGATAGGTATGTTTGTTAATTAGTAGTATTTTCTGAGAGAGGTTCAGAGGAAGATGAGCTAACTGAATATGTTTTTTGATGTAGGTTGAATGTCATGGTTGATAAGGATGGGTTGGTGAAGAAAGTTACTCATGGTTAAGCTGATGATATAAATATCATAGAATTATCTATATAAAGATCGAGACTGGCTTGACCAGTTAATTCTATGGATTGGAACATATCTGGGAGAAGAGATGCCCCCTTCACTGTCCCATATTCAAAAACCTGTCTGTCTTTTGGTCCAAATCCTTGTTTGTTCATCTGATGCTACTAATAACCAAGTAAAAGTCATCCTCGCTCCCAGTCCATATTTCCGTCTATATATCTGATTGACAGATGGGAACGCCACGCTACCCATACTTCCTGGCTTTGACCACTCCTGGAGGCCAGCCTCATATTTGCAAGAAAGAAAATCCTCGTGCGAGTATTCAATCGTCCACAGCCAATCCTGTCTCTCTGCTTCTTGGATCACACAACGTATCCAAGCCATCCCAGGATTCAATGAAGTGATCGATCAACCAAACTCATCTACACCACTGTAGAAAGAAACCCATCACTTCACCCCTCTCTCAATGTTCTCAATGCCCGTTGCATCGACTTCAATCTTTCTTTCTCCTTGATTACCATGTTTCTGCCAAGTCTTTTAATTTCATCCTTCATCCATTCTTCCCTCCATGAAGTCCACCCGGCCAATTCACCAACCACGACTTCCTGTGTATATCTCAATTCCCGACCAAGCCTCTCCACATCCATCTGTCCTTGAATAATCTTCTTTTCACTGTCTTTAATCCCCTTGACCCGACTTTCTTCCGACCCCGGAAAGTTGATGTTCATTAATCCTTTCTTAGGCAAACTATTGTTAAGAAGATTTGTTCGTTGTTTGTCCAGTGCCTTTTGCGTCGACAGAATCCGTGAGATGACCGTGCTCGGTTTTAAAAGTGCACCCTGCACAGCTGTAATGGTTGAATGAAAAGATGTCAGACTCGAGATGAAGGTTGCGACTGGTGAAGACGGTGGTTCCGAATGTTGTAAAGCGGCGAATCGGATCAAGGTGTCGATATGAGCTTGTGCCAATGGATTCGTTGATGGTACTCCAAGTGTGGCAATCGATACAGCATGCAAACTCAACGCTTCGGCCAAGTCGGACTGTGCCTGAACATAAGTGTGACCTTTTCTAATGATCACCCTAGTGCTGTTGTTGATTTTTCGGACAATCTCGCGCGAATGTGATATCAATGAATCCACCGCGTTCATGTCCGCTCTCGATGTCAAGGGATGATAGTCATCCGCAATCTTTTCTTGAACAAGTTCTGATTTCAGATTCGCCCGTTCAGCCATTTGTTCTTGCAGCATGTCAGGGACGAGGAAAAACTCCCACAGCATCTCATGTGTGGAGAAAGTCGGGTGTTTTATCAAAATCTTCAGAAATCGATCGAGATGTGTTTGTGCGTCAAATAGCACCGATCGAGAAGGCCGAGAGTGGATTTGAAAAGGACTCCGGAATTCTGATGCCTTCATGAACGGCATGTATGAGGCAGGATGGTCCATACACAGCCATTTCGCTAGGTTCTCAAAATCTTGAAGTGCCCTTCTACTGGTGGTAATCGTGTAGACGGTACTTGATACGGCGGGGTTGGGAGCTCCAGACTTTAGAATGAACCTTGTGGAGCCATCTTCGACAAAAAATGACCGAACAATTGCAGTGATTCTTCCAGTGCTATCGGCAATGTTGTTTGGCGAGAACAATGTCAAATCATCGATTCGATTTCGAACTTCATCGTCCTTGGCCAATTCCACTGCCGTCAAACCTCGAGATTCTCGCAGGTGAAGATCAATTCGAGGATCTGCCAGAAAGACTCGTACCATGTCGACGCGTCCATATTTGCTGGCCAGCATGAGGGGAGTAAACTTGCGGTCATTGGTAGAGTTGAGATCCACGTCACACGTTTGCAACACACGTTGTAGTATCACCGAATCATTGATGACGTGAAGCAAAGAGTTGCCCTTGTTGTCCGTGTGAGATTCAACTCGCAGTGGGAGCCCATCTCCTTGCGCCTCGGTAGTGGCCGATAACGCTTCCGACACCATGCAACTATACTCGGGGTGATCATAGGTTCGACAAGTGGCAAACAAGGGAGTGTGCCCAATCTTGTCTCTTTGCTGCCAGGGAATAACCTTTGCCAGTCGTTTAATCAAGGTGGGCGTGTTGAACAAGTAGTGACCAACGCTGCGACCCCTGGAATCCTTGGCTGCAATGTATTCTCGATATCGATCAGCGTCTGTGTTCCGCTCCACGTAGTCCAAGATGATTTCAATCAGCTCCATGTTAGCAAGTTGTACTGCAGCACTCAACAAGGTCGCTCCTTCTTGGGTGACATCTGCGAGGACAGCCTCAACACTGTAATGCTCATTGAGGCACAGCAGGTACTTCAGTGATCGTGGTTGTTGATTTTCAACGGCCATCATGAGGACTGTGTTGCCGATGCCATCTTGTGTTTGAGCCAGACTCTCGACTGACGTGTCGCCTTCAATCCCACTTGTTGTGGTGTCAATGGTTGCGGCTCTTGACGATAGCGAGAAAGCTGAAGAGATCGACATGCTCCTAGCCGCCATCTGGACCTTTTTCTTCTGCTTCGGAACAACGGGGGTTGTCTGCCTTTCTCGTGCTTGGAATGGAAAGACATGCGCCAAACCCCCTTCCCCTGAAGAATTGCGGGACAGCGATGGGCGAAGATTGACTTCTGAATGTTGTGAGGAGGCGGTGAGAACTCTTGACAGTGGTATTTCCCCTGGTTCTTCCACCAGATCGTCAGTGATGATGGCCGAGTCTTCGAAGATGGATTTGATCTCGTCAATGGCGCCATCCTTCACAGCCTTCCACAAGAGACCATTCTGTTTGGAAGCCCTTCGAAGGCCGCCAGCATCCCGGGCAAGATAAGTCAAGACGGCCTCCAGTGTACTCAACGAGTAGCCAATTTCACCACTTTCCACATCGTCAATGTAGATAAATCTCTGCATGTAGGACAATCTAGCCTGCAGGTGTCGCGTGGCTGAGCGAATTACCACAAGGAGGAGAAGGGAGACCAGGACATCAGCATTGATGGTGATGAGGACGTTGTTTGGCTTCTCTTCATCGCCTGAGCTTTGGGGTTCCGAGACAACTTTCTGAGTTTCTAGCAGGATGTCCAACATTTCTTGGGGGCTGCCTGCGACGCCCATTTTTCGAAAGACAAGGACGCCCCGATTGATACGCCTGATGAGATCTCTCTTTCCTGTGCGGCCACCTTCGATAGCAATTCCGACCTGAGACACATCGAGACAATCCATTTGACGGATGCGTCGATCGAGCTCCTGGTCTTGGGCTTTGTGAAAAGAGCATAGCCTGGGAAAAAGTAAGGAATCATGGACGGTTTCAGCGACATAGCGTTCAATCAATCTCTCAACATCAGGTCCGGTCAGATCGGTGGTGGCTCCCAGATAGGACAATTGCTGTTTGTCGACGCCTTGGAAGAGATCTATGGCGGCAGTGACGGCGGTTTCGAGGGCCCGGCGCATCAAATCTTCATCGTCGTCAAAATAAGCGGCGGAATTGAAAGGAAGTTTGAGAGTGCCGTTGGATTTGATTGAGCCGTTTTCCGATGGCAGGGTGGTGCCGTCTAAAGAGGTAATGGAGGGGCTGCGAGAGGGAGGAGGCGGAAGAGGACGACCAAGTTCCTTTCCAAATTCATTGAAAAGTCTTTCCAAGCCCGGTTGCATCTGCCTCGCGATCATGGGAAAGCTATTCAACAGTTCATTAAACGATTTGATGTCCTTCTTTTTGGGGCCCAAGGATTCGGATGAAGCTGAGGTAGGTGGGTTGAGAGAAGGTGATGGTGGCGACTGGCCGATGATAGCAGGCTTGATTGGCAAGGGCTCGAAGATACCGGTCAAGGGCTTTGAGATGTAGTAAATGAGCCATTGTTGAGGTTCGGGTTGCGGCGAATAGTACAGCAGGTCGCCGAGTAGTGTCGACTGAGTCAATTGCTTGAAACCTTTATTGCTGTAGACGACATTCTCCTTGATTATGACGGTACGGCCGTTGACGGTTGAGTAGGTTTTGGCCTTGGTACGGCCATCGCGAACATTGCCATTTCCATTTGCATTTGCATTTTCTTTGGAAGCCGTGTTGGGTAAAATGCGGAGGATGTGGCTTCCGAGGAAATCTTCATCGTCGCACTGGTCAGCGTACCTCTTTCCATTTTCTCGATCTTGGGCATAGAGAAGTGACTCTGTCGTTGGGACGAGCAGGACGTAATTCTGGGAGGGGAGAGCATGGCCTAAGACACTACTCTGAAAGAGTGTGCGAAGGAAGGGATTCAAGACGGGCATCCGGGCAGGCCGCGCCCACAGGTGGGAACGAGGGTCATGAATTCGACATGAGTGAGTGGGTAGAGGGAAGAGGCCGAGGACGGAGAGCGAGGGCGAGAGCGGCGCAAGGTTAGAGGACTGGCCAGGCTGAAGTCAGAGGATGAGTGAGACTGGAGTGGTAGAGGGTTGGGGCCTTGGAGAGTCGCAGCGCGCAGCGAATCGTCAACGTGTGTAGTGAGAGTTGTAGTGCTGGTAGTCTGTAGCGAATGCGAGGATGAGGACAGGGGATGATGAACAAGTCGCCGCATCCATTCAGGTGGTGGCTTTTTGGGATATTGTTGACAGTGAATGTTGATGACTTGCTGGCAGATTTCTGGTTCCCCAGCTTTGGGATTTGGATTGCGAACTGCGGCCAAACGGGGCAGGCACGGGCATGGCAGGGTAGGGAAGGTGCAAGGGTTCAGGACAGCCACGGCAGGTGCAGGTGCAGGTGCACGGAGTGACGGGGTGGAGGGAAAGTGCAGTCTTGGCAGACGCCATACGGAGTACGGAGTACTTACGGAGTAGACCAGGCGGCATCGGCGGGTTGGAGGATGACATGTGATTTCCTCCCCGGATCATCGTCGGACAAACTTTTTCCGTGGATTTTGGGATTCTGGATTTTGTGGAGGAAGGTGCAGTCTGCGTTAATGGTGACAGTGAAGGAAGGACCTATTTCTGGTTGATTGTTATTGCAACTGCCATGTATGACTGGCTCTGTCGCTCCTTCCGCCATCCATCTTTTTCTTCATCCCAAAATGGCATCAGGGAATCGCAGGAGACAAACTCTGAGTCAAGGTCTCGACAAAGAGGTAAATCCCCTCCATCACACACCCTCTCTCATCATGCTCACTTCTCTTCTAGGTGTATCAGGTGATACGCAAACTCATTGACGAGCGCATGCAATACGGCGATGACTCGGACGTGCGACTCAAGTCCGCTACTGTCTACGACACCATCAAAGCCTCCAACTCGAGCCTCAATCGAAAGCCAAAGAATCTCCTCCAAGATAGTATAGAACGGGTGCTGGAAACCATCCAACAAGATAGTCTTTCGAGTGAAGGCGAGGACAACCCTGTATTCAACCAACAAACAGAGACAAGAGTCAAACCTTCAAATGGTCTCAATAAGAGCATCGTCGGGGCTTGGGCAACGACCGCATCCAAGAACTCTTCCAAACCCGACCTACCAACAGATACTCCATCTCCTTCAAAGCCGAAAATGACCGAGGCCAACCCCTCCTCGAAACACAGACTCGCAAATGGTGAACCGCCCTCCAAGAAACGGAAACCGACAAACTCGTCTACTTTGCCAATGGAATCCAGCCCTTCTCTGAATGTGAACCTGGCCGATCTAGGCGGCGTTGACCAGATACTGGAACAATTTCAAAACTTGCTTGTCCTCCCCATGAAATGTCCACAACTCTATCTAAGGGACGGCATTGACCCACCAACGGGGATTCTCATCTGTGGACCATCAGGTTGTGGCAAGACTACAATCGCCCATGCCTTGGCCGCTCAACTACAGGTCAATTTTATGCCTGTCAGTGCTCCAACCATTGTTTCAGGCATGTCTGGCGAGTCAGAGAAGGCACTCCGTGATCTGTTCGACCAAGCCAAGAAAGCAGCCCCGACTCTAATCTTCATTGATGAAATCGATGCCATCACCCCTAAGAGAGACAATGCCCAGCGCGAGATGGAGAAGAGAATCGTTGCCCAACTCCTCACCTGTATGGACAATCTGTCCTTGGACAAAACCGACCTCAAACCTGTCATAGTACTTGCAGCAACCAGTCGTCCAGAAACCATGGATCCCTCTTTGCGCAGAAGTGGTCGTTTCGACAAAGAGATTTTGATGCCTGTTCCTTCCGAGGCCGCTCGCGAACAGATCATACGGTCTCTCACCAGACAATCCCGCCTTCCTGCAGACTTCAACTACGCCTGGTTAGCTAAACATACCCCTGGCTTTGTCGGAGCCGATCTCAAGAGCCTAGTCTCGGCAGCTGGAAGAATCGCTATCGATCGATGCATAAAAACCCTCCAAGCTCAGGCAGACGCGTCGGTCATGGCCCTGGACGACAATCAAGAATCAGACTCACAGTCATTGTCAGTCGTTGCTCCCAGCCCTGCCGTTCTCGCCTTTAGTCGGTTCAATCAATATATCCAGGAAATTGCCGACACTTTGTCCAAAGAGAATGTCGATGGCTCCGTACCCGACACCGGTTCCTTACCGTCTTCTCTATCCATGGCAGCGACCTTTGCAGATTATGTTGAGGCATTGCCCAAAGTACAGCCCTCGGCGATGCGTGAGGGCTTTGCCACCATCCCATCCACCACATTTGCTTCGATTGGAGCTCTTCAAAGCCATATCGACGAACTCGACGAAACGATCATTCAACCCATTCTGCACCCCGAATTCTTCGCCGCCTTGAGCATAACCCCATCGTCTGGTGTTCTCCTTTGGGGCCCGCCAGGTTGTGGCAAGACCCTTCTCGCCAAAGCCTGTGCTAACAGTTCGCACGCAAACTTTATCTCAGTCAAAGGCCCCGAGCTACTCAACAAGTATGTAGGCGAATCTGAACGGGCCGTCCGGCAAGTTTTTACCCGCGCCCGTTCTTCCGTCCCAGTGATTCTGTTCTTGGATGAGCTCGACGCCCTTGTACCAAGACGAGATGGAGCATCGTCCGAAGCGTCAGCACGTGTCGTCAACACGTTACTCACTGAGCTTGACGGCGTGGGCGAGTCACGCGCGGGCATATACGTGGTGGCAGCAACCAATCGTCCAGACATGATCGACTCGGCAATGCTACGGCCCGGTCGACTCGACACGAAGCTTTATGTCGGTCTACCAGATGCAGAAGGCCGAGTAGATATCTTGCGGACCTTGTGCAGGAAGCTCTCTGGCTTTATTTTCACCGAAGAGATGGCAGAATTGGCGCGGACGTGCATTGGCTTCAGTGGAGCGGACATGGAGAATCTTGTGAAAAGGGCTGGGCACGCTGCTTACAGACGCCTGAGACCACAAGGGCCAGTGGATAATATTCTTCATCCAGTGACCGACGCTGTCCCTATGACTTTGACGATACAAGATTTCCTAGCTGCAAGACCAGAAGTTGGTCGCAGTGTGAGTCAAGAGGAGACCGACAAATTCGAGGAATTACGAAGACAGTGGGGAAAGGCATCAAGATAGAACGTCTAAAGTGTTTGATTAGAGGGAGAGGTTTCTATATCAGTCTGTCACGACATTATATTAACCATGTCCCAACCCGACCTCTCTACCATCCATTAACATTAAACTACACCCGTCATATCACCCATAACCACATTAAACCCATCATTATAGCAAGATCAACCCCTCCATCAAACCAAAACCACCTTCTCAGTCCAGTATATCCAGCCACACCACTCCGTTGAGTGACATACACCACAGTCTGCCCCCCCGTGGTCTGAGTCTGCCCTGCCGCACCATTCCCCACCACCACAATAACCAACCCATTACTCGTAATCGTCCGCCTCGCATTCGGATCCGGCGTGACCGTCGTATACGATGTGACGGTCGTGGTTCCAATATATCCACCCTGCTGAGTTGTCACGGTCGGACCTCCTCCACCACAGGTGGTTTGACATTGTTGCGCGCAACATTCATAGTTAATGACAGTTGATGTGACGGGACATGGCACGATGGAGGTGATTGTCACCGTTGTTCCGCCATACTGTGTATATGTGGTGTAGGTTGTTGATGGCGTCCAGTATGTATAATAGGATGTTGTTGTCGGGGCTTGGTTCCAGGTATAGAATCCGGAGTCACTGTGGGAGGGTTTCAAGGGTCAATGTTGGTTGAAATATAATGCTGAGGGAGAGAAGGCTATGATGATGATATAAATGACCGGAGACTGAGGTATATTGTACATACTAATTTGGTCCTGCAACAGCTGCTGGTTGTGGAATTGCTGCTGGTTGAGCTTCTGGTTCTGCTTCTCCAAACGTCCATGGTATACAAGCCAGAGCAATGAGAAAAGTAGCTAGTCGTTTAGTTAGAATCATCATTTTTTTGACAGCTGTGTCAACGATGTGAAGCTGTCTGATGCATGCGAATGGAAGCGCGGCGCCACGATTGAAGGCGCAGGTACGGTACGCTGGGTATACAACTTGGATAGACAACAGGCGTCAGGTTATGTATGTGTGAGAACAAGGGTGTACATGTACAACTAGCTGGATATAATTGCGATAGAGAGCTATGTGTAGGTACCTACATAGCCCAACGAAAAGATAGACAGATGGGTAGGTCAGTAGCTCTAGGTACCTAGGTATGGAAGCGAGTAACTCGTCATCTTCGAAGGAAGACCTCAGCTCATCGAGCTTCTCTTTTTTTAGTTTTCGAAGCCGAGCTTGACATCAACCGACATGCATGCACGCCTTCACACATGCATGCATGATTGAATGGCCTTAGTAAATCAATGAACCTAGCTTTCCAACCTTGGCCATGACTTTGACCACTACTTTTGACATCAAGTAGAATTATAGTTTAAGACTCGTGCCGTAGCGAGCTGGAAAAACCGGATACTTGGGTTGGCGTTGGAAGTCTAAAGGTCGAGACTTTGAGCCGTCCCATTTCCCCACTCTTCTATCTCCTCTCTCTTTTGCTGGAAGTGTGTGAGAGTGTGTGTGTGACTGACTATGTGGCATGTCCCATCAAACAAGGTCGGTAGCCGCAGTAGATGGTGCTGCCGTATGTTTTGCCCCGCTATGGCTTATCTGAGATGCCACATGGGTGACTGGTGGAACTACCCAAGGGTAGTAAGGATTCTGTGCATACTCGTATGCGGATCCTACGTAGACAGACATGGCTGTTCCTCAGTTGATGAGGGTGGTTTCCAACAGCGAGGGAGTTGGGGATGGAGGGATAGTGGAGTGGTGAATTAATACAATTTCAAGGTAAAATAACCTAGGTATGAGAGAGGCAGTCATTTATGAAATCAATGTTATGTTAATGGGTAAAGGTATATGTGGGTTTTGTATATGGCGTTGCCATTTCGTCAATATGTGCAAACCACTTTACACCACGTCGTCGTCCAGGATTCCCAATCCTTGAGCCAACTCAAGGAACACTCGCACCTATGGGAATATTAACACCCGAAACATCACCAGACTCATCGCTCAACAACCAAACAATAGCATTAGCCACTCGGTCTGGCTCCAGCAGTGTAATACCTCGTCTGGCCATATCAGCCATGGCTTCTTCTTCATTCTTGTACCACTCCACTGCCATTCCTGTTTTTGTAGCACCTAGACAAAAGTCATGACATGTTAGTATTCTGCTAAAAAAAATGCATTGTGATACACTTGTATCTTTTTCTTTCGCCTCCCCTTTTCTGTTTCGGGCAACCCATTAGATCACTACCAAAAAGAGGAATAACATACTAGGCGAAACGGCATTTAACCTGATATCCGTCCCAGCCAGATCCTTGGCTATCGTTGTCGTCAAACCCGCGATTCCCGCTTTCGTTATACAATACGACATGATGGTGGGATCATGGAACAAAGAAGCCGCACTAGAGATATTGACAATGCTGCGTGGTTTCTTCGGTAAAGCCACCATTGCCTTAACCTCAGCTCTCATGCTGTACAATGTACCAGTGAGGTTCGTATTGATAACACGGGTCCAGGAGTCGTCTGTCTCATTGAGGAAATGTGGTTTTGTCTCGGTGGATAGATTGTTGATTGTCCCGGCACAATTGACTGCTCCGTCGAGATCACCGAATTTGTCGACTGTTTCTTCGATCCAGCTGTTGACTTCGACGCTGCGTGTGACGTCTACTTTGGAGGTCAGGAGTTGCACCTTTGGGTTGATGGATGAGAGGGTTGAGCGGACGGAGTGGAAGTGGTCTCCGTTGAGGTCAGAAATGGAGATTGCTCCGGCGTTGAGGCGTGCTAGGGTTGATGCCACATGTAGTCCGAGCCCGGATTTGGCGCCGGTTAATGCGTATACTTTACCTGCGATGGAAGCCATTGCTTGGATTGGATGTCACGAATGGGGGAAGGGCATATAGGGAGGAATGTAAACGGTGGAAACAAGGAGGATGAATGAATGAATGAATGAATGAATGAATGCTGATTGGTGGTGAATCAACGACGATTGAACAGAGTCTCAACACGATTGACACGGCAGGCAGAGGTCAGGGTTGGTTTGAATATTTGCCACAGAGGCAAGACAAGGAAAGACGCATTTCTCTTCTCTTTTCTTCCTGCTCAAGGAATAAGTGGTAGTTGTTGAGATTGAGGGGTGAGTGCCCTGGCTCGAAATCTGACAGGACCATAGTCAAACTGTATGCCACGTAGCAATACTTTAGCTCCATGCACGATACCGTGGAACCAACAGATGGTCCGTGAAGCGCCCAGATCTACCCCACCATAACGATGATTTGCTTGGAATCGATATCATGCTTGGAAACATACCTAGATAAACATCATAGACCCCAAATGGGAAAGTGGAGGATACAAAGGCAGACAAATGGAGTCGCTGGATCAATGTAATTCATTGCTTCATACACCATGTTGAGTTTATCATGTCTTGATATCGACGCCAGGCACGCCGTGACTTTGAGACTCTTCTGTCATCATGGTCGTCTTTATTGCCCTCTTCCTGATCCAGGAGCATTTCCACCTGCGCCTGCGCCTGCGCCACCCATGAATTGTTGCGCGCTGTCGATACACATTAGTTTCTTCATATTAAAGGTGTCGGAAGTGGGGCACTCACAGTCCAGCAATGGCAGGATCTTGCATCATTTGTTGGATTTGGCTCATGTCAGGCATACCACCGCCACCTTCTCTCCGTTGATTCATCATGTTCTGAATGGTGGGGTTGTTCATGAGGCCGCTGAGCGCATCTGGGTTGCGCATCAGATTCTGGGCCATGCCGGCAAACATGGGGTTGTTCATGATGCTGGCGAAATCAAATCCACCGCCTCCACCACCGCGACCACCACCTCCGCCACCAAGTAGGCTGGCGAGTCCGCCGAGGTCGGGCATACCACCTGCTCCAACACCTCGACTATCGCCGGGAGCATCATCCACATCATCTTCGGGGATGTTCTCTTCTTCGGCCTCCATTCTTGCCAATTCCTTCTTGGCCGTCTCGAGCCCCTTCTTCATGGCGTCACTTCCACCATTGCCCTCAAAGTCGATGCCTTGTTGGTAGGCATCCACACTGCCCCGGGCATCTCCCATGGCGAATCTGGCCAGTCCCAGTCTTGACCAGGCCTTGGTATATTTGGGATCGGCAGCGACAGCTAGCTCAGCATCTTTCACGGCTGAGGCATGAATACCGCTGGCTGAATAAGCCGCCGCACGGTTGGACAGGTAGATTGGATTGGTAGGAGAAAAGCTGATGGCCTCGGAGTATTTTGCAATCGCAGTCTTGTAGTCCTTCTGTTGCATAGCTGCGTTGCCAGCACTCTTGAGTTTCTCAGCCTCGGGGTTGATGGCGGCGGGTTTGGGAGGGGCGGCACTGGTCGGAGGTACACTGCCACTGCCCTTGGCTGTCTCATAGATGCTCAAAAGATTTTGTGACCCGACGGCATTGGAAACAGCGGTCTTGTCGGTTGGATCGACCTTGAATGCCTCGGCGATACAGTTGGTGGCAATCTCAATGTTGTCGGCGTCGTCGGCAGTCAGGCTGCCGTCTTTGAGAGAAGTGGACAGAAAGTCAATGATGGACAGCGCCAGGCGCTGCTTGGGTTCTGACAGCGGCTGCATCTTGTTAGTGGTGAGATCAATAGAGTGTGGAAGCGGCGAAATGATTGAAGGGGAGATCATACCATTTTAGAGAGGAATAGAGAGGTGAGGTGTGGGTTTCTAGGTCGTGAACAAGAACAAGAACAACTGGAACTTTCTATTCAATATCGAGGTTTCGAGTATCTCGCAGGCTGCACATGTCGACGCTAATCCTACAGCGAAGCACTAGAGAGGTGGATGTAGTAGGGTGGACCATTATTCACAAACATCGCCCTTGATGATCAAGTCTCCACATCACTTCTTGTGCATTGACTGTTTCATATTAACACTTGACATAATCAGCAAGAAATACCTATTGCACAGCCCGCTGAAAGGGTCTCACAGCCATTTATGTCTCTGCTGAACCAAATATGTATCTTCAAAATTGTAGTTGAGACGTAGGACGCTTGGCAGATCTCTGGTGCTGTGCTTTGAGGCAGAAGGAGCAATGAATGGTATTGGTAACTGCTGTACCAAAGGTGGAAGGATTTGAGGAGAAGGCACTTGGCGATGAAGGATCTAGCGAAAGCGGATTTGACAAGGAAGGATTTAATGCTACTCTGAATATAAGACGAAGGGGAAGTAGTGACGCAGAAAATGAACACCTGCGCTTGCACAATCAACCATGAACCAAAAAGACGTTGGGCCTCGTCAACAAAATGCACACCTTGAATTTCGACTTTCCCAGCTGCATCTACTTGACCACCAACTTGATGAGATGAAGCGTCCGATCATCCTGTTGGCAGCAGGTGTATTTGTTCTGTGGCTCCTGACCTTATTCTCCTTCTTCTCATCCCCAGATTGGCATCAATGGACCCCTCGACCATACCCTCTACCAAATCATTCTCCCCCCACCCTCAGACAGCAATTGAACCACGCATTTCCTTACCTTTCCAACCAGGCGGAGTCATCGTTTCCTTCAATCATCTGGCAAACCTGGAAAACGAGCCCTGACGCAGCTGACTGGCCTGAAGAATTCAACACCCTTCGAAAATCATGGAAAGATCTCAATCCAAGTGCGGAGATGCGGTTACTCCACGGACGCAGACGCTGCGACAATGGTCGAAAATATCTTCAAAAACGTACCCGATGTGGTCTATGCATACCATTTGCTGCCCCTTCCTATCCTGAAGGCGGATTTCTTTCGATACCTCATCCTGTTGCACGAGGGTGGAACTTACACCGACATCGATACCGAGGCTCTGAAGCCCATCAAGACATGGACAAAACATGGAGCTCGACAGCTCAATACAAACGTTAGCATCGTCATTGGCGTCGAGGCTGATCCAGATCGAGAAGACTGGCGGCAGTGGTATGCCCGGAGACTCCAATTCTGTCAATGGACTATTCACTCCAAACCAGGACATCCAATTCTGGTGGAAGTTGTAGCTCGCATCACCGAGTTGACATTGGCGATGCATCGTGAAGGCCGTCTCAGCGCGGCCGAGTCTATGGATGAGATCCTCAATCACACAGGACCAGGAATCTGGACCGACGCCATTTTCGCATATTTCAATATTGCTCCCCGACAGGGACCTATCAACAATAACACATTCTTCAACTTGCGCGAACCCAAGGTTGTAGACGATGTGCTGGTTCTGCCCATCACCAGTTTCAGTCCTGGAATGGGCTTTCCGGGGTCTGAAGCGACAGATCATCCATTGGCATATGTTCGACACGCATTCGGAGGTAAGTCAGCAGTGTATCAAGTGCAATGGATGATGACCCAAAGAGTTAGGTTCTTGGAGAACGAAAATCGAAGAGTGAAAGAGGACATATGAGCGTGCAAACAGCTTGGTGGTACAGATAGACATGGGAGAAGAAGAACTTGAGGGCTGAAGGAGGAATAAGTTGAGGTCAAAAGCTTGTGGGGGAGGCGCGGGCTTAGCCGAGATCCACTGTGGCACCTGGAGGCCTAAGGCCTTGGGGCCCTCGGGCCCCCTCGGCCTATCCAAACGCCGGACATTCATGCATCATCAGCCCTAAGACCGGTGAAACAGCCTAGCGAGTTGAGGTGATTTTGGTGATTGACCGTCAAGAATCCAACACGAAAATCATGGCGCAGCCCAAATGGAGGTTCTTGATCTCTCGGGTGTTAGCGTCACTATCAAACTACATTTCATCACTTGGATGATCATGAATTCTTCTTGTCCTTGAAATTGTTTCCCCATCGTTCTCAGGTAGCAAAGACTATGGCACCGCTTAACGAAATCCTTCGCCGCAACTTCGACGCCGGTGCGCCAGCGCGGGCGTTCAAGGCACAATGGTCAAGCATGGGAGACGTGTTTTCGGTGCTGTTGATTCTGGGTGGTGATGTGATTGAGCGAGCACTGGCACAACTGGTTGGATCAGGCATCACACCCGTGGCATTTTCATTTGGTACGTTGGACATTCCACATCTTGATTCTTTCTCCAACCCTCTCCTACCTGCCATCACAGCCAGCAAGCTGACTCAAAGATCTACAGGATGGGTGGCGTATGCAGTGTCAGCAGTCAACTCGGCGGTGGGAGAGAACCGTCTCATGCCCCTTCCAGACTGTGACTGCAAAGTGATCAACCGCAAGACAGGCTACGATCGAGGAAACACGAGCTGGATCATTGGACGAATAATGCGCGACTTTGAGAGTTGGAAAGACGATGATACACCAGAAAATGACAAGATTGGAGACAAGGTCAACGCGGTCATCGAGTCGGTGTGGAAATACCAGAAGAAAGAGGCAGACAAGGAGCACGAGGGTTCTGGAGCGTTCGTGCCTCGTCCAGCGCAGGCTGGTTTGTGCATCAGCGTGTGGGAGGCATTGCCCACCAAGAAGGGCCATCCTGGTCGTGACTTGGTCTACTACATTGGGTTTATAACCACGATTGTACAATTGGGCATCGCCGCCATACCATGCGGTCTCTACGGCGACTGGGGGATCATCATGGTGACGGGTGCAGGAATTATCCTGTCGTTCCTGTCCGGCAGTCTACCACAATGGAAGGAGGAGAAATGGGCATGTCGCGAGAACGCAAAGAAAGATGTCATTATCACGCGTGGCAATGGAGCACAACACGCTCTCTTGATCTTGGGCAGCCAAGGTGGACTGGACCTGGAAGATCTGGCCGCAGGGCAGACGAACCTGGACTTTTCCAAGTCTTGGGCCACACGACTGGTGGTCATCGGCCTCGCCACGCTGTGGGTGTTGCTACTCGTCACGGCGTCCAGTCTGAGTGACAACGCCTGGTTCTTGCTGGCCGTCGGTGGCATTGGCATCCTACAAAACATCTACGTCGCCGCTTGGAGGCGCAATCCTCGACAATTTGGTATCCCGCTCAAATACAAGGAGAGTATCATGGAGCGAAAGGTCATGGACGCATTGTATACAGCAGAGCAAAAGTACCCTCGTACGGGTCTGAATCTGTTGCCGACATTCTTCCCTGGGAAGTTGCGTGATGGCGAGCAGAGGATATGGGATTCATACGAGGAAATAGCAAATGGAGGAAGTGGAAATGGGACTGCAAATGGGAGTGCAGGTGGAGGTGCAACTGCCACATCTACGGGTGTTGACACAGCACCTGCTGCTTCTGCTTCTTCTGCTTCTTCTGCTCCTTCTGCTCCTGCACCGAATGCAACAGCTACAGCAGCAGGAGCAACTTCTTCACCCCCAACACAACCATCATCTTAGGCGGCAGAACCATCCTCAACGGGTGTATCTGTGAATTCTTGATTCATGGAATGGGAATTTCGGTAATTTGAGATTAAGAGTATTCAGATATTCTATCAAATCAAATTCTGTTGTTCATGGCAATCCAGCACCTAGATTCGGATATCTCCTGTCAGTCCGTCTTTGACACCGGGCCCAGGCGATAAATTCATCATCCTGCCTAATCGTGCAATTGTAGCATGGCAGTCGCAATGCACCCACCAGAATAATGTCTCTCTGCTCTTGCACCAAAAACGTTGCTGGTTCAGGCAGAAGCTTGCATTATTTGTCGGGCAGCTGACTTCTTCTCACTACTGGCCTGAACCTGGAGACTTTCTCTACTCGAATCCCATCTATTTTATCCTTGCAAATCCAATCCAATCCATTTCCAACTCTCCCATCCCTCGTCATCAGTCTGACCTTGCCCACAATTCCACACCCATGCCAACAAACCGCCACTAAAAAGGCTTGGTTCGACGGAAGATGAGCTTATTTCCCTTCTCCCCCTCACCTGTCGCGTGTCCTTATCGCAACTTTATGCATTTGACTGATTATGACAGTCACACAATTCTTTGGTGCCTGGAGGCTCCCTTATCTTTCCACCAAAGACATCGGTTCCTTGGCCAGAGCTCGCTTCTTTGACAGAAAGAATTCCTGAACATGCTCGCCACCGCGTTTGTTCTGGCGCCGGCTGATGAGTGCAAGTCTCGCCTAGCTTCGGGTAGGTCCATGTAATCCAGAGCTGTCTTCGTCGTTCAATCGACCGATTTGCTCTTTCCCTTCATTCATGTCATCCGGTAGCGCAGATTTCATCTCCTTGGGATCCCATCTAGAATTCTAGCATGTCACTTGTTTTATTCGCGTACCGGTTGTGAGGCCTGAACCTACTCTGTCTCTTCTCACGAGTCCTTACCAATACTACGCGCCATGGCATTCAGTCTTGCATCAAATACCCCAGCATCATCAGGCAAGATCGAATACAGCTCCATGTCATGATTCCGGTTCATGCTCGCCCTGGTTTGTAATTCAGTCAGTCTGCTCAAAGACATACCTTCATCATGGCACCAAGCTCAACAACCGCCGCCGATGACAACGATCCTCAATTCCTCTCAAGCCAGTTCCGTACTTTTAGTTGGCAGATGCGTCAACATGGCCCTGGCGGCAGGAGTATTGGCGGCCATGGGCGGTCGGAAACGGATCCCTTATTGCCCAACCATACCCATGACGATGGGGACATCCAAGATCATACTCACCAACGGCAAAGTGTCTACTCGGCACATCGTTCATATACAGCCCCCAGCCCCTCCCTCAGAGCAACCTCTATTGTTTCAGAGCCTGAAGTCGATGAACAACCTGGCCTCGCCGATGGTCATAACCAGCAGATCGAAGAAGCAAATGAAGCTTTTGCTGACCGCGATGGTCTTTATCCACCTAATTGTACTTGGACGAGTGATCAAGGCGGTCCACCGAGACGTGCTGATCCATATCGCAATGCCGAGTGTAATGTATATGAGAATATTCATCGGTAAGTGTCTCTGTGAGAGTAGGGTTGTATAGAATCGAGTGGGCTTGACTGCTGACTTGTGCTTTCTTGGTCGTGACAGCATTCGCAGAGATATCATCAATGCCATCGGTAAGTATTTAAGCAGAGTAGAATATAACACAGGGCCATACACTGATGACTAGTTCCATCATTCTAGATGACCCATATTCCTTGGAACAGCTCAAAGCACCCAGGATGAACATCACTGTTGTTCGTCCCATGGTCAATACCTTGTATGAAAAGCAGGATCTTTCCGTGGGTGAGTGATGGACACCAATTGACACCAAGGATGCCGCCCGGAGATGCTAACATCCAACACACAGTATACTGCCTGCTAGTAAACCGAATGCAATTCATCCGCGAACAATACTATGCAGCCCACCACCAGACGACCAACCTGACTCGAGCATTGCTATGCGAAATGCTTGCCGAGAAGATCCTTCGTCGCTACAACGAGAACAATCCCGGGCCCCGAGGTCTCCTCAAACTGGCCAACATTCTTGTTGGGGGATTTGAACCATTCCAGGGCGCTCCCGACCAAGTGTGCGAGCAGAACGTCCACGCCATGCACTGGGCTAAAGCCAGACTTGGAAAACAGGTCGATCGCAAGCTTACAGCCCTCGAAGTCGCCATCATCAGTGAAAGTAAGAGCTTCCTCTCCAGCAGTGCCTGTCAAAAAGTCGTCGATGCCATCTACCAAGGAAAAGTTGTCTATACCCCCACCAGCTTCTTCGACATTATACCGGACAAGTGGAAACGAAGACCCATTTCTCTCTATGATCCCAGGCGCGGCCCAATTCTGAATCAATACCGTTTGATTGTCCCCAGGACTCGGAACATTATTGAGGTCTGCCAATTCCTCATTCTCTTGATTTTGTATATCGCCGTCATGACGGGCAGAGAGACTCGAATGACCACCCATTTTACCGCGGTGGAAGCCATTTTTGATATTTATGCTATTGGATGGGTATGTTGATCTCATTTGACCTATTGGGACAGCAAGCTAACCAGGACAGATTTTGGATCAGGTAGCTTCTGTCTTAGAGCATGGCTGGGCAGTGTATACTCAGAACCTGTGGTCCTTCTTGGATGTCATGTTTTCCACCTTGTTTCTGGTTTACCTTGTGTTGCGCATTCACGCGGCTGGAATTTCAGACCCCGACACTTCAGTTCAGTGGGCCAGAAGTGGTCTCGATGTTCTCAGTTGTGCAGCCCCTGTCTTGGTTCCTCGACTAGCATTCAACTTCATGTCGGAGAACGTTTTATTTGTTTCACTTCGGGCCATGATTTCCGATTTCATGACATTGACCATCTTGGCAGTCTGGTGTTTTGCGGGCTTCTTGTTGAGTTTGAAATGGTTACATGAGGGTGCACATGAAGTAGGTGGCATTTCCCCTGACATTACCTGAAGGTGCTAATGGTGTAAGGCGATCACAATCAGCAAATGGATGATCTGGATCTGGTTTGGATTGGACGGTACAGGCATTGACGAAGCACCAGACTTTCACTGGTTTCTTGGTCCAGTCCTGATGGTCATGTTTGCTTTTTTGGGAAATACATTGTTCTTGACCATCCTCGTGTCCATGTTGTCCAACACATTCAGCAACATTGTCGTCAATGCAGTGCAGGAGGTCCAATTTCGACGCGCAGTCCTCACCTTTGAAGGAGTCAAATCAGACGCCATCTTCTCCTATATGCCACCTTTCAACATCTTGGCACTTTTGTTTATGCTCCCTCTGAAATGGACTGTATCTGATCGAATCTTTCACAAAATCAACGTCACGGCGGTGAGAATACTCAACCTGCCACTTTTGCTGGTGATTGCATGGTTCGAACGAAGGACACTGTGGAGGAACGACAGGCGGAGAAACGCCCCGCGAAGAATTGATTGGAAAGATGCCAATGGACCCAGTTTGACGCATGCCGAGTATTGGGCAATCAATAAATTCAGCGTCCATGGCGATATTCGAGCAGTGTTTGAGATCGATCCTCCTCAGTCCCTCCTAAACAAGATTTCCGCGGACGATGAGACGGTCGATCAGGGTGCCCCTCTGGAGAATTCGGTCAAGGACCAATGGGATTTTGGTGTTCAGTCGAGAAACAACAGTGCAGCGCCTGGCAAGCCTCGCAAAGTGCCGAACATCATGGTTACGAAAGCAAGGCGGGAATCCAAGGCATCAGAAAACCTGAGCAAGGAGTTTGCCGACTCTGATGAGGACGACGGTGGATTGTCCGCCGGCTATCGAGGTATCAGACGCCCCGAACGTAAAGATTCCATACTAGATCTGGGCAACGACGATCGAGACCAGCGATTAATGGAGGCGACAGCAAGATTGCATCAGATGGAACAGACCATGGCAAGAGTGGAGAGAATGATCTCGCGACTGTTGGAGGCTGATCCTATTTGGGAACACGGAGAAGGGGAGGAGAAAGACGAGAGAATGAAGAAGGTCAATAAATCACGAGATTGACCGCTATTCAAGTGCCAAAGCCAATCATATTGTTGATTAGCGATGAAAGATGGTGTATTGGACGATCAATCAATGCCATTCATTATTATTATTATTATATGTGCTATTAAATCCATTGGACACTGACTGCACTTGATTCTGCGAGTATTCGTACTCGGAAGTTTTGATAAATGGATGTTGTTATAAGAGTGGAGCCATACGCCAAGAACGGTGGTGGTTGCCCTTGACAACCATCATGACGCCCAAACAACCTGCAAACCCGCCTGCGCTGCGTCAATGAGAGGCCCTGGCATTAAACAACCACACCATTTACAACCTCATCGCGGACACAATTTTATTGTCGTACCAAAGATTCAAAACTAGTTCCACTCGTCAGTTCGAAACAACCTCATTCAGCAGCAGAACCAGATCACATATACAACTGTAACAATACCATCACAATGGCCACGACTCTCCCAGCATCGTCCTTCTCGTTGAGCACATCCTCCTTTCGCGCCTCTCAATCGCAAAATGCGCCGTTTTCCTACTCAGACAACCCTCTCACCCAGCTTCCGACCGTAGACTTCAACTTCGAAGACCTGCGCCGGCGCATGGCCGATTTCACCGTCAAATTTGACGCGTTTATCGAACAAGGCCGGAAACGAGTTCTACAGGAAAGAAATGAATTTCGAGCACGTCTGGGAGAACTAAGTGGTATGACAAACACATGACAATGTTCATCAACATTTTGAGTCTAACCATATATTTGTAGAGGAACAAAAATCAACCAGTACACAGATGGCGACATTACAATCCGCACTATCAACACACGAACACATCCTTGCACGTGAACAAGCCGAAAAGAATGAAATGCACGGTCAGATCTCTAAACTCGAAGCCCATCAATCCAACCAGTCGGCCACACGCGATCGACTCAAGAATACGATTGCTCAAACACAGCGACAAATTGAAGTCAAAGTACAAGCTCAGAGAGAGTATTCGCAAAAAATGGACGGACAGAGTCGACTTAATGGGCCGGAATTGAACTTTTGGGAAACTTACCTGGGATGTCGGATTGAAGGGACTGGAGATGAAAATACAGTAAGGGTGGTGTTTGTGTTTCCACCGGCGAAAGGGACGAAGAGTGGGGGTGGGCATGGGCAGGACATAGAGGCCATGTTGGATTTGCAGATTCCAGAGACTACGTCGGGGAAGTATAGGGTGGTTGTGACGAAACCGAAGTTGGATTCCTCGCAGGTGGGTAAAGTGGTGGAGAGATTGAATACGAGTAGAGAGATTGGGACTTTGTTGAAGGGGATGAGAGGGTTGTTTGTGGAGGCTTTGAAGGGATGATGAGGGATGAGTTGGCTTGTTAGTTGAGTATTGACCAATATATCCAATTGAGATGATTTCACGTTTATATCTGATCCAGACAGTAGAGTCTTTTCCTGTTTCTTCTATAAGATAAGGACCTTGTTTGCTGTGATGTGTTGTGGATGTGATATGATGGTGATATGGTACTGTTTGAACCCTTAGACAGAATTACCAGGTCCACAGTCATGGACATTTAATCAGTTGTCCTTCATATTAGCATACTCAATATTTAACCAAATACCTTGACAAGTTTTATATATGCCTGATAACATGTTTGATATCAGGTGTCTGGTCATGTGTTGATTTCGGACCTGGAGAAACCCTTGTTCCGTCACCACCGTAAAGGCAGGCACAGGCGCAGACAGACGCAGACATTCTTTTAAGAGGCCAGATTGACCAAATACGAGAGAACAGACCCAGATTGACTCAGACCCAGACTAGACAACCAGACACCCAGACTCCCTCCAACGCAAGCCACGAAAATCAAAGCGGAGACAGACACGCGCCGCCCGAAAACGCCAAACTCAACGCCAAAGACTCCATCATCCGAGTGTTATTGACACCTGGTGATATTTCAGTTCAATCGAATAATGGCCTCCCATATTCATTCCACTCCATGACTCTTGTCGTCGCCCTATAATCACATCCTCTTTGTCTGTTGCAACCATGACAACCATGGCCCCATCAGGTATGAATGATTCCCTTCCCACCCCACATCATCCCCTTGTATTACCTAGTGCAGTACCAATACTCTCTCCTAGATCAAAAATCCAAAAAGAAGAAAAAGTCCAAGAAGAAAGCCAATGCGCAGGCCACCACCTCGGGCACAAATACTGAACCTTCAACCCCTATCGAGCCTCAAACCCCGAATACCTTGGATCCTACCGGTGCAGCTGCAAGTGATGTCTCGGACGAGGAGGATCTAGAGCAATCAGCCCCCGCTACAACAAATCCTCCCACATCAAACCTTTCAAATGGACTCACTGCCGATGACAAGGAAAGTGACGATTCAGCTACGAGATTCGATGCTCTAGTCAAAGACCGCGATGCCCTACGTCTCGAAGTCACCCAACTCCGTCAGTCTCTCGAACAACTGCAATCAAAACACCCTGCCTCCTCCGATCAAGACTCGAATGCCGCCCTTGACGACTTGACCAAAGAACACAATGACCTGAAAGCCGAAACAACTCAACTCAAACAGTCACTGCAAGACCTACAATCTAAGCACGCCGAGGAACTTGAATCCGTTCAAAATGAATTGGCCGAGTCTCAAGAAGCCAGAGAAAATGCCGAAGAGCAATACCAGTCGCTGCTCGGCAAGGTCAACACCATCCGTTCTCAACTAGGCGAACGACTCAAAGCCGATGCAGAAGAACTCACTCAAGCAAGGACGCGGATCGACGAACTTGAAGAGCAAAAGTCCCAATTACAGGAGCAATACACAGCTCGATCCGCAGAACTCGAAGAACTAGCAGCCAGGAATAAAGATGCAGATACCAGAGCTGCAGAACAGTCCAAAGAGCTGTCCAGTCTCCGCGAAAGACTGACTCTGTCACAACAAAACTGGCACAAAGAGAAAAATGAACTCGTCGATCAGGAAGCATACCTTCGTGAAGAATTTGAAGATGCCAAACAAGCCATGCACGACTGGGAAGTTCTAGCTATGGAAGAACGAACCATCCGTCGAGACTTGGCCGACCGCAATGCCGATCTCGAGGAACAAGTCGCTTCGTTGAAGGAAGCATATGAAAAAGCGGCTGCCGAAAGAGAAACTCAATCGAGTACAGTCGATGGTCTTCAAAAAGCTCTGCACGAGATTCAAAACGTTCGCAAACAAGAACTCAAAGAACTTGTCGAGACAAACCAATCGGAACAAGATTCGCTTCGGAAACAATTACAACAAATCCAATCCAAGTATGATGCTCTGGTCACTGAACTGGATCAGACGAAGAAGGATCTTGAAAGAGCTATTCCCTTTGAGAAAGAAGTCAAGGAGAAGAACCTCCTCATTGGAAAGCTACGACATGAAGCTGTCATTTTGAACGACCATCTCACCAAAGCATTGCGATTCCTCAAGAAGGGCAAGCCAGAGGACAATGTCGACAGGTAAGCAATTCATATCCGTCCCTACTCACTCCTCGCCCGCTCACCCGCTAACATTTCCTCATAGACAAATCGTAACCAACCACCTCCTCCACTTCCTCGCCCTAGATCGCTCCGACCCAAAGAAGTTCCAAATCCTCCAATTAATCGCCGCGCTACTAGGCTGGACCGAGGAACAAAAAGAACAGGCCGGCCTATCTCGACCAGGCGGTGGCTTATCGACGACAGGCTCTCACTCTGGATCTCTCCGTCTACCAACGTCACTCGTCCATCGCACACCCAGCACACCAACGCTCTACTCTGCTGGAACACCGACCAGTGGCGCCGATTTCTTCACCCACACGCCTGATAGCGCCACTACGAAGGAAAGTCTGGCTGAATTGTGGCAGAACTTTCTCGAGCATGAGGCTGCCACTGGCGCGGCTGGATCTTCACATCCAACTCCGAAATCTCGGACCGCGAGTCAGAGTCATCATGGTGCACTTACCTCGCCGACGAGACCTTGATAGGAAAGGATTGGATTGAAGTGAGGTAGATAGATAGATATAAATATCAACTACAGTGATTGACGTGATGAGATGTGATGCGGAGTGAAGTGAAGTGGTGGACAAGCCAGAGGTGAATAAAACATAAACTTGAATTCCAATTCCTCCTCCTCCTCTTCTTCTTCTCCTTCCTTTTGTTCTTTTCGCAATATGGTAAAGAAAGCATACAATCTTAGCACGATACGAAACCTGATATTATAGACAAGAACAATGTTGAAGAATGCCGTAATGATTGTGATTTGGGTATTTCAGATATAAAAAAGGTCGCTTGACATGGTATTCTTTTTGATGTAGCCAGCCAGACATGGCTCGACGTGACTTGACATGATATGAGATGGGATGCCATAGCATAGGGGCCTCGATATTGATGACGTTGATGATATTCCTGAGAATAAAGATCATCAACAACACTATGATATCTCTCATTTGCTCCCGTGATCTTTCTTTCTCTTCCTCGAACGAGACATCATATCTACACCGTTTTCATTCCATCCATCCATTCATGCATGCCCCATCATATCCATCATCTCATCTCATCTCAAACCTCTCCTCTCCACTCATGCACTCGTATTCATGACTCATGCGCTCAACCAATCCAAAAACTCGGGGGTGAAATAACTAACCACAATCCCGGCTCCAGCACGAAGAATACCCTCTGTACTTTCAAAAGCCATGGTCTTCAAATCAAAAACCCCTGCTTTGGCACCCGCATGAATCATCGCATACTCACCCGAAACCTGATACGCCGCAATCGGCATATCCTTTGCAATCTCCTTTGCATCACTGATGATATCGAGATACGAACTCGCGGGCTTCACCATGATGATGTCCGCGCCTTCATTGATATCCCTGACAATCGCACGACGAGCCAGACCTCTTCCACCGGGCGGTAATTGATAACATTTCCGATCTCCGAAACTAGGACACGAACCCGCCGCGTCACGGAATGGACCGTATAAACAACCGGAGAATTTCGCCGCGTAGCTCATGAGGTTGACTTGGTGGGAGAGACCGGCTTCGATGAGTTTTAATTTAATGGCGCGGATGCGTCCGTCGTTCATGTCCGAGGGGGCGACGCAATGAGCGCCGGCTTGTGCGTATGCCATGGCGACATCGCTGATTCGTTCCACGGACATGGCGTTGTTGAGACTGCCGTCCTCGCGGAGGATTCCACAGTGGCCGTGAGAGGTGTATTCGCAGAGACAGACGTCGGCGACGATGAATAAAGAGGGGAATTGGCGGCGAAGGATCTGGATGGCTTGGATGACGGGGCCTTCTGGATCGTCGGCCGCAGTGCCGAGTGCGTCTTTGGCGGATGGAGCGAGAGGAACGCCGAAGAGGATGACGGATCGGAGACCTTTTTGTACAAGAGGCGTGATGAAGGGGATGAGTTTATTGAGCCCCAGGCGAGATTGGTTGGGGAGGGAGGGGATGGGGGTTATTTCATCGGGGTTGTCGGTGATGAAGAGCGGGTAGATGAGCATAGACTAGATGATAGGAGAGAGATGGTGTTAGTGGATGGATGGATGGATGGATGGATGGGTGGATGAGGGAAGGGTTGTTTGTACCTTTGTCAATTGTCTTTCTGCTTGCCATGCTCGCGACAGTGGGTGGCTGTATCCGGCATGTAATTGACTGGAAATGTCACCGGCGATGCTGACACTGGTGGCGGCGGTAGAGGTATATGATCTGGCGACTGACGGCCTTGAAATGGTTGACTGGTTGTCTGTGTTGGTGCTATTGATGGTGCTTGCGCTGGCACGAGGGTTCTGGAAGGACTGATCGCGGAATGCGATGTCCTGGACCAGAGAGGAGAATGACATGCTGATGCCGAGGGTGGAGAGGGTCGGGGAGCTATGGATAGATTTTTTTTTTCTGAAGCTGTATGTCCGTCGAGTATAGCTCGAGCTGGAGAGGGAAAAAAGGGTTGAAGAGCGAGAGTTGTCTCAGTTCATCAATCAGGACGACTCGGCGCAGGTGTGATGACAACAACGACTGACAACCGACTACCGGAAACGACGACGACAACGGTGAGGAAAAGCGGCAAAAGAAAGATGAAACGATTAAACCCTGGGTCCACAAAAGGCAAAGGCTCGACCTCGACCTCGACCTCGAACTCGGAGCCTCGGTGTGGTCAGCGGAAAGAAAATGGAGTGGATGTGGTTGGCTTCTCGTGGGCTTTGGAACTTGGCCGGGGGGAGAAAATGAATTGGAGAGGATTTGATTCGTCCAAGAGGCAAGGGTCTAGGGTGTCATGGGCATGTCAGAACCCCGAAGTCGCAGCCGGAGGGGCAAAGAATTGTTGTTCCTGGGCGTTGGACATGCCTAAAAGATATAAGCGAGGGGCCGAATACGCCGGGAGGACGCCTAGAATTCCTGAAGGCTGACCGGATTTGTTCCGTTCAATGTCATCCTGCATTCCGTTCGCAACCATTCGCTTGCTCGCTCAATCTAATCAGATTCAGAAATTCTAGATAGAACTTGGATTTGATGACAAGGAAGAGAGAAAGGAGAATCAGCCAAAGTATTCAAGGCGATGGCTTGGTATTATGATGAGTTGTAGTGTGCATGTATTGATTAACACCGTCTATTGTGTAACGTACCCTCCCGCCCGCCAATGGAGTAGTTGTCCATGCCAGAGAGACCCTTCAACGGCCTACCATCCCATGATCTATCCAGATTGTTCATTTTTCATCACCAACTGCAGGAATCTGCGTTGCTATTGACATTGCCGTCTCATTCCCAACTTGCATCCTCCCTAGTTCGAGGTGTCCTCAACTCCACGCTATGCATATGGTACAATTGTTCAAAGTCGTCTACAGTTGAATGTCGTTGTTCAGTAGTAGAACCTCTTCACCTGGTTTGAATGCAGGTAGTCCAATATAGGGACATCCATCGCAGCGGAATGCATCTAGAGACCTTAAGTCAATACTCGTTCTCTCACCGTCAAAACAATTGAAAAACTTACCTCCGAGAGCACAATTTCCGCAACTGCCCACCTTCCCTTCGACTGTGAAATCAACTTCGGCAAGATCATCTGCCTGGAGTTTCATGGTGTTTAATGCTTGATCCGCCTGTTCTCTCTTGGCTCGGTCTTCTTCTTCTAGCTTCTGAGCGAGACCGCAGGTGCAGTCTTTGCAGGCTCGGCGTCGTTTGGCTTTGGGCTGGCACTGTGTTGCTGCATAAGACAATTAGCGACAACTCGACATGGTTATGCCTTCAAATCCAAACTCACGAATTTTGATGGGTCCTCTCGCGTCCTCATCTGCCATCAACTCGTCTTCGTCAATCAAATCGTCGTCCGAGTCAACTCCATCATCAAAACCAACACCGGGAGGCAAAGGCGTTTCCTCAACACTCTTCCGCTTTCCATTCAGCGGCACTGAAACTTGGTCTCCGTTGGTTTGATTCGGTCCTCCCGCAGCCTGTGCCTTTTTCCGTCCAAATTTCAATGGTACCGCGGCATAACCACTGGTGTCAGGTTTGACGAATCCCACACCCGACTCAAACGAAAGTCCTGCCAATATGGCTTCGTTCTTTTCTGTTCCCTCTGACTCTCCCAATAATCCGTCTTGACTGCGTAGTTTTCCACCGCTCTTCAATGCCTGAACGAGAACAGATAGAATAGCCCGGCTTAATAGTGCTTGTGATTCGCGACGACCGCCATCGGCATCGGTCAAGATAAGGATCAAATCGTAGGTAGATGGGGGCAAGGAGACGAGGCCGATTGCAAGTCTATCCAGCATTTGAAGGTCTGTGACTGATCGATCGAAGGCTTGTAGGACACCGGTGAGTTTCTCCTGGTGTGATGATAAGGACGGCGGGGACAGGAGGAGGGTTCTCTGCGATTGCTGGACTGGAATAGCCTTGGGGGTGGGCATGACGAAATCGTCGGACGTGTCCATCAGAAGGGACGGCGACATGTTGGGCTAAACACGAACTGATGCTGTTAGAACTATGGGTGTCTGTATTTCGCAATTCAAATTGCAGCAACGGAAAAAATGATAAAGTTGAAAGAGAAAAGGTACAGTCCAGCCAGAAGCCGTCCGGGATTAGAAATCGGACAACAGGGCTGCGGGGTTCGCCGTGGTAGGAAACGGGTCCCGAGAAGTCCCACGTCAATGCCTAGAAGTGCCTGTGGTAAGCAGTTCCGCGGGGGGGGGACTTAATATCCTGATTTGGTGGTAAGGGATTTGGTGTGTATATGAGGAGCAGAATTTCCAGGTAGAAAAGGCGTTGTTGATGTCTCTGACTACATGAATTAGGGCTGTACCTTGATTACATCCAACAGACTAAGGTAGGTATGAAAAGATGGGAGTTTGCCAATCATCTGCTCCCTGCACTGCCCCTTGGTACCTCTGCCACAGTGGAATCTCCTAGTAGATACTTTGTACCTCCTCACGTGCCACCGTTAGGAGACGCACCTCTAACAAGTATCACGTGAGCCCTCCTAACCCAACTCCCTTTGTCAGGCCACATCTTCCCAACGATGTTTTAATGACTCAGAATTCAACCCTTTTACTGTAACTCGAATCGAAAAGACCAAGAAATGGGATTCCGATCAGTAGCTTGATGTGGGTTATTGCGACATTTGTGTACATACATGCCACCGTATACATCACTTGACCTCATAGTCGAAAGCCTGGCCTCCTTACTTGCGGCGGTAATTATGGGACTGCAGCTGAGGCTTCACGCCATAGCGGGGCTGCATTTCTATGGGCTTCTGTACGATGGGCACGATGGGTCACCCGGATCACAAGACCCGCCGGCCTACGTAGTCAGGTACTGTACCTGCCAGGCTGCCAACCACACCTCTCCACGACCGACCGGTTCGAATGTTGTTTTTTGCCAAAAGATTGCTTGCATTGACAATGTACAAACCCCTGGATCTCTAAGGTCACCCATCCCAATCTCTTGCAGCAAACAATGGCTTCTCTCCCGGGCCAACGAAGATTTGGTGCAACTCAAAGTGGAGAACTACCCCGCGCTAAATGAGTTCCAGTAACTCTGAATCCGGGGAAACTTGATCAATCATGCATCTCATGCATTGGCAGAAACTCACAGAAACGAAAGGTTGCGTGGGCTGTCACGGACCAAGGCACCTGCATGCGCATGCCTAACAGTTCGGAGGGGCCACTTGTGCATTTAGCTTGAGTTAAGGAGTCGATTGAGCAATAACAACTGCAATTACTGGGCGATTGTAGGTGTCTGTGTCTGCGTAGAATTGAGCAATAACGGACCCGTTGGGACCCTAGAAGCCACCTAAACCACCTAGCCCCTCGGCCCATCTAAGTGTACTACGGAGTAGTTCTAACCGTGTTAACTAGTCCCGGCAGTCCACTTCCACTTCCACTTGCATCTGTCACTGCCCGGGCCCGGAGGGGCCTCTGGCGAGTCTTGAGTCTCGCAACGGGGTCATGATTGGATTTGATGGTCATGCGAGCAAGGAAACTCATCTCCTGGGTTTAGTTCCTTAGTGGGATCCCTGACTAACACGACACTCGTGATGAACAACTGAAAGAGCCACAAGAGCCACTCTGCCAGGTCACCGCTTAGACCTTGGTGACCTTTAAACCCTCATCAGCCTTGATCATCCTCTTAACAGCCCCTTCTCATCCTTCATCACTTCACATCCCCCAAACACATACAAACCTTAGAATACCCGTGACAGCTCCTCACTCTTCCTCCAAAGTCAATCACAACCATCACCATCACTCTCAATCCTCGTACTCTTCTACATCTCAATACTCGCCTCTAGTCTAAACCACATCTCGTCTTCTATCTTGCTGACAAGAACTCCAATCCACCAATTCCAAGGATAAACAAGGTAAGGTGCAGATCACAACCAAATCCAGCCCAAGCTTTGACACTGCCCTGCTATCTCCCTCGGCCCTGAAGGGTCGCGTGTCCTCCTTCAATCAATCCTCCTCAACGTCCTTGTATCTGATTTCAATCTGACTCCTCCTCGATAGTAACACCAGAACCTCAAACTCCTCCTCTATCATCTCAGAATCCCTCTACTGCGTGTTTGACCCTCGACTTCACCTCATACCATCAGTGTGTTGACCCCGCTCTCAGCCAGAGTTCCATAGCTGACGTCAAACCCTAGTGACCCGCACCAACAAGAACAATGATCGTAACCATAGCGCCATTGCTGATGGTACTGCCATGCCAGAAGAACGCCTTCCTCGCTATTTCGCCAAAAGTGGCCATGTTGATGTTGACCCCAAGAGTGTGAAGAAGCAGGGCGGAGGCAGAGGCAACTGGTAGGTCGGACCCCTATCCTCGAGACTGTGAATAACACACTGACTGTTACTAGGGGCCGTGACGGCGATGAAGTCCAAGACTACGACTATTCCTTCACCAATCAACGCCGCCGATCCAACTCTTCCACCCAAGTCCTTGCAGACTTCAAAACCAAGTTTGAGGGCATGGACGCCGACCCAGTCTTCGAAGATAGCCTCCATGGCCCCACCGACGACGACATCGAGAAAGCCTCTCAACTTTCCAAGGAGGACTCCAACGATTCGAGCACCTTGGGCGGAAGTGTCATCGACGATGAAGAGAAGAAATTGTAATTTTATCAATCATAATCGAGGGTGCGCTGGTCTACAGTCTTGATCAGCTGCACTCCTCTCACATGGCGCCCAAATGATGGTGCTCAATATCACTGTATACTGTGACAACAGTAACATTCACAATCTTGTTTGCTTTGATTCATTTTGCGCTGGCCATAGTCATGGTCAATGAGGACGAGAATGGTTGATTCACAATCATGTATTTTAGCAGAGATCAAGAATCAATTGTTCCGATCGATCCGGCCTTTCCGCAGAACTTTTGTAGACATGCAGATGTGACCATTGATTCGACCTCTTCCCCACAATTATGGTTGTTGAAAGCCGTTTCAGTGAGAGTGCACCCGTTGCCATGCTATCGACCGTTCGAGCACCTTATTCAACTCTGCGCAGCAATAATAGTGACATCAACTTCGATAAAAACACCCGCATACTCGTATGGCGACACATCCATGCCGATCTCTGCTGTATCTGACCATCCATCCAATCCGAAGGAAGCCTGTCGGCTGATTCCACCGACAGAAGCTGACAAGCAAGGGACTCCAGTGGACGCCCAACCGTCGACGGCTGCCACGCTGGCGGAAAGTCTTGGCAGGTCAAAAGGTGTGACAAGCTCACGTGCAACTCATCCTCGCCTCGCCGCTTTTGTAAAGGACCTCACGTTCGCCTCACCACCGTCTCCACAACGTCTCGCAATGCATTATCGTATAAAAGTGAGACATCGCAATATTCGAGTGCAACTCTCGACACCAACAGAACTATGCTGATTATCCTGCTCGCGCACCTTGCTTCATTGCAAGGAAAATTCGCTCCGTATCTATTTATCTCTGGCCGCAAACACAAAACACGTCTCAGAACAAATCGGTTACAGCACCTCTATCGGCTGGACCAACTAGTTTCCGGTACTTGGCTAACACTCCTCGGGTCACGTTACTCTTTGGAGGACGCCAATCCTTGAGCCGCTGAGTAATTTCCGCATCACTCAGATCTACACTGAGCTCGTTTGTGATCGCAGAAATGGTGATCATGTCGCCGTCTCGCACAATAGCTATGGGACCCCCAAGCGCGGCCTCTGGAACTACGTGTCCCACAATGAAACCGTGCGAGGCACCCGAATACCGCCCATCGGTAACCAGAGCCACGTTTGTCAACCCGGCACCAATGATAGCCGCAGACGCTTTTAATTGCTCTGGCATTCCCGGTCCTCCTGTTGGACCTTCGTACCGCACAATGAGAACCAAGTTTTCGTCGCGAGGGATTTCGCCTGCAGCTAGAGCCGCATTCAAATACATCTCCTTGTCAAAAACTCGAGCACGGCCTTGGAATAGAGCTCCTTCTTTACCTGATATCTTGGCAACTGCGCCCCCTGGAGCAAGATTGCCTTTTAAGATCTGAATATGACCTGTCGCCTTGATTGGAGCCGCGAGAGGGTGTATAATAGCCTGACCCTGTCGTAATGAAGGGAACGGCTCCACGTTTTGACCAAGAGTCTTTCCTGTAATCGTTGGGGTTTGGCTATTGATCAATCCAGCGGCTATGAGGAGCTTACAAACGGCAGGGATCCCACCAACTTCGTAGAGATCGGCCATGAGGTACCGTCCACTAGGAGCAAGATCAGCAAGGAATGGAATTTTGTCGCTCACTCGTTGGATATCCGCCAGGGTTAGATCAACTTCGGCCGTAGCTGCGATTGCGAGCAAGTGGAGAACACTATTGGTAGAGCCTCCGAGAATCATTGTCATGACCAATGCATTCTCCAGCGATTCTCGGGTAACTAGCTGCCGTGGACATATATTTTTTTCCATACAAACCCGAATAGTCTCTCCTGTCTTTTGACATTCTCGCAGTTTAGCAGGTGATGTTGCTGGGTTGGACGACGACCCTGGTAAAGACAGGCCCATTACCTCAATAGCTGTGGCCATTGTGTTCGCTGTATACATACCGCCACAAGCACCAGGGCCTGGGCATGCAGTTTTGACAATATCATCGAGTATCTCTTCTGGACATAATGTCGACGTCTGATCCGATGATTGCGCGGAGACGGCTTTCAGAAGTGTTCCGTATTGATATGCCCCATGGGCTTCGTAGACGGACGCAATGTTCGTACGTTTACGAAGATGGTGAGAGTAGCCAGGATCGATCGCCCCGCCATACACCATCATTGACGGGCGATTATGTCGTATCATACCCATGATGACTCCCGGCATATTTTTGTCGCATCCAGCCACACAGATATTAGCATCATGGTGTTGTGCGTTTGTCACGGTTTCGATACTGTCGGCGATGATTTCTCTTGTTTGTAGAGAAAATCGCATGCCTTCAGTGCCCATTGTAATCGCATCAGAGACACCGATGGTATTGTATTGCCAGCCGATGAAACCCTGCTTCTGAACCGAATCTTTGATTGTCCGTCCCAGATCGAGAACTTGCAGTGATGAAGTCAGTGTCGAAATGGTACTCCCAGTGAAGCAAACTTACGGTGCATGCTGCACCAGTGTTAGCTCACAAGTCTGGGTTCGCACTGTAAACTGGGAAGATATATCCACTTACTTGCAGGGATTGCCTTCCCACCAGACAGAGGCAATTCCAACGTGAGGACTTTTCTGCATTGCCTCTTTGCTGGGTACGCCAGCGGCATAGAGCATAGCCTGAAGCGAATTCTCAGCAACAACCTAGATTCATTTGATTTGTGATTAATGCATGACGAACCTGAGAAGCCGGGAAGTCGTGGTCTCGTGTAATGAGGTGAGACCACCTGTTGAGCATTGGTATCCCGTCGCCATCCACCGCGTCAGGCTTCAAGGCAGCGAATTCGATATATTTAGCCATGGTTGGTACGGGTTTCTCGTCTCTAGAGGTCTCCATACTTGTCTCAAAGCCTGATAGCAGCTGCTATATCTCTTTAACTTCACGCGGCAGTCTATCCACGCTTGAGAAGCAAGATGATCATCCGGTCCAGTATCTCTAATACATGTGAACTTAGGACCAATGCTCCTCAACACATGTGCTACCAGTCAGCCAACCTGCTTCGTCACGATATCTGGGTTCTCGCTACTTCGTCCACATGAAAGTTACATCAAGAAGCGGCTTTGAAGCCTCTTGTAAATAATAGCATCTCCACTCTGAACCGTCGCACAGTGAAGACCAGTACCAAATGCGGAATGCGCGCTTCATGCGACGGGACGAGGTTCAAGATTACCAGTGCATACCAACTTACTCACTACTTGGACCTCGAGCCGATGAGTGCAGAGTACTCCGTAGAGCCCCTCGGCCTTTTCCGAATTCCCCAGAAAGTCATGGCCCCCCACGAAGCGGAGGTGGCAAATTGCACATTGGGTGACTGCGGGCACAACTATCGGCCGCCACGAGGAAAAGAAAAAAATACCTAAAGGGGAAATATTAGCGCTCTCTGGACATCTGTCTTCGTGGGTCACTGTTGAATCCGCCTGAACTAACTTAGCAACACCTTTCTCCCGAGGTACCAACGTGCTGATTTGGTTTGAGAAGCCAATGTTTGGTCCCGTAACAGAATGGAAGAATACGTATCAAGGCATTTCATTCTGTGCCGGAGTCGTCGAGCTCCGCATGTTGCCAGAGTCATGGTCAAGGCACATGTACCCAGCCGTTCCCCATTCTCAAAAGAACCCCGTGATTCAGTGCAACATTTTTTCATCTTTGATTGATTAAGAACCGCAGACGCGACATTCAAGTCAATAATAATTACCGATTGAAAGAATTGAGGGAACACACACACACACAGATTTCCACTCGTATCCTTACTAATCGTATCTTTGCAGCACTTTCTTTGCATTCCACAGCTTGCCTCTGATGTCGTTAAGCATTCCAAAGCAAGGGTGGGCTGGGGTCGTTGTCAACGAGGGCCCAGATTTCCACCTTGAAGTCACAAAGGTCGATGTGCCAGAACCTAGTAAGTATGCCACTCGTGCATTTGTGTCAAATGGAAAGGCACTAAGAAATGTAGAGGATGATGAGCTTCTTGTCCGGCTCAATGTCACCGGCTTATGCATGTCTGATGTCCATTATATGCTCAATGACTGGTCAGTCCCCAAAATGTCCCACTTTGGAGTCCGATGTCCAGGCCACGAGGGTGCCGGGGTAGTGGTCAAGGTCGGCGCAAGATGCCACGATTCATGGAAAGTCGGCGATCGCGTTGGCATTAAACCGTTGCTAGACGTCTGCCACAACTGTGAGGAGTGCTGGAGTGGTCGTGAGAACTACTGCTCAAAGGGCAATTATACTGGTTTGCACTCCCCTGGCACCTATCAGCAGTACATGGTATCGCCAGCCATCTACACAACCAGGATCCCCGACGGAGTGCCCGATGAAGTGGCAGGCCCTATCATGTGCTCCGCATCCACCATGCACCGTGCTCTTATCGAATCCGGTCTTAAGCCCGGGAATTGGGTTGTATTTCCAGGTGGAGGTGGAGGCGTGGGTATTCAGGGCATTCAACTTGCAAGGTGAGTGTGCCATAGAGGGAAAGAGAATACTCTCGAGTTGACTGGCAGGTTAGGGCAATGGGTATGAGGCCAATTGCGATCGATGGTGGCGAATCCAAGAAGGCACTGTGCCTCAGTATGGGTGCAGAAGCATTCATCGACTTTCAAAAGACCAAAGATGTACCTGCCGAGGTCATCAAGGTCGCAGATGGCATTGGAGCGCACGGTGTCCTGGTGACCGCATATCAGGCATACAAAGGTAAGATCTAATCTCTAGCACCTCCTTCTGTGTGATTTCAACAAAAAGGTCTTGACTAACAGCCTCGCCAACCCAGACGCTATGAACTTCACCGGCACCAGAAAAGGTGCGAGGATCATGTGCATTGCACTACCCCCCGCGGGGGAGGTTCAATTAGGCAGCGAACCAAGTACCTGGGTGTTCAGTGGCTTACAAGTCATTGGAACGCTTGTCGGTACCATGCAGGACACTGCTTCCTGCCTCGATTATGCGCGGCGCGGCTTGCTCAAGGGCGTTGGTGAGGTTAGAGGAAAGTCGCGATGGGAGGAAAGCGTCCAGCAGTTGAGGAGGGGTGAGATTGCTGGGCGTGTCGTGATTGATTTCAACCAGGATTGAGCCTGGCAAACAAGCACAAGATGGGAAATTGAGCAACTATAGTGATATTCTAAGTATTACTGCAGATATTGTACTGCCCACCTTTGAAGTAGTTATCCATCGTACGCTTCATTCTTCTTCGCCATATACTTCACTCTTGGGTTGTTCATTCCGGTTGTTCCATTTGCCTTTTGCCATGCGGAAGGTGAAAAACATGAGGTGATGATGGCTTGCGCTCTCCCGAAGTTGGTAAATTCTGTGTTAGTATACCATGGATGCGTGTGGTTCCGATGGACAGAGGTTGGCACATCTTGCACATGTGGAAGAAAACCCTTGGAGCCTGCAATTTCAGAACCAGATACACTGATTCTCTGATCCACATAGGATTTGCAAGCGCCTTTGAAATATTGTCATCAGAGGCCCGGGCCGAGGCACTGAAGCCAATGTAATGCTTTTCACCGTGCTTGCTCTGGCGAGTCTGACCATGAGTGATTGAGGTAGCTACACCACGGCCATGCACAATGTTACGGCAAAGGCTGCAAAGACTGTGAGACAACCTTTCCGGACCGGCGCATCAAGAGAATACAATACACCAAGTCCAGCAGCCATTCTACGGACGATCAAATGTCTGTATTTTGCACGAAGGAATGGCTGCAGTGTGGATGAAGCTTGAGACAACGCCTACTGATAGCTGCACATTTCGGTGCAGCTCTACAATTCTGGACGTTCCCATCGAATGAGGACGGGTAAGGGCATCGAAAATTTCTTCCTTGGGTAATCCCATATTAGAAGTAGCATGAATATTTATTTCAAAGCACAGGAATTGTCTGGGTATCTGAAACACGGCTTTGACCACACATCTAGGTGGATGTTGTTCGATGCGAGGTACATGCTCTTTACTATTAGCGGCTCTTCCCTCACTTGCAATGCTCTCATCACGGCTACTATCAACTTCGAATTTTGACTGATTCGACTAGCGAATAGTCTTGGGACAAGAGGAGAAAATTGTACATCCTCACCCATGAAGACCCGCTGCTCAAGACTCGATTCCTCCATTGACCGCTTCGATGGCGGTATACTATCCATGCCTTTCCCCATCGAACTCACTTGCTGATATGGTCGATCATTTCAACATTGGCTTTTGCCAAGTCCTTTTCAATTTCATCAACATTGACAGCGCCTTGCTTCTGTAGTCCAGGAAGCTCTCTGCCAACAAACAGGTAATCCACTATCTTCGGTCAGCATGTTGCAAGACATTCCGTTTGAAAAGCTAACCTTGTTCAAGAGTTTTGCCAGCTGTCTCCGGGCAAAGAAGCCAGACGAAGATGACTGCCAAAACATTGCCAGCGAGGATGAAGAACCAGAAAGGCCAGCCACAGGTGTCCAATCCAATGGGCGTTGCAAGGACGGTGATGAAGACCATGAGCCACTCTCCGCTGGAGAAGAACGCTGCACCAATGTGCCGGTACTGCAGGGGTGCAATTTCACTAGAGTAGAGAAACTTGTTTGCTTGCCAGCCATAGGTCAATACCGGTACAATGAGGAAGAGAAGCACGACTGAAGCCCACTGTGCACCGGTGCTCTTTCCGACAGCGACCAGAATGATAAAAACAACGAAGAGCACCGATGACACCATAGCAGAGTACAACATGGTTGCTCTGCGGCCCCACCTCTCGATCGTCCTTCCAAAAAGAGTCAGCTCGGCTTGCGAAGAGCTTACAGCCTGACCATCTGAAGTGGTCATGATACATACCAGTACAGAGGGATTGTTCCGAGGAACATGCAGGTGGCAAGCACACCTGAGAGGACAGAAACCATGGTTGCTGATGTTCCAATCCCTGCAAGAATGACAGGTGTGAAATAGGCAAGTAAGCTCACACCCATCCATTCACCCAGCTGTTTGGTTGTTAACAGTGATTCCACACGTGAGCGATCCGCTGGGGGGAGGTGGTTTGGCTCACCATGGGAAGCCAGAAGCAAATCATAAGCCGGCGAATGATTTTGAGCTTCGTCTTGTCCACGATACCAAGTGCAAGGAAGTCTCGCAATTTAATCATGGAATTGGCTTCGAGCTCGATTTCGATCGCAGTTAAGATGTGTCTTTTTGTATCTTGAACAGCTGCGGAATTGACGTCCTCGTCGTAGAGCTGCGCGAGTGTAGCGTCACCTTCTTCATGTCTATTTCTAGCGTAGTACCATCGAGGAGTGTCAGGGAGAAACCACATGATCACACCTGCTGGAATGGCAAAACAGCATTGCAAGATCACTGGTATGCGCCAGCTGGCTTGGCTATACCAATGGACAAAACCGTAGTCAATCCCTACCTCACAATTAGAGCCGGTCATTCAGGCAGACGAGAACGGATCGCTCTCTCGGGGCTTTGAACATACAGTACGCGAGCGGGACACCTCCGATGAGGTACATGGCTGTGACTGCAAGGGCAGGACCACGGTCATGAACCTTGCTGCCAGTCTCGTTCAAGTATGTGGGAACCGAGCTCGAAAGGCAGCCGATAGCAAAACCTGTTAAACATCTTCCCACAATCATCTGGGGCACCCCATACGCAGTAGCCTGTATCAAAGCTCCCACGACAGCCACACCATTACCCATGAGGACAGTGCCTCGGCGCCCAATCCTCATGGTGAAGAAAGCAATGCCGATTGATGTGACGAATGCCGCAAGATCGTATCTAGGCTGCTCTTAGCTCATGCGTCTCAGACACTGGCTAGCACGACAACTCACGATGCCACTATCATTGGATATATCCAAACACCCGTCGGGTTACCCATGGCCTCCTGGAAGGGTGGGTGAAGGAGCATGCCGCCTAGTACGCCGGCATCGTAGCCATACATACAGAACGAGAGACCGCTCACAATTTTCATCAGGCGATACAACGCCGGTCCGCGGAGCGTGATGCCCATCGCTGCAAAGATGCAAAGATGCAAGAGTAGACAGTCACAAATTTTCTTGCTGAAGGGGAGCACTTGACAAAGATTTCTTAGTAGTTGATCAACATTGTTCAAGAGTTGCGACACGTAGGGTAAAAGTACCACAGCACAGCATTGGCCTTCATCAAAGCAGAATCTCAAATCACCAGACAAAATCCTCGACATGCCTTACGAGTATACGGATCTGTGAACAAGCTTTTCCCCTTAGCGCATCTTCCTTGGTGTCAATCCTTCAGGTTTCCCCACGGGGTCATGCGTTTCAAATTGTGGCGCCCTCGGCCCACTCAAGCATGACTAGATTTTCGAGCCGCCCCGTCGAGAGGGCGCAAAGACTTCCTGATATGGTAATATCCATTTACGACGCCTAAATTTCTACGTGCGGAATGAGATAAATTACCGGAAGAAGAAATGTATTGCGCCCACTTTGTTGCTGCAGGCACTCCTGTGGGGTAGGGAGGTTAAAGCACCACTGGTGTACGGAAATGCGGCAGCGGGCATGTGGATAAGGTACCTAAGGGTTCTGCTACTGACTATCGCGAGGGATATCGTTAAGATCGAGTGTTGTAGATGAACAAATACATCGCATAGGTGTTGTTGCTCCTGTTAGACGTTTTGGCTAAACTGAACTCTCCTTTCTCTTTCTAAGTGTACTCCCACGTTTGACTTGCCTGTACATCATCACAATGTCTTCGTTCGAGACACGGCTGTTTATCAACAACGAGGTAATTCTTCCGTGCCTACTCTCCTGAAATATCGCTGAAGCTGGGGGCACAGTTTGCAGATGCAAAGTCTGGCGAATATTTGACAGTCTATAATCCAACCGATGGCTCTCTTGTTTCAGATAAAATTCATTCCGCGAACGAGCAAGATGTCGACGCTGCTGTGCAGGCTGCACAGAGAGCATTCAAAGGTACATGGGGGAAAACTGATCCCACTGCGCGGGCGAGAGCAATGTTGAAATTTGCGGATTTGGTTCGCGAACACGCAGGCGAAATTGCTCGTCTAGAGACGCTCGCCATGGGATCTGCTATTGCGACCCAAACTATGGGCTACACCACTTTAGCTGACCTCTTCGTTTACTATGCGGGTCTAGCAGACAAGATCCATGGAGAGACGGCATATCCAACATCAGCAGGCAAGTATAAGATCACACAGCGCGAGCCGATTGGCGTCTGTGCCGGTATTGGCGCATGGAACGTGTCCGCCATTCTCTTTGGGTGGAAAGCAGCGGTAAGGCATTGCTCCTAGGGCGGCTGACCCTTGCACGGTACTTGTACTAATTAAGATACCAACAGCCCGCGCTGGCTGCCGGAAACACGGTCGTCTTCAAGCCTTCCGAGAAAGCTCCACTTGGAACACTTGCTCTGGGCCCTCTGATTCAGCAGTGCTTCCCACCCGGTTCCATCAATATTGTCAACGGCGGTGGGAAGACAGGCCAGCTGCTCGCCTCGCATATGGAGATTCACCAAATCGCCTTCACGGGGAGCACGGCTACTGGACGTAAGATCCAAGAATACGCAGCGAGGAGTAACTTGAAACGCGTGTCCCTCGAATTAGGTGGCAAGTCTCCATCAGTCATTTTCGAGGATGCTGATATCGAACTTGCGGCTGCGAAGTAAGTTATGCCATTCTATAACCGACGTACAAGATGATGAACCGAGGTTAGGTCCATGGAGGGTGCTATTGCGAACTCTGGCCAGATTTGTGCTGTAAGTTGTGTGAGCTCCCATATCGAGTTTCTTCTAAACTTACCTTCGCTAGATGGCCTCACGCATCTTCGTCCAAGAAAGTATTGCCGATAAATTCATTCAAGTCCTAAAAGGCTCTTTCGAACAGGTTAGCAAGAGCGGCATAATTGGTGATCCTTCGGATAAGAATACTCAGGTTGGTCCACTCGCCGACAAAGCCCAGTTCAAGCGTGTAATGGAGTATCTCGACATTGGGAAAAAGGAAGGCGAGCTTGTGACTGGTGGTGTCCAGTGGGGCGCAAAGGACGGTTTATACGTCCAACCAACGATATTCAAGAATCTCGGAAAAGACTCGAGAATTGTGCGAGAGGAAGTCTTTGGGCCTGTTGTCACAGTGCAGACTTTTACTTCAGAAGAAGACGCCATCAAGCTGGCGAACGACAGTATATTTGGACTTTCGGGTGAGTCTTGCCGCTGCGTCTTTACGAACGTTTCTGGAAAAAATCTCACATTTGTCGTACAGCCTGCGTCTATACAAGATCAATCAGTCGCGCACTTCGAGTTACTAGGGAGATCGAAGCGGGTACCATTGCCGTTAACGACTGGTACTTTCCTTCGCCTGATACGCCATTCGGAGGTGTGAAGCAATCAGGATATGGTAGAGAGGGAGGGCTGGAAGGCCTCAATGATTATCTCCAAACAAAGACGATCCAAATCAAGTGAGTTCCCCTCTACCCTTTAGCGTGACAATAGTGAGCTGATAATGCAAAAGCATGAACGCCCCCTAGTTGGTGAAAACCAGATTTGGACCGAAAATATAGCTTCAGGTATAGAATTAAAAGACAACTTTGGATGATGTGGAAATTTTCCCTCTGCTTGAAAAGACAACGCTCTGTGTCGTAGAAGTCTGATGAACAGCATTTTTAGTGGCCCTGCAAAGAATAGATGAATCCCAGATCAGGCTTGTTCATCGTAAATGCCCCAGAACTCCTTTAGATCCTCTGCACGCCACGAGGTTGCCCAACCGGTCTCCTCCTCGATGAACTTCAGAAGGTCCAAAATAACTTTATGCTCACGACGATAAGACATCAACTTTCCTGCTATCCAGATGGGCTGTAGTGCGTTGACCAAAGCACCATGGTCGCTGTTCGAAAGTGAAATACCACAAATCTGCCGTGCATGCCACAGCATGGTTCTCGGCGATCTTGGGAGACGGATTTCTTTAGGTTTGTGTTGTAACAGCAGAATCATGGACGCATGATACACCTGGTTACCACTTATCCCCGCGGGAGTGCTGAACAAGATTGTGCTGAACATTGACTGCGTCTCCTCCTCATCCTCGACCAACAAATTTATCAAGGGCTTCATGTCATCTGGCCTGTCATTGTACCATCCCTCGTGGAGCTCGAATAGTGCTCTCCAACGGGAGACAAAGGTTCCTGAGGCGCTGTGTTCTGCTTGAAGCGGCGTTGACTCCTTATTCGATAATATATTGACCACGCCAGCACACAGGAATATGGCGTAATTAGCGTAACTGTCGCTGCCCGGTTTACCCTTGAAAAGGCGGACAGCGGCAGACATGGAGTCTGTAGAGATGAACCAACGGTTGGTCGGCAGACTTGTAACTGTGTCACTGATGAATGCTTTATACACATCCATTCGCGCGAAGGTCCAGAAGAGGACCTCCCTAACTCCGCCAACCACTCCGTTTATACCAGCAACCTCAAGGAGCATGGCACAGCCATCGAGATGTTTAGCCCAAGCGCGTGGCGAAGAACTCATCATCTCAAGCACGCACAGCAGGATGACTGCAGCAATGACCTCGGTGTAAAGAGTAGGAAGTTGTACCGTGATGAGTCTTATAGCTTCTTGGTACAGGTTCAAGCTCTCTGTGTGTGATCGCGATAGACTCTTCCTCTCCTGTTGACGAGCAGAGAGTGCGAGAAGGGAAAACTGTAGACAGTCTACACGTAGGGCCATCTGAGCTATGGTCGTTTGCCAATGTTTGCTGTTGTCAAACATGTCCAGCCACGGGGCAATCTCCTCGAGGTAGTTTCGCCAGAGGCTAGCGGCGCGCTTCTGTGTTATGTGTGCGTTGACCAAGAGCTTTAAGCCGCCCGGAGAGTTATGAGCAGATCCTATCCCTTTTGACCAGGTCAGCGGCAAGACTGACGAGCGTTGAGGTGAGGCGCGAGGCACAAACTCCGGGGTCCCCTGAGCCGTCAGAGCTACATTTCTCGCGGTTTCAACAATGTGGTTGTGAAGTTGCGAGTGTAGATCCTTGTAAACGGCGTCGGGATAGTAAGTCATGTACAGATCAGGGGAACTGGCAGTGACAGACTGAGCAATGTCATGAGGGAATGTGCTCATTGTCGGCAACTTGTGTCCAGAGTTGGCTGTCAGTAGATCCAGGTTTAAAGGATTTGATGCCAGATAGTCCAAAACCTCAAGATCGACGCCTTCGATATCTAGAGGCGAGTTAGATACTGCGGCTTTCCCGGCATCCAAGTCTCCAGACTGTGGGCCGGGCGTGCTAAGGTATGGCGAGTTGCGCATGACAGGTGTAAGGTTCTGGTGAGGACGTCCCTGACGAACTGACCCAGGCCGGCTCTGAAGAATAGGAAACTCGCTATCCACATCCAAGCCATCTGTTTCTTCGGATGGCGACGGGACATATTCTTCACGGATCCTACCTTCGCTTCGAGCAGAGGAATGTCGTTGATTCAACCACTTCGTTCCCGGAAGAAGGTTGTCTCTTGACACTTCGAAAGACACAGAGTGGCGAGATCGTACATCAGCGGCATGCGAGTCATCCGCGGTATCGTCCTCAACTTCCACGACAGGAGCCAAACGCATACTGGAATGCTCTGAATCCGCGATAGGGCTGGCATCATAATCGAGTCGTCTAGTCCTTTTTGTCCCTTTCGGGCTGAAGGTTACATCCACAATCTGTTGCACGGAACAGTCAGCCGTTTAGAAGTTCCAAAAAGCAGAGAAATGGACTTTCTTTCATCCCTTTGCTTGGCGATCTCTTTCTCGCCAGCGATTGCGGTACTGAAGAGTGCACTGCATCAATCCGGTCATAATGAAAAGAGAAACCGGGCTGCCAGAGACAGTCATCCTTAAGCCTCAGGCATCGGTTGCAGGACGGCTTCGTTTCATCACCTTTGGATCTGTTAGAACCGAATAACGCCAAAAATTCGGTCGAGCGATGAGTTACATTTCTTCTTCCGCTTTCGACAGTTCGTGCACCCCGTCCTCCTCCGTGGTACTGGATTTGGCGAAGTGATTTCGTCACCAGAGAAGGACATCCCGGATTCCCGCTCGAGGGAGCGGTTGTGTGTAGTTGCGAATAATGTCTGTCAAACTTTGGTGAAACTGCAGATAGGCAGGAAACAATCAACAATCAACGTACGAAACCCTTAGCCAAAACCCGCAGGCTTGCGTATCGGCCCAGAGTGAAATGGTGCAAAATTGGGCGAGGAACTCTGCAGTAGGCATTAGCTAGGTACCAACAGACGCCTAGGCCTGCCCAGCGCTGCCCACGGGGAAGGCCGAGGGGGGCGAGGGGGCCCTCGGGCCTTAAACACTACTGGCTAGCCATTGTGCGGTTCCTTGTCACCCCACATACCCCGAAAGGCTAAGCACTGAGGGGGCCCGGGGGATAGAACTTTTCCTGGCGACACTTCTTACTCCGTACATACAATGCAGTCAAAGCAGCGATTCTCTACGATGTAACGGGAGTGACTATTTGCACAAGCTCGATGTTCTAACTGCACAAGCTTCACGTGATTCCTGACATTGCCAAGCCGCTACTCGGCAACTAGCAACTTAGTAAGTTCTATGGGTAACTCTCGCGCCTATAGAACCCTCGTGACCCTATACTCATAGGCTCTATAAGAATAGGGGTGCCAGCGCCTAAACTACCTACTTAGGGGTGATAAGACCTAAGGGGTCCATAGGCATAGGGATGCCTATAAGAAAGAGCACACTAAGTCGTTAGGGTGAGTTGGGGTGCGCGTAGTCGAGGGTGAGCCCAGAGCAGATTTTAACGCCTTGGCAGTGACGCGAAACTGGAACTGGGGAATCTACGGGGATTACGGTCATAACATTTCATCCCCTTGACTTCCAGGTTGTTTTTTTGGGCATTCCTACGGCATCCCTTCAACTACGTACTCATTACAATCCTTTCAAACCTCATCCTTGACATGCCCTAACAAATCATCATGTTCTCAGCGGACCAACCAAGACCGCACTCGACGCGGCCCAAACGAAACCGTCAATCCGCAGGCAAAGATGAGCCTCGTCTGCCTCTCCCAAAGAGAAAACGACTACAGAAAGACACTTATGAACCTTTGACCGAAGCTAGCTTAAACGAAGTCGCAGGACGCGATATTACAGAATCAAAGAGCCATGGCCAATCTACACAATCCGCGCAGTCCAAAGAAATCACTATCAGATCGAAAAAATTGCCTGAGAAAAGATCTGAACGCGGGGCGACAGCAGCCTTGACGTTGACCAACAACGATTTTTACACCGTCAATCAGTTGCCTGCACTCCCTGACCAGATTCGAAATCATCCATCTCTACCCTACTCCTGCATCATCTGTCCTGAATATGGATACGCACTCGCGTTGACCCATTCCGACGCCTTGATCTGGCCATTCAACTCCAGCGCCTCTACCCCTTCCTTACGAGATATTATCAGTTTCAAATTACCATTTCCTCCTGCCTCTGTCAACGATCCTCTCCCTGTCGCCGCCTTTACCGCCCGGTCTGCCAGTGGAGAACCTGGTCTGGTTGTCATCAGTTCAAGATGGGGGAAGATCGTATATTGGGAGACCCTGTCAAGTGCATCGTCCTTCATCCCGGGTCAGGCTGCGAGCGGTATTCAGGCATCCATCCCCAATTACATGAGCAGTGAGGTGGTAGAAGAGGTCATCAATGCCGAACCTTCGGGTTTTATCCTTGCGCTCAGAACTGGTCGCGTCGCTCATCTGACCCTGCGTGACCAGATGGGCCGACCAAATATCGGTGTCATGTTCCTGCGGAAAGACAGCAATGTTTCCGGTATCTTTGGCAGCATTCGCAACGTTCTCGCCGGACACAGAGGAAAGGGCACAGCGATCATCAAGGCCGGCGGTTCGCGCAAGGGCCAACGCGATATCGTGGTCGCAACAGAAGATGCCAATCTGGAGTTCTGGAACACAAACGCCACCGTGGGAAACTCCCTCGAAACCTCGTTCAGCTTCAAAGAAGAGATCTTGGAGGCTCTCAAAGCTTTGGTCCCAGATACCACCATGAACTTCAAGGTTCTGGACTTGGAACTATCTGCCGGACCCAGCACGGCACGTAGGGAGAGCCGAGGCGCGCCAATGATGGTTCTTGTGTCACTTTCAGTCCAGGATCGCACTCAGTACTACCTTGTCGAGATGGTGGTTGATCAAGAGGCCAAAGTCAAGGTCGTCCACCCCATAAAATGCTACCAGTCCCCAATCACCGAGCAAGAGTCGTGGAGGCCTCGATTATGCCTGTCCAAGTCTCAGCCTGTGGCCTTTATTCTTTTTGAGAATGCCGTCGTCTTGTTCTCTCTGGCCAGGATCCGGGAGTCGCCATCGTCACAGTTGTTGATGGAACGCCATTCTCTTCCCGACCCTTTTCAGGATGTCATTCGCTTTCAAGAGGGGACGATTTACAAGATTCTCGGTTACGCGTTGGAATCCGGCAAACAAGCCACAGTACTCTTTGGGGTGCAAGGTTTTGGGATTGTGAAACTTTCTTCACATCTGGGAGAGACTGAAGAACTGGATGTCGATGATCTTGAGGAGCGCATCACTGCCAAAAGCAAAATCGAACAAGCAATCTTCTTCGGCACCATCAAACAGAACCCCTTTGATCTTAAAAACCCCAGCCAGACTTTCTCTCGCCAGGAAGTGGAAAAAGCAGCAATTGAGATTAGTCTGGAGATTCTCTCTTCGACGTCCAAATACCTCCCCAGAAGCACGCCTCAGATTGAACAGCAGATGCGCCTGCGAGCCAAAGCTATGGACGACTTGGTTTCGTACGTCCTGAGTCATTACTCGATATCCCGAGTGGCTCGCTTTGAGTTATTGTTGAATGCCGAGAAACTCGCAGGAGCCCAAGCAATCTGGAAGACTCAAGAAGCCATTCAAAGAAAATACCCACAGAAGGATCGTGAAATGTCATACTTGGACTTTACTCTTCGAGCGTTGCACGAGAGCCGTCAGAAGTATCCTAATGCCGACAAAGGGGAGAATGACCGTGTTCGGCACTGGCTCGTCAACAGCGTGGAGATGATTGGGTACCTCATGTCCGAGCTGGTTAGCTGCATCAAAGAGTTGGCGCCGATGGATGTGACGGACCCCAACGTGATTGCCGACTATCTACTGGAGGCTGTTGACATATGGATTGCAACATATCAGGCAGTTCTCAAATTCCGAGAAGACAATGCACCACATTACGGGCTGAGCGACGAGGTGTTTGAAGACGGTGTGCTCAAGACGGGCTTCCCAGTCGAACTCCCCCATCCATGGACGTCGGTACAGGAGCCGTTCGGCTACGCGCAAAAGTTGATTTACGATATCTGCAAGTTTCTGGAAGACTGGAAGACGCTGATCCCCAAGAAGAAGAAAAAGGCGCCAACCAACGATGATGGTAAACCCTACGACGCGCCGAACAAGGCAACGATCAAAGACCTGGCGTCCCGACTTTACGATGAGGTTCTTCTTTTCTCGAAGATCGCCAAGGAAGAAGCCATTCAGGCAGAACTTCGGCTGCGAGCTGAGCCAGGTAGTAGCCCAGATATTGTGGAAGACGAAGTCCGAGCCATACGAAAGGAATACCGCGATCGACTTCGACACGTACTGGTAGCGATATCCAAGTTCAACATCGTGGGTGCTATTCAGCTCGCCGAAAACTTCCAAGACTTTGGTGCGCTGGTCGATCTCCATTATGCATACTACCGACATCTACAAGTCGAAATTAAGCAAGATCCGTCTCTCCAAACGACCAATACGACAAAGCTGGAAGAGATGCAGGACCGAGCAGAGACATACTTTGAGCGATTTGGCAAGGGCTGGGCATATGCTAACTTCAGCCAGTTGGTTGCCGATGGCGAATACGGAAGTTTGTTGCTCAAGGGCCAAGAAGATCAAAGCAAGCAGAAGTTCCTCAACTGGTTTTTCCGCAAGTCACAGAAGCTCGGACAACGTCTCGGCAAGTTGAGTTGGATTTCCGATGTCATCAGCTCAGCCAACTTCGGGCGAGCGGAGAAGACATTGCTGGAGGTTGCCCAAGAAGAGACTGACGACGTGTGGAACAAGAAGATCCAATTGTCACTGGCAAAACTGGCTGGACTGGCTGCCGGAGAAGAGGATCGCACCAAGTACGACCGAGACATTGAGCTTATCAGCATTCAGGAGCTGGTGCATTCACATGTTGCTGGAGTGGTTGGACCAACGGTCGATGACAAAGCAGCTATTGAGCTTGGGAACGAGATCTTTGCCTCCAAAGTGGTGTCCAAGATGCCAGGCTTGGGAAGACAATTGAAGATTGGGCTAAGCATGCTACTGAAACAAGCTCCACTTTCGGCGGAAGAATTGGTCGATGTTCTCACGTTAATGGACCCAGTCGAATTCACAGGAAGTCCAGAGGACGAACCCGGAGTGCTAGGACGCGAGTTTGCCCTTGCTCTCAAGGTTGTGGACTTCTCAGGCTTGTCGCAGAGCTCCCAAGACAACCTTCGAACGATCATCTGGAGACGAGCCATGATTCGCGACGATTGGGCGATTTTGAATGAGACAGGCGGCAAAGCGGACGAAGTGGTCGAAGCAGCGATGCAGGAGACCAGTCTGTTCAAGACACTACAATTGGCGCTTCTGGAGCAACTACAGAACGGCGATCATCTGTACTTGGTCTCGCCGAGCGAAATCTTGGACAAGGACGTTTTCCCCAAGGACGTCCGAGATCGATGTCTAGAGAGCGACGTTGAAGCGATTGAGAAAGACATGGTTCAAGAACAAGCCAAACTGCGGAAGTTTGTGGAGACCGGAAGACTCGATGAGCATTATGGTGGGCTGGTTACAAGTGCTGAAAAGGCTGTCAGGGCATATCAAGATCAACAAGGTGACGCGATGGCGCAGGATGTCAGCGGCGTCGAGGAATCCAACGATGTTTGATTATGGAGATGGACATTGAGGGTGATTTCACATGGAGGCATTGTGGCCCTGTAGAATTAAAAGGCATACCTTAGGTAATGGACGATGAGAGCAATAAGAAGACGACGGACGAGGCTGATGAGAAGATCACGTCTTGATATTGCTCTATTTCGATGAGTTTCCTCATGACCATACACACCCAGTATGAGGTTGTAGGTGATGTCTAATTGACGGGCTGTGAGTGGCTAGATCAAGCGGCAGCCCCAAAAAGCCCGCTTTAGCAAGTCCATACTAACCACCCATTCGTCCCTTACCCATACAACTCATACTCGGTATTACGGCAGACCTCGGCCAAGCTTTGGCCTTAGTGCTCCTCGTATTGTGCAATGCACCCACCCGTGAAAAAAGTCGGGGGACGCAGTTCTGTTAGAAAATCTTTCCCATCCGCTCTGTGTCGTGTCATGTCATGCATGGTGTAGTACTATTGTGAATTATTTCTTCCTTGCACCTTCTCACGAGAAGGAGCTTGCTCAGTGAGGGACAGGACAGCTACCATGTCCACTCTCTTGCAGCGGGCTTCTGCCCGCAGACCGCGATGTGCAATCGACCTCTCCTCTACTTACACCACTCGATCCATACCACAACAACAGACACGACTGTCACGGCGCAATTATGCAGTCCATAGCCCTGTACCGGCATCGTCGAGAAGAAAGGCCGCTGTGCCTCCATACCAGAAGATCCTTAAAAACTTTGAAGATGTGCGGACGATTCTTGGGTCACGACAATTGACTCTGGCGGAAAAGATTCTATACTCTCATCTGGATAATGCGGAAGAATCACTTCTCACGAATACCAACAATGGCGCCAATATTCGGGGAAATGCCAATCTCAAGCTCAAGCCTGACCGTGTGGCTATGCAAGACGCATCGGCTCAGATGGCCATCCTTCAGTTCATGACTTGCAACCTACCCTCGACGGCGGTCCCCGCTAGTATTCACTGTGATCATATGATTGTGGGAGAAAAAGGCGCCGATACAGATCTGCCCAACTCGATTGCTGGTAATAAGGAGGTGTTTGACTTTCTCGAGTCTGCAGGCAAGAGATATGGAATGGAGTTCTGGCCGCCTGGCGCAGGTATTATTCATCAGACCGTCTTGGAGAACTACTCGGCTCCTGGACTTATGATGCTGGGTACCGACAGCCACACACCGAACGCGGGTGGCCTTGGTGCTATTGCTATTGGAGTCGGTGGTGCAGATGCCGTCGATGCGCTGGTGGATGCTCCTTGGGAGCTCAAGGCACCAAAGATTCTCGGAGTTAGACTTGAAGGCAAGCTCAGTGGTTGGACTACACCAAAAGATGTCATTCTACACCTTGCTGGGCTGTTGACGGTCCGTGGTGGCACTGGATCCTTGATTGAGTATCATGGACCTGGGGTGGAAACTCTGAGCTGTACGGGCATGGCCACGATTTGCAACATGGGCGCCGAGGTCGGTGCCACGACGTCGATCTTCCCTTTCTCTGAGAGCCATATCCCTTATCTCAAGGCAACGGGCCGTGCGTCGATTGTTGATGCCATTAAGGGCATTGCATATGGATCAGAGCAGTATAACTTTCTCCGAGCAGATGCTGGTGCCGAGTACGATCAACACATCACGATCAACCTGTCATCACTGGAACCTCACATCAACGGACCATTTACTCCCGATCTGTCGACCCCTCTTTCCAAATTCAAGGATGCCGTCAAGACTAACAACTGGCCCGACACATTCTCGGCCGGATTAATTGGAAGTTGCACCAACAGTTCGTACGAAGACATGACCCGAGCTGAAGACTTGGTCAAGCAAGCACAAGCGGCTGGCTTGAAACCAGTATCGGATTTCTTCATCACCCCAGGAAGTGAGCAGATTCGGGCGACCTTGGAAGACAGCAAGACTCTCCAGACGTTTGAAAGCGCAGGTGGTACAGTCCTTGCCAATGCTTGTGGACCATGTATTGGACAATGGAAGCGAACAGACGGGATCAAGAAGGGTGAGGACAATGCAATCCTATGCTCGTACAACCGGAATTTCCCAGGCCGCAACGACGGAAACACTCGAACGATGAGTTTCCTTGCTTCTCCCGAAATTGTCACGGCCTTTTCATTTGCTGGCTCAACCTCATTCAACCCAGTGATTGATGAGCTTGTTCTCCCCTCGGGAGACAAATTCAAGTTCGAAGCACCCAAGGGTTCACAATTACCCAGCTCAGGCTTCGCAGTAGGAAACCCAGCCTTCCAACCCTTGTCAGGAGACCCAGACTCGAGTGTGCAAGTGGTGGTTGATCCTGAGTCTGACCGTCTGGCTATTCTGGAACCGTTCGAGCCATTCCCCGGCGGTGATCTGAAAGGACTCAAGGTCTTGTACAAGGTCAAAGGACAGTGCACGACCGACACCATCTCCGCGGCCGGTCCATGGTTGAAATACAAAGGCCATTTACCCAACATTGCAGAAAACACATTAATTGGCGCCATCAACGCAGCAACCGGAGAAACCAACGTTGCATACGACAGCGACGGCACCAAGACCACCATCCCCGAACTAGCCAAGAAATGGAAATCCCAAGGCCAAAACTGGTTGGTTGTCGCTGAAGACAACTATGGCGAAGGCTCGGCTCGAGAACACGCGGCCCTTCAACCACGGTATCTGGGTGGACAAGTCATTCTCGCAAAATCCTTTGCTCGGATTCACGAGACCAATTTGAAGAAACAGGGTGTTGTGCCATTGACATTTGCCAATAAGGAAGATTATAATCGTCTGGATGCGAATGACTCGGTCGACACCGAGGGACTTTGGGATGTTCTTCAGCAACAAGGGCGAGGGGATATTAGTCTGAAGGTCACCAAGCAGAATGGTGAGACATTCAGCATTCCGGTCAAACATACCTTGAGTAAGGATCAATGTGCGTTTATTCTGGCTGGAAGTGCGTTGAATCTTCTGGCGAAGAAACACAAGTCGGACTAAAAGAGAAAAGAAGTATGGTACAGCACACAGATGGGGCGGAGTAGCACTTGATTCATTCTTATCAGGGTTTTGGATAGAGATTCTCCCAACACGGCGAGCCCACGGAAGGCGGAAGGCGGAAGGCGGCGTCGTGTTCTGAGTCAAAAGTACAGATTCAAGCTGAAGACTCCGGTCATTGTTGATGAGGCTGGAAGTGGTTTGTACTACGGTTGAGTTACTCGACCGGGGTGGAATATTGGAAAATCAGTGAAGAGCTAGGGCCTAGGAGATGCGGCTCGATCAACCGAATATGTGTGAGATGCAGATGGTTGCTTGGAAAGGAAGTGGCATTGGCATGCATATGATTGTGCTAGCGAAGACGAAGACGAAGACGGACATACGTACATATTCCGCACTCTGTACAGTACAGTTTATCGGTGGTGAATCCATGAAGATTCTATTTCTGCCACGTTGGATCAATGTACAGACAGAGACGGAGACCAAGGGGAAGGGGAAGGGGATGACAACAAGGCAAAACAAAGGCAACACAGAATATCGGTAGCCTTGCATGGAAACGAGAAGCTGTCATTGTTGTCAATCGTCAATTGTCTTGTCATAATCATCATCATCGACCAAGCTGTACAACCTTGACATGCATTGTAGATGATTGGATATCGCATTCATATTGCTATTTACGCATACAGCAAGATGTACAGCACATTACACAACATCTGTCTAACCTGTCTGATGTCTGAGCGTGTATGCCTGTGTCTGCCTTGCAGGTTTGCCTTGCGTTTCACAGAACGGGGACTGGAGGGGTGCAAACCTGTCTTGGAATTCTTGGTGGGACAGAAAAGTTGTATAGAAGGGGGTGGGGGCCAAGATGGGGGCCCTGGAGCCCTCGGGCTGTTTTATCAAGGATGAGAGTGGATTGAAGGGAGATTACAACTTGAGGTGAATTCTCCGTGGAGTTGATGAGAGTAGAGGGCCAGAGCCAGAGGTTGGAGGGAAGACTGAATTGACGTTCGTCTTGTTGGTCTGTTAGGTACCTTCCTCATATTGGAGATTCAGAATAGGCATCCATGGCATCCATTACGTACTCCGTACATCCGTGATATTGGGAAAGAACGGATTGGTCTAAAGTACCAGATAACATGTCCCCACCTTCCTCAGTCTCTCAAACAACACCTAGACCTCGTGATCTTGTACTCAAGAATGATTGTGCCAACCTACTCGCACCACTTCTTAAACCCACAGGTATGTGGGTGTTGGACGAATGGCCCCCTTTAGGTCATTGATTCACCTCGTGTCGCCTCTTTTCCCTCAGATATGAAGACAGATGTTTTGAGCCATTCATCAGAGACAAAGATACAGACAGAAACACAAACACAGAACCAGGTTCTTGGTATGGTCATACTCTCCATGTCGAGTCGACGAGTTCCAGACTGGAAGGATTTAGTGGAACCTGATGAGGATATTGCCGTCGTCCTTTGTATTCTATTCCATGTACTTGCCCTGGTCCTACTTGGAATCAATATATTCACCCATCCCCGGTGTTACACCTTTTCTATTCTCTATTCAGTTGGACCCCCACAAGGCTTCGACTCTTTTCTTTCCATTCCATTTTGGCCCCTTTATACCCTGCACCTAGTAATTAGTTGAATATTGGCCCTCAAACCAAGTACCAGGTCCCAGTTTTTGTCGAACGCACACCGCATACTTTGTTGATCCTCCTGTGCGATAAGATTGACGAGGCGGATTATTATTATTATTATTGTTCAAAAAGTCAAAATACCCTCCATTTCTTCTCTGTCTCTAACTCATTTGAATCTTTAATAATTGTTCTTCTACTAATCCTCTTCAAATCCTCTACCCCACGCATCCTCTTGCCAGCCACACACCCTGAACCACGTGCATGAACAGCCCCTCCACCACCTCCAATACCTCCACACCACTAATCTCCATCTTCAACACAGACACGTATTTTTATCCGATACCCGTCCACGATCGCTCCACCTCGTCAGCACTTTATTCATACTGCCGGACACATCATTCGCATCCGCCTTCTCCTTGCGATCCGAACCCTAACTTGGATTCGCTGACGCCGACGCTGACGTACGAGGCATACAAAATAGAAAAGTCAAGACGTATTCTGCTCGAACAGGGGACCAATAGCACACACGCGTTGCACCTTCACACACCTCCGATCTAGCCGCCATCAAAAGACACCAACCGTGCTCTCAATCAATCCAACTCGAGCAGACCATTTCCCTCACCCCAATACCTCCAAAACCCGATTGCATCCCCTTTGACCATTCTGGTCTCCCGGGTCTTGTTTGCGTGCGCCCCTGGGGCGGGTTGACATAGGAAAAGAGGAGGCAGCCCGACATACTACCAACCTCCTCTCTCAAGTCAACCATGTCACCCCCGTACGCGTTTCCTCCGACCAAAAACATCCTCATCATCGGTGCCACCGGCACAATCGGTACATATATCGTCCGCGCCATCATCGATTCGAGAGAACATTTTGATCGGATATGTGTTTTGACCAGTGAAAAGACTCTGGTGCAAAAGGTTCAGGATATTGCTGCGTTGGAAGCTTGGGGGGTTGAAGTCTTTACTGGGAGATTAGAGAGTGAAAGTGCTATCAAGAGAGCATGTGAAGGTAAGACAAGACCACTTGTGTCTCAACATAAATGGCAGGACAACATTGAACTGACCGACCACCTTAGGTATTGACACCATTGTCTCATGTGTCGGACGCGCGGGTATTGAGAAACAAATCAAAATCATCACATGGGCTGAAGAAGCTGGCGTGCGACGGTTCTTCCCTTCTGAGTATGGCACCGATATCGAATACTGGCCGGAATCGTCCGCCGAACCGCCGCATCAATTAAAACTCAAGGTCCGCGCTCACATGAAGACCATGAACCGATTAGAATACACCTACCTGGTCACGGGTCCTTACAGCGATCTGTATTTTGGCATGATGAAACCCAAACCGGAGATTGGTCAATTTGATGTCAAGAACCGAAAGGCCATCTTGTTGGGTGACGGTGAAGGACCGGTGAGCTTTACCGCCATGGCAGAGTATGTATATGGACAATAGCCCTTTCTTCACGTGTGACGCATTGACTGATATACCCTTTGCAGCGTTGGCAAATTCCTTGTAGCTGCCCTTCTCAACCCTCGGGCCGCGCGCAACACGACTTTGGTGGTCCATTCCTTCACAGCCACACCCAACGAAATCCTGGCCGAATACGAACGACAAACAGATAGCAAATGGGAGGTTTCATACACGTCAATCGAACGGTTACGCGAGATTGAAAAGGAAGAATACCAAATCTACTCGCCCATGGCCACCGTGGTCACGCTACGGCGTATCTGGACCGATGGCGGTACACTGTACAAGTTTTATGACGACAGTATTCTCGGTGAGGTGGATTCGGAAACTTTGGAAAGTCAGGTGGCCGCCAATATTGTCAAACAAGAGCAAGGAGAGGGGAATTTCCCGAGTTTGTTGAGGAAGTTGAGTTTAACGTGAGTGAGTGAGTGAGGGAGTGAGTGATTGTCTGGGTGAGATCGTCATGGTGGTCGGGCGATTCCTATCGACCTGTGGTGTTTCTTGATGGTGACATGTGTCCACCGTATGTTTTGTATTCCTACCGATTGTGACACCATATGAGGGACTCAAAGGACTGATGAGTAGTTCATCCGAGGTATGTCCATGATTAATTGATTGGGTAGGTAGAGAAATACAGTTGTAATTGGATGTGTTTGTGGTTATTTTGCTGTGACTCGGGCTGCTGATTGACATTCTCTTTCATGTTCACGTGTCGTTATTGTATTAGTAATAGACGCGAGGCACTGCCAATGTGTGGGGGAAAGCACGCGTAGTAATCATCAATCGTTCTTACCTACATTGATGGCTTATTATGTAAATGCGTACATTATTTGTCCAGGTCTGGTGTATACGGCAGGTACGGTACCAGGGCACGTAGGTTACTAACCTCGGCCAGCCAAGTCTTGTCACCAAAAGGGCGTCGACGACTCCAAATCCAACTCCACCATCACCTCTTCTCCTCACCTCACCACCTCACTTCTCCTACCAACTTGAAGTACTCCGTAGTAGGTCGCCATATCATATCATGTCAGCAAGGCGGGCCCGAGGGGCCCATCCATCCCCTCCCCAACCCACACAAATTCTTTTTCGGTAATCTTTACAAACACATATAGATAGGTAGTAAATATAACCTATCAGTCAGTCCAATAATAAGATAACCGATTCTGACTCCGCTTATCAACGGATTATTTTTCATGTCTTTCTGACTTGACTTGATTTGACTTTATATTCTCTACATATACTGTCTACGTGTGTTTTGATTGCCGCCGACCCTGCCTGCCTGTAGCGTCTCAACATACATCTAGATTATTGTTCTGAGATTCTCGACTTTGATGCTGATCTTGACTGGATTACTCAGACTGGCTGAAAAGAACATATCTGGGCTCAAGAACGGACAACAAGTTCGAAATTTCAAAGGATCAATCTAGGGTTGCTGGCATTACAACAACCACAACTGGAAATTGACCCAAGCAATTTCATGAAAAGTGCGTCGACAGCAAAAACCATCCTTTCATCGACTCTACCAAGAATACAGACTGGAGTATTGAACTCCCATTCTATATTGAGTTCTACTTCAAGCTCAAGACCACCCCGTCACTTTCAAATCCACTCGGATGCAATCTCCAGGACCTTGAACAGAACATACTATTCAGCCTCCACCTCTCCATCAACACCAGCACGACCATCCAGGACCACTCCTCTCACCCCCCTTCACCATTACCATCACTCATCATCCTCCACCTCAACCATGTCCACATCTACATCCATCCCCCCGTTCCCCACCGGGCCTCCACCTCTTCCCCCCGGCAAGGATAAACACCACATCGTCGTCCTTGAAGGAATCCACGCCCCAACACCCACCTTCTCCTTCCCGCACACCATCACCATCCACCAGAATTCCACCCCCTCTCAAATCGCCTCTCGTATTCGCGACGCCACCATCGCCATCTCCTGCGTCGTCCCCATCACCCCCTCGGACATGGACCAAGCCCCTCACTTGGGCGTCCTCGCCGTCATGGCCGTCGGCATATCCTGGGTCGACAAAGCCGACTGTGCCCGTCGGGGCGTCACCGTCACAAAATGTCCTGCTGGAAACGTCGACGCCGTAGGCGAACACTTCCTCACCTTGTATTTTGCGGCGCGGAAACGCGTCGTTCAAGTCCATAACACCTTGGCAACGACGTCTGATTGGCCACAGAAGGGGACGTTGACGAAATTATGGCCGAATGGCCCGCCGAGAGGGGCTGGGCAGGAGAAATTAGGGATTTTGGGGTATGGAACGCTGGGCACGAGGGTGGAGAAGTTGGCGAGGGCAGTCGGGTTTGCTGAGGTGGTTGTGGCGGAGAGGAAGGGGGCTAAGGAGGTGAGGACGGGGAGGGTTTCGTTTGAAGAGGTGCTGGCGACGTGTACGGTCATTGTCTTGACGTTGCCAAAGGAGGACGATACGGTGGATTTGATCAGTGAGAAGGAATTGAAGACGATGCAGCAGGATGCGTTGATCATTAATATCGCGAGAGGAGGGATTGTGAATGAAGTGGCGTTGGCCAAGGCATTGAGAGAAGGTTGGATTGCCGGTGCGGCTGTTGATGTTCTTGAGACGGAACCTGCGGGTGTGGGTACCAGTCCTCTACTGCCGGATATGTCGAAACCAGAGGCCGTGGCAGTGCCAAATCTGACGGTGTCGAGTCATATTGCTTGGTTTACGCAGAGTACGATTGTCAGGTATCAGGAGTTGTTGAAGCAGGGGATTGAAGGTTGGGTAAATGGGACGCTGAGGGAGGCCGAGGATAAGGTCGATAAGACGGTGGTGGTTCATCAGGGTAGGATTTGGAGTTGAGTGAAAGGAAGAGGAAGAGGAAGATAGAGATAGAGGTAGAGATGAAGAATGAAACATCAATGCATTGCTAGATCAATGTATATATTACAATGTTGTTATTGTCGCATTATCATTTCTTGCTCTCACTCTTGCCCTCGCTCTCATTTGACAAGTTCCCAACCTTGATTCTCCAAAGCTTGGTTAGTCAGATCACGTTGATCGTGTTGGTGTAGTCGCTCGCGAGCCAGTACCCGTTTGTGTGGTCGAGACGCTCCTCGTAATTTCTCATCTCTCCCTCGACCTTCATCACGCTCCAGAACCGGTCTTGATTGATGTAGTCGTACCGGCTCACGTCGAAGACGTCGGTCCGTCGGAACTTGCGCTTTTTGAGCGTCGCACAGCGCAACAGGCCTTCGACCAGGTCCATCACGTGCAAAATTGAACGGAGATAGATTTCCAGTACCTCCGTGATTGCAGGAGTTGATGTTCCCTTTGACCTCCTGCCAAAATATACCAAATATGCATCGCTCCTGCCTGTATCTAGCCTCGCCAAGGCTTGTCCTTGGCTCTTGCCTTGCTCGAGGACTTGTCCCCCTTCTTCTACTTCCCCCCCCCTCTCTTCTCTTGCAGAACTTAGCTACACAATCAATCTCATACCACAGGTCTTTCATCAGGTTACGAGGCCCGGATTGCCTGAAAACCGTTGTTCAGTCAATTGAATTGGTTCAACCCCACCTCAATCACTTCACTGGTGTTTTTTGCCCCTTCCACAAACCCTGGACCTCAACAATTGCCTCCTCTTTGGCCCTTTGGCCCTCTAACCCTCTACCATCTCTGAAATGGCTTCTTCTGCGTTCCAATTCAAGTTGGATCCGTCATCTCCATCAAAACCCACCCCCAGAGGTGCCAATTACGCCGAATGGATGTCGGCATAGTCATCAGCATTCAGACTTGCCAAACTCTGGGACAACATCGACGGCAAAAGGGGTACCACCCCACAACAGGAATGGGAAGAAAATGATACCAAGGCGTTGGTGATGCTATTCAGCTCGGTCCACCACAACCTCACGATGATGCCCCAAAATTCATTGAGGCACACAAGAGGTCAGAGCCACGTGACGACTACGCTCCTAGACCTTGTCGACTTGACCTCGTTGGGCTGGTTCTACCCAAGTAGTGCTTCTCCAGTCTGCATATCGCCCCGTCCTCCTCATTTGAACCTTTCTTCTTTCTTCGGCATACATTATGGCTTCCAAGTAAGTACCCTCTTCAACGAGCCTTGTTCCATTGATCTAACGGGCGTGCGACAGCGTTACCATCTATATCAAATATGCCCAACCGGCCCCGAAGCCTACAGCCGACAAATACTTATCTATCGCCCACCCTCCTCTTTTGAACCTTCCTTCTTTCTTTGATATCAATTTTTTAATATGAATATGGCGTCCAAGTAAGTACCCTCTTCAACAAGACTCATTGTATCAGTCTGATAGGCGTGCTACAGCAACTCTGCCCACTTTCTAGTGCCGAACCGGCCGCAAAGGCGTCCGTCTGGGAAAACCCAGGCATGAAGCTCCTTATTGGAGCCATGGGCTCCGCGGTCGGTTCAATTCTGGCCTAGAGGGCCAAGTTGCTGTTGCGTCGTTGGGTTGCTCGCCGGCACCGGGGGGAGGAACCCTCATCACCGGTGCCGTTGGATCCGGTGGATGAGACAGGACAACCACCAGTGCCGCTGGATCCAGAGGTTGCTCCAGGAGAACCACCGGTGCCGTTGGATCTGGTGGTTGCTCTAGGAGAGGGTCGGTCTGGGGTGACCCAGCCATGAGCGCGTGGTCGTGATGAGCGTGGTGAGCGGTGTGGCTAGGGTGGCCTTGGCCAAGATGGTCAAGCGGTTGCGGCGATGCCTTATCCCTCCTACGGCCTCCTTATTCGAGCCCTTCTTCAGTATACATGATGGCATCCAGGAAAGCACCGTCTTCAACGAAAGTTGTTGTCAGATATCAGGAGTTGTTGAAGCGATAGATTAAGGGTCAGATTAATAGAACTCTACGTGAAGCGGAGGATACATTTCATAAGACGGTAGTGGTTTGTCAGGGTAGAATTGTGAACTGAGGGCACGGGTGAGATTGAGGATAGAGGTAGAGGTAGGGAGAGAGAGATGGATAGAGATAGAGACAGAGAATGAAATGTCAACAGACCAACAGATACTAGATTGTTGGGCCTTTCTTCTCAACAACAATAACTACAACAAACCAAATAGATACTAAAAGATTGTTGGGCCGTTCTTCTCAACAATAAGAACTGCAACAACACCAAATGGGCAGGAGCCAGCTGGGCTGGAGTCCTTCTTTCATAGGCATAGACAGAGAGACGACAATCTCTCCGGTAGAATCAGCTAAGAAGTAGACATAGAGACAACACTCCCTCCTGTAGAATCAGCCAAGTAGTAGATATAGAGAACTTCATCACATCTGGTAGCAACAATGAACTATCAGGTTGGTTGTTTGGTGGACTCCAGTGTGCCGACTCGCACTTGATCTTCTTGACAGTCGCCCGTGACCGTGGTCTTCCTTCCTTCTCGATGTAGAGCACTCCTGACTGTTGTCGAGTCAACCTCGTTGTTGGGCAGGTGCTACCTAACTAGTGCTTCTCCAGCCTACAAATCCTCGTCTGTCGCCCACCCTCCTCTTTTGAACTTTTCTTCTTTCTTCAATATAATTATTAAGTATAATTATTAAATATAATTATGGCCTCCAGGTAAGTACCCTCTTCAACGAGACTTATTATGTTTATCTAACGGGCGTGCGATAGTGACAATATTGATACTGAGAACCCGGCCTCGGTGACCGTCTGGGAGCACCCGGCCATGCAGGTCTTCCTGGTGGCGGCGGTCACCGTGGCCGGGTCATTCTTGGCCTAGGTGGCCCAGGTGCTGTGGCGTCGTTGCGTCGCTCGTCGCCGGGGGGAGAGACCCGCGTCACCGGTGCCTCTGGATCCGGTGGCTGCTCCGGGAGAACCCCCGGTGTAGGTGACGACGACGGCGCCACAGCACCTAGATGGGTGGGCAAGTATCCCCAAGGCTTTGGTATGAAAGGCATCCCTTTGCTAACTGGTGATTTTAGAGTGGCTGGAGGCCCCTATCAACCTATTATTATCAACCTATAGGGGTAAGTACTCCCATAGCTTTGGTATGAAGGGCACACCTTTGCTAACTGATACTCTTAGAAGGGCGGGAGGGCGACCTATCATTACCAACTTATCATTATCAACCTATAGGGGTAAGTACCTCCATAGCCTCGGTATGAAGGGCACATCTTTGCTAACTGATATTCTCAGAAGGGTGGGAGGGTATCCTTAAAATATTTTTACGCCGACAACGATCCTGCCTCCCCGTGGCGTCGGTGGAAACTTGGGAGTGATGCCCCAAGGCCAAATTGATCAAACAAATTTGGATAGGAAGAATTACAACCACACAACCTACGAGCAATGAGCATCTGGTGATGGGTAGTGAGCACTCCATGAAAGCATCGAGTCCTCCATCAATACATCAGCCCTCCAGCAATATGTCAAGCACCACATCAAGCACTCCATCAACAGATTGGGCACTCCATCAACAGATTGGGCACTCCATCAACAGATTGGGCACTCCATCAACAGATTGGGCACTCCATCAACA